>NC_064924.1:586332784-586643895 GCF_023897955.1 Schistocerca gregaria | reverse complement strand
CCCTAATTTGCTGGGAAGTTGTGGTGCGGTCCCCTACGGCATTGCGTAGGATCCTACGGTCTTGGCGTGCATCCGTGCGTCGCTGCGGTTCGGTCCCAGGTCGACGGGCACGTGCACCTTCCGCCGACCATTGGCGACAACATCGATGTACTGTGGAGATCTTACGCCCCACGTGTTGAGCAATTCGGCGGTACGTCCACCCGGCCTCCCACATGCCCACTATACGCCCTCGCTCAAAGTCCGTCAACTGCACATACGGTTCACGTCCACGCTGTCGCGGATTGCTACCAGTGTTAAAGACTGCGATGGAGCTCCGTATGCCACGGCAAACTGGCTGACACTGACGGTGGCGGTGCACAAATGCTGCCCAGCTAGCGCCATTCGACGGCCAACACCGCGGTTCGTGGTGTGTCCGCTGTGCCGTGCGTGTGATCATTGCTTGTACAGCCCTCTCGCAGTGTCCGGAGCAAGTTTGGTGAGTCTGACACACCGGTGTCAATGTGTTCTTTTTTCCATTTCCAGGAGTGTATATACAACAGTATTAAGACAAGTTTAAAAGAAAAGTAACAACACGTACACTTAAAAGAACACGATTAGCATTGAACTTTATTGAGAACTAAGCGGCTTACATACAGCACGCAAGTCAGCGACGATGGGAAACGTAGAATGAAATATACACATAGAAAAGTGCGTGTGACGGAGACGTAAACTACAAAATAACATATCGTTCGAGATTTAGCGAGAGGAGCTATTGTGCACTTATAAGACTACACTTCTTTACAGACAACATTAGAATTAAGGGCGTGACGTATAGGGAGAATACATACCCACAAATTTGCTATTACAGAACTCACTTATGTTAGTTGTTATTAATTACATGGTACCTTATACGAAAAGCATAAGCAGCTGAGTATAACTGTCAACATGAATCGTACAACTTGCGGGAAATAAGCTAAGTAAATACGAAAACCAACCAATACGCACACAACGTAATTATACGAACTAAAACAAAATAACTGAGGTAAGTACTGTATGTTTAAAAAAGCAATATACAGAGACAAATTAATTTCACTGCTGGATAATACTTGGAAGTAGAGAGAGTGTGAAAAGTTTTAGATTCGATTGGAAGTATTAATTAGTTAATCTACGTTTGTGGTGACATAACATGCATGAATGAATCTAGGAAGAGAATGAAAGTGTATTAGAGTAATATGAGTTTATTTATATTTGTGAGAAGAAATAAATAGGGCGGTGGTTCTAGTGTAAGAACCCTGTAGGTAATACATGAGTATAAATGGCGATTTATGTGTGAAGATTTTTTAATGAATAATTACATGGATATACGGCAATGAATATGAAGATTAATTTTGCAGTGGTACCTAGGAAAGGGCCACGAAGGCGACGTAAGAAGGAATAGATTATATAGTTTAAAGTCTTAGAATGAATGGTTGTATGAGTGTGGAAAGCAAAGTATGATTATGTATGTACGGTAAGTAATTATGAAAACGACCATCTTGAAGAAGCAGTGAAGAATAAAGAAGAAACAGTGCGAGTCCATAGTAACAAAGGTACACGCTTCATTTAAAGTACACTACAATACAGTGATCTGCTACACAGGCGTCAGAAAGTAAAACAAATTAGTATGAAAAATATTTCTTTAGCGACTAACTGTTACAACTTAAGCAACTATAAGGTGAATATTAATGAAAATATGATATACGATTCGTATGAGGAACGAGCACAAAACGCAGTGAAACTATATTTTCTACACTGAGTTCTTGACACACGCAGAAGCGAAAACAGTACTTTAACATAAGCACGTTCTTCTTTCGCGGGAATGAATTATGAGTGGAATTACACGTGGCAAAAATACAGTAAAAGTATCGGCCACACGTTACAAAGGGTAAACACGTACATGTCGTCGCATCAATAAGGAAGAAATATGACTTGAAATATGTGTACATGAATGTGTAATATTACGACGATTAACAAGCAGTGATGAAGTCAGGATTGTCAAAGGAAAAAACATCCTACACACTCGCTCACAAACGAGCACTTGTAAAATATTGTACGTAGTATGGTGTCTATCAAATGCCAAGGATAGAATAAGTACACTAACGACGCACTACAAGTAGCAATCTTAGAAGTAGCTTGATCTCTGAAGCAGACCTTAGCAAATCTTTTTTTTTTCCATGTAGTGAGCAGTGCTGGAACGTATTTTCTATGTGTTTTTGTGAAGCTATAAACGCGCAGGAGGTCGGGCCTGCAAGTCAAGAGAAGAAAATGCAAATATTCAGAACAAATGATAGATTCCTTCTAATTTACTAATTAGTGTGTAAAACGATACCAAACATGGAATCCATAAATGAAAACTGAAGGTGAATTGTACATTTAGTTGTCAACTACATTATTGTCAATGTCGAAGTCTATGTAAAATGTATGTATGTACTGCTTTCTGTGTGTATCTGTGAACGTAAAAATGCGCAAGTCGGTCTTGCAAGACAAGAACGAAAAAGGTGCCAACATTCTGAACAAATGCAAGATTCCTTCAAATTTACTTATTGGTGTGTAAGATGCTGTTTAACATGAAGTCCATATACGAAGTGTGAATGTGGACTGTACATTTATTTGCCAACTATATTATTGTCAATGTCGAAGTCTATGTAAAATGTATGTATGTACTGTTTTCTATGTGTAGTTGTGAACGTAAAAACGCGCAGGAGGTCGGTCCTGCAAGAAAGGAACAGGAAACCCAAATATTCAGAATAAATTAAAGATTCCTTCTGATTTGCATATTAGTGTGTAAGAGGGTGCATGTCATGGAGTCCATATATGAAATGAGTATGAATTGTAAATTTGTATGTCGACTTTATTATTGTCAACATTTTTGTCTATGTAAAATGTATGTACTATTGTCAATTTTATGTGAAATTTTATTCTTGAAAAGGAACCATTTATGTATGTATGTGAAGTGCAACGCGACGGACGAGTAAAACACTCGGACGTGTGAAGTAATACAAAAATGTTAAGGACTAATAATAGTGAAAATAACTGCTGAGCCGTAGTAAGAGTAAACGCTACAATGTGGCGAAGTGAATACAGTGAGTGTGATGCGTGTGCGACGGAAAAATTAGAGGAAATCCGTATAACCACGAGTTGTGGTGCGAGGACCGCTGAACTACAATGAACAACGGAAGACAATGCCGAGTTCTGCAGTGCGACCCTTACCTCACCTTGCTGTGCGAAAACCTCGTCCAGGCGCGAGATGACGGTGTTCTTCGGGTTGAGCGTTGGAGCTGAATCCGTCGTATCCAGTCTCCGGACTGGAGGGCATATACAACACCGACTTCATGAGCCTGGAGCGACATTACGATGGATACGCGGGCAGTGCTGCTGCTCACGTGGCGCTCGCGTCACTGCGACGGGCGCGGTAAACAATGAGCTGCTGCTAGCCATAAGCGCAGCGAACAATGAGATAGCGTGTGCTGAAAAGACACCTTCTCAGAACGGCCAATGAACCAAAAGCCAGTGAGAAAAACCATTTTTAAAACATGGTGAGGACAATTTACAAAATGTAAAATTTTTCCCCTGTCCATACAGCTTAACAAGTATAATGAAAAATCACAGACTAAGACGTTAGCAGGACATGGACGTACGATTATGTAATATAAATATATGTGAATGTCGTTATGTGATATAAGTGTATATGAATGTATTTATATGTATGAATTTGTAATGAACAACTTCGTAGACTTACTTGTAGTAGCTTAAGGGTATTAAAACTCCATTGACTTGCACCAAATGACTCAACATGAGCCCCAAGGTAAATAAGGCTACTGTATACTGTCTCACTAAATAAAGAGACTTATTCCCGACAGTATACAGTAGGGAGGCAATTGTGATATACCCTTTGCAATTCTTACTTTTATGTTTCATCCTCTTTAAAAGCAAAGAGAAAAGATGAGGTGGTAGTAGCCCAGCTTAGAGCCGGTGCCTACCGTCAGGTATTTTTGACTTTCAGATGTTAAAAGACAGAGCAGTTTTTGTTCTTGTACGAGTTGTTGGAAGGAAGGTTTCGCTCAGTGAGTGAACGAGTGAGAACCGCCATTTTTTAGTGAGTAATTGCAGACCGCCATTGTGCGTATTTTCTATGTGCATCGAACAGAAATATAGTAGTGTTTTATTAACAAATATTTGTGAGACTTATTATTATTTCAAGTAGTAATGCAATAAGAAGAACGGAAGCCCACCTGTGTACTTCGGAAAATTTACGAAGATCCGAATATAACAACACGGCCACAGTCAAGGAGACGGCGATCGGACATAATATTAATAATTGGTACGCATAAAATACTATGAAGACGATTTATTTATATAAATATAAACTAAGATTGTTCCTTTCCCGTTACAGGCAATGCCTAGCTTATTGTGCTTGTCCTTCATGCCAAAGAATTAATCTCTTTAATTCATCCATTTAAAAAAAGCCACACATTCCTACATTTTATTATCATTCATTCCCTATCCTATCATATTATCATTTTATTATATTATACCGTGCGGTCGGCTTGTTCTTTCTCGTTTGTACGCACTCCCACTCTGTTTAAATTGCTTAAATCAACAGCTAATTCTTTTGCGAGTTGGTGACTGAATACCGAATTTGGTCCGAAATTCCCGCTGCACAGTAATTTGCGACTTACTTCTACTGAACCCAAGAACGCTGAAAACCTTGTGCTCCACAGTCACTATCTCACTCACAACTAACAATGAAACGGAATGACGACCGTATTGTCGAGCGAACTCTACTGGCCGCTTCAGAAACCTTCGCCGCCCACCAAACACCATGACACTTCCTCTTTTCTTTGGTATGAAGCTTGCTCATTTTGAATTTGTACATGAATATATACGATATTTTGAAATTACTATAAGCCTGTATACTCCTCAAACCCCTTGCGGGAACAGCGTTATGCATTCATTCGTCAGCTATTTTATATACCTTTTTCTTTAATTCGCGATCAGTGTCTCGACTTTGAATGCGTCACAAATATGTCCTCAACTGCATCAAGAAGCCAATGTAGAACTCTTATCACATACCAGCATCTGAAGCATGTATTCATTTATAAAATTATCACGTGTGTGCGTGATGTTAATGGAACCTCCGACGTCCTTTACTGAGAAGATTGATTAGCGGATGTTTGCACGAAGGTATACTTTCTTTTATAGATCGTGATGGGATAATCGATAGCTGTATTTTAATTCGTTTAATTTATAACTTCTCTGGGTGAAACTAAAATTGAATTTAAGGTTATAGCAACGATAATGTAGTTTAAAATTTTTTCTCCCTCTCTACGTCCCCGTTTTCCACATCCCGCTGTAGAGAAAATTTATCAGCATTACCCAGTTGTAGTCTTCAGCTATGCAATCATCCATAACACAGTCATTTCCTGTAAGGTCATGTTATTTTTTCCATTGAAGTCATTCTTTTCACTTTTTGATAGCCTTTCGTAGCTTTTCGAAATTAATGAGTAGTAAGCTATTTTCTAAGCTTTTCCACTATCGATATCGTTCAGAACTGAGCACAACTGTCGAGACGAATGAGCAATTTACCTAATCGTGAAGGGTCTACGGTTCTAGAAAGACGATTCAAAGCTCTGGAGAATGTTACATCAGTTATCGTTAATCACTCGTTTTGTCTCTCTGTAACAGTTTCCTCGATCCTGATGTATTAATTCGGTCAATGCTGACAGACCGAGTGAATACAAGCGAGATGTACCAGACTAGTGACGCCATACGTCTCCTCTAGAGTTTCAAAGTGTTCTTAACTATCTTCCTAAAATAATTATAGTAACGATGCGTAATTTTCCCCTAGGTGGCACGGCATTCTACTCTGTCCGTGACAACCTGACTAAGTGAAACTGACGTCTGTAGTCGGCATATGTCGTAATTTCTATAAAAACTACGACTCAATAAATACACATCCACTGCTCAGAGGAATTCAGAAATGGTTCAAGTGGCTCTTAGCACTATGGGACTTAACATGAGAGTTCATCAGTCCCCTAGACTTAGAACTACTTAAACCTAACTGAAGTAAGGACATCACTCTCATCCGTGCCCGAGGCAGGATTCGATCCTCGGACCGTAGCAGCAGCGCGGTTACAGACTGAAGCTCCTAGAACCGCTCGGCCACAGCGGCCGGCTCAAAGGAATTAAGAGAATACTTGCATCAACATATGGTGTGATAATTCGATTACTGGCGGTACTTGCGGTCTTATTTCATTGACGATCTATTGGCTTTCCCAACGGCCTTGCCGCAGTGGTAGCCACGTTTACCGTCACATCCAAGAAGTTAAGTACTGTCGGGCTGGGCTAGCTTTCGGATAGGTGACCATCAAGACAGTGGAACGCTATTGGCAAGCGGGGTGCACTCGACGTTTGTGAGGCAAACTGAGGAGCTACTTGATTGAGAAGTAGCGACTCCGGTCCGGGAAACTCACGTATGGACCTAAGAGCAATGTAATGACCACGAGACGCTCCATATCCGCTTCCAGTGACGTCTATGAGCTGAAGATGACACTGCGGCCGGTCAGTACCGTTGGGCCTTCATTGCCTGTTCAGGACGAGTGTTTATCTATTGGCTGTGTCATGTATCTACTGTGTTAACTAACTGGTCAGAAGGAATTCGGTACTGGTGTCCCAGCGATTTCTAGTGTGGTACACAGACGGTATTATTTATTTGTGGCCATGCACCTGCACATGCTATGTGACATCTTGATACAGTAAAACTTACGAGGGATGTCTATTTGATCCAAGAAGGATGGACTTTCGGTGGTGTCACTGTAAATTACAATGCCTCTCCACGAGTCGTCCATAGGTTGTTGACACGCTACAGGGAGGCAGGTCAGTATACAAAGCTAGCTGGACGAGGTCACCGAGACTTTATAACCACGCGTGGAGACCGATATCTGGCCATCTCAGCGTTGCGGCGTCGTGCTGATACCACCAGAGCTCCGCACGACGTCTCAGAAGAGCCATTGTAGTCGCTGTGTTCGATCATAATGTAATAAACAAGTTACGAGAAAGGACCTTACGACCTAGACGTCCTGTTCAGGTATGCTGCTTGAGGCAATATTATCTTCCAGATCGCCTTCCGTTCTGCCGTACCGTCAGCTGGCAGCTTAGTCACCGGTGAAACGTGTTATTCACAGATGAGTTCAGATATCCTCTAGCAGAAAATGATGGTGATATTCGTGTGCAGAGACACGTAGTCAGCGCTACAGAGCAAATGTTGTCTAGGTAACCGACACATTTCCAAGGTTCTGTGATGCCGTGAGGAGGCCTTAGTGTTCACTGCCGTATGCATCTTACAGCTGTCCATTGTCTCCTTACCGCCAGGAAACACATCGAAGAGACCCTGTTGGAACAATTGGAGACTGTTGCGTAATGCCAGGACCTGTGTGGCGGGTATCAGCACCGATGTCTTGCGAAGCTTTGTCATTGAAGTAATGGAATGACTAGCGGTGACTTCCGACCTAAGCCCAGTCGCGCATATGTGAGACACAGGTGTGTTCATTGACTTGTTTCAACATAAAATCTTCAAGAACTCTCATGGGCTCTCCCCGAAGAACGGTAACGGATACCACAGGGCGACACCTGTAGACTTATGCGAAGCATCCCACGTAAGCTAATGTAGACGAGTAGGAAAAACAAATCCATAATATTTCGAGTACAGCATTAGTAAAGAGCAACCTGATATAGACAGGTCAATTACATAAAAAGTGCAACATTAAAAAGCTAATATGAAATGGATGAACACGTGACGATTGTAGTATGGAAGGCTAACGTCGACTTCGGTTTGTTGGGAGAATTTTAGGAAGGTGTCGCACACCTGTACAGGAGACCGCATATAGAACACTAGTACGACCCACTATTCAGTAGTTTTCGAGTGCTTAGGATCCGCACCAGATCGGATTAAAGGAAGAAATTCAGAAGTTGACGAGAAGGTTCGAACAACACGCATGTAATGCGGAGATACTTCGGTAAAACAAATGAAAATCACCGGAGGGAAGGGGACGTCATTTTCAAGGAGCATTATTGAGAAAATTTAGAGGATCTGCATTTGTCGCTGACTGAAGAATGATGATACTGTCGCCAACGAACACTTCGCTTAAGGACCAACTAGATAAGGTTAGAGAGATTAGGGCTCGTATTGAGGCATATAGACAGTCGTTTCTCAGTCGCTCTCTTTGCCAGTGGAACATGGTGGCAAATGGCTTGCAGTGGTACAGAATACCCTCAAACACACACCCTATGTTGGTTTCCGGAATTTAAATACATGTAAGTGTGTGTGTGTGTGTGTGTGTTTGTGTGTGTGTGTGTGTGTCTGTGTAGGTGACAGAGAGTGATAAATGCTCACAGACGACACAGATTACTGGAGTTCTCAAAATCCATTGAAAAGCACCCAGGACGAGGGGATGAATGATTGTTTCCACTTCCTTTTCGACACCTTTCAGATACGTCAATTATTTTCACGCAAACGATAGAGGGTGTACTGATGTTTCATTGTGCACTTACTGTGCGAAATGTAAAGGTTTAATTTGGTAACATACCAATCCTCTATTATGGCTCAATGAAGTACGCCAGATGTCCAAAGTCTTGGACCCTAATTCTTATGATGTATCAAAAGATTAGTCGGAAATCAGAAGCACAAAAGTAAATCTTGTAATACAACCGAGTATTAATCGCTTGTTTATTGAATAATTACAAACAGGAAGATAAAATAAGACAGCATTGCGGCTGAATACCACACCGAGTGGATCACAAGACTAGGAGTACACGATAAGACTAGAAAGTATAGGGAAGACAATAGTTTATACGCTTTCGAAAGTCACTGATCTGGTATTCGTGTTATTTGATAGAAAGAGATAACCGAAATGCTCAGAATGCATTGCAAGATAGGGATTTAAGTCCTGCTCTTTTTGGTAGGGAGTACACATCCTTATTCACTGATCAGCTACGATAGGTATGAGAATAATTTGTGCCAAGCCTTAACAGTACAACAGAAATAGATGAAAACAGAGGAGAGAGTTACTGTTAATGAGTTTCAGTCATCAACGTCCAAGTCGGTTTAATACTGTTTTTCATTCTTGTTACTTACAAGAAAGTCTCTATCATTCGTTGCAAATACCGACTCAGGCATCACCAATGATCTTCCCAATACTCTCATAACAAGGCCTGACCCAGCGATTCCAGCAGTCGCTACATAAGTAGAAAACGCCGTATTCTCTCACAATAGCTGCTACAATGACGTTTTAGAGGCTTCAGAAGCAAAACAAAGTAAAAGGAAAAGAAAAGGATCTGTTCCGCTTAGGCAAAAGAAAATCGTTTATTCTTCATACAAGAATAGTGTAGTTGGAGAATGCGGCGAAATAAGAAGCACAATTACCCGTATTTAACTACCGGATGTGTACAGTTAAGCTGCATGGAATAGCTGAAAATCAGCTATAGACTAATCGGTGGGGTCGACAACAAAAAGTAGGACAAATTAAGATGGAGGAAGATATCGCAATAGACGGTTTTCCGAATTCAGCGTATACAAGGAGACCAATAACTTCTTCCAAAATTGAGGTGGTCATTTTCAACAGGTAAGAAGCTTAATTGTCGAAAATATGGGTAACAATTACGAAAATTAATTTCATAAGACAAGAAGTTGCATTCCTTCATGCGAATACAGCAGCCACAAAGAGATTTAATGGGAATGAAGGCGAGAAACTGTTTGGAAAGGGGTATTGATTACGCGTGTAACAACGGAAGGTCAAGAACTGCGGTACAGCCCAAAGCTGAACTGAGTTGTTTGCGGTAACACAAGACTTAACGTTTCGTGCATTTTTGCTTTGAGGGTACATTTAGACCGCTACAGAAGCTGACTGGATGGCAGTTGAGCGCACAAGAACGTGCATTTAGTAGAGTTGCAAGCAATAACAGCAATGAAAAGCACCAGACGACTAACGCGCAATACCAATTTGATTTCAGTTGTTAAGGGCATTGTTTTTCCGGTAATGAGGTAAGTTCGAAATTATACAGCTGTAACGGATGTGAAGAAAACGTCAAGAGTAAGATTTCTGTTTACCTGAGCAGTATACGAACAAATGCTTGAGAAATTTTGAAGGCGGTAGTACAAGAATCCATTTTTAACGAAGTCTGTAGAAATTACTCGTTCAGACGAAAGGCTGTTATTACTACCGTGCAATTTGGGATAGTAATTATCCCGAAGTGTGTACAAAAACTACTTACACTTTCTTTTTACAATGCTAAGAAAATCTGATTGGTTTATTACTAATAGTTCTCCATCGTCGAAACGTGTCGATGATTATTTTTGAAAAAGTACAGTATTTACAGGTAGCAGCAGAAATATCCAACGAAAGAGCTTATAAGAAATCCTACCTGTCCACGAACAAGTACCATATAGTTCACATGGATGTGAACGTCTAACTTTCTTGACGGTGTTGATAGACACTTGAGACAGTAATAAACCAGAGCAATGTACGGGCCAGCTTTCGCGTTTTCACATGTGATACATTGCTCCAAACCGTACATATAAATAGCAGCAGGTTTGTATCTCCCCGTTTTTTCCAAATCCGTACGAAAGTACACCACATTCTCATATTGTAGTGAAGATACGAGGGATCCTAAAGAAATGGTGTTGGCCCAGGAACATTACAGTGATAGTTGACGCAGTGGTGTTAACACACTGACTTCGAATACGGGAAATCAGCGGGTCAAACCCCGTGCGGGGATTCATACTGAAGTTCTCCGTCATTTCTGTAAATAACAAAAAACGAATAATTGTGTGGCTTCTATGAAAAACACTGCTAGGTTCCTGCCCCGTCCTTCCCTAAATCCGAACTTTTGTTGCAGTCGGCGAGGGGACATTAAATGCCAGCCACCTATTTCATTATTTTTCAAGGAATATTAGATTATCACTCTTCAGCACGTTGTACTCGATCGAGAAAGGTCATCAGAAACGGAAGCACTATCGGCCGGACCACGATACTCATTACCCAAATATCTGTACAATCTTTTGTTTGTTATTATATATACATTTCTCAATTCAGTTGAAAATACTTTGATTCCTATACAGTTTCCTTAGCGTTAATTCAGATTTATCAATGTACAGTTGCTCCCCGCTATTTGTAATATTACCTAAGTAATATTAAAATTAAAATTACAACAGCTGCCATTAGCAGAGTGCTGTCTGATATATTGACATGACTCATACTCAGGTAATTTTACAATTAAAACTACAACCGCCACAACTCGATTTTGCCCATCCCTGCTGTTAAATCTACATGCGCCTTAAGATTTTGTGCGTTGTTCCAGCTTGCACTCGGAAGACCTTCCAAGGTACTAGTACGGAAAAATGAAAAACTTGTAACGTGGGCGCGTCGGACACACAATACTCGTTAAAGCTTGTGCTATGGTAACTGAGCGGGGTTCAACTCATGAGAAAGGATTTTCTTACAGATATCGACCGCGTGTAACTGAATGGTGGCAAATCAGACTTACACCCACTCTGTAATAACAATGATCAGTCAAGCAAATCCGAAATACAACTACACGTCAGGGTAAACCAAAAGCAACACTGAAGATGCTACCAATTTAATAATAATACGGTCGCCAGCCTAATTAGGCATTAACTGAGTTTCTGCCCTGTACAAGTTGGTGTATGGCTCAAATGGCTCTGAGCACTATTGGACTTAACATCTATGGTCATCAGTCCCCCAGAACTTAGAACTACTTAAACCTAACTAACCTAAGGACATCACACAACACCCAGCCATCACGAGGCAGAGAAAATCCCTGACCCCGCCGGGAATTGAAACCGGGTACCCGGGCGTGGGAAGCGAGAACGCTACCGCACGACCACGAGATGCGGGCAGTTGGTGTATGTTCATGCAAAACAACAAGTAGTAACACTGCATAATATAGTAGAACTTTAGAACCAGAAAATCTATGAACTGATAGTTTCACGTTCTGTACTGACATGGAAAAACCATGAACACACAACTCTACACTATAATGTATACTACAAAACTTCGTACTGTCTATTGATCTGATTAAAATCGGGCATAGGCTACCCTAGAAATAGCACTTTCAAGCCACATACAAAATGTCCATTTTGATAAATATAAAACACTGATAAATTTTGGCTTTTATATTGACTTTAACTTTTGCTGGTCAAACCAATTTAGAACACTTCAGAATTCAAATGAAAGAAAGGGGTGGGGAGGGGGACCCTGAAACTCTTATGGTCACTGTATTAAAAAAAATGATTATTGAATTTATTAGAGTTCAAGATTTCCAGTATATAAGTTGCTACACTTTTTATCTTATTTACTGCTCATTTAAATACCTTTATATCTGTCTCGAAATAATTAAACTTCATTACTATATCAATATTAAAGTTATTTTTCAACTTCGTTAGACCTTCGTTATTCATTTACTGGTTCATTAACAAAACAGTTCTTTATACACCATTCTAACATAGCTAGGTCTGCAATTAATTACTATTAAGACAAAATTTAATGTTTTATTTCGGGACACTGGGATTGCACAACATTTGGAAAGGACCCTGTCTAGGTTAGTTGTGAGGATAATTAAATGATGGGAAAATTATGGTAAAATTTAGGTTATTATTGAACAATTCACTCTATGGTCCATACGAATACAGTACTAAAAGTCTCAACCTGGTTGTATCGATGAGGCGGTTGGTGGGCGGTGAGATGGCGAGGCACAGAGCACACATACAACCACTGCTATGGCTCTCAATATTAGGCACTTTAATTCTTCTTGGCGTCGCAATACTTTTCCATTTAGTGCCTATGGAATTTTGCCATGCTGTGTGGGCGTTGGAATGGCATACCCGAGGCTCAGTGAAGCTACGTCTTCCAGGAGAGCCTCCTCGCTCCAGAAGGTGTTGCTCAGACCAGTGCCAGACTCCAGCTGCTGCTGCTGAGCCCGTTGTGCCGTGCTGTGCCCGTGCGCATATTCCCGCGCTCGCCTGCCATCCACCTTTTACCGCTCCCTTACAGGCAGCGTATACACCGAGGTTTATTCGTTCTACATAACCTAACACATTGCCTACGTATGGACCAGACGCACAGTTGCAATTTTAAACATCCTACAACAGTCTCAATATTAGTTACATTTCAATTCTATTACAATATTGCTTGACATTTGACATAAACATTAACATTCACATTGAAACTTGTTTACAGTTATCTTAACACAATGGCATGAAACAAAAAAGAAATGAAATCAGAACATTAATTACATAATTTTATCGAAAAATCAGAAGAAACGAAAATTACTTATATGTACAATAGTGCAGCGTCGTTGTTGTTACAAACTGATTTACAAGTGCTTATACTACCCTCCGTTTACTAGTGAGGGGAAGAGAAGTATTAGCACGTTTTACGTGGTCACCCAACAGCACCTCACACTACAGAACTAGTTTTAGGGAACTTCATTGAAGATGAAGGGGATCGCATATATACATAAATACATATGTACCGTTTCTCGCGTCTCCGCTTCGTAGTTTACAGTCTACTCATTTCCCATGTTGGAGAATCCTAGAGTATATAGCTTCCCTGATTGGTATTAGCACGGTTCCCAGTAACTGCCATCCGTTGGTTCTAAATGACCGTACCATACCTACCTCTAGCCGTTAATAGATTCCACCATATTCCCTTCCACTTCCGTCATTTATGTGATTTCTTCATTTCCGACGTGCTCTGAAATTGAGATCTCGGCAGTTCGTCTTTTGTAAACACTTTTTTATAGAAAGCAGTTGATTTTTTCTCTATTTTCCTGATTTATCAAACGTTTGACATAAACATTTATTACTGTTGTTTTGCATATAATGTTTTTTAGAGTACTCGAAAGAAATGATTTCATTTGTTTGCTATTAAAAATTGCGTATATGACGTTGGATTGAGAAGAGCAGCTTGGCTGAGACGCTGGGAATTACAGTATCTACATCTACATCCATACTCCGCAAGCCACCTGACGGTTTGTGGCGGAGGGTGTATTCAATGTTGTTCTTGATTTAAATATTCATGAGCAATTATACCTGGGCGAATTGAGGGAATGTAGGGTGTGGACACAATCCGTCACATTTCAGGGGAAACTACACTACTTTCACTTTTGCGAAGAATACGGACTACCTAAACTTGAAGTGTCTTACTAACTGGAAAATAATTTTGCACACTTCATTACGCGTAACCAACCAAAAATCTAAATCTGTCACTGTACATTTAATCACACTATTTACTTATCCACTAGAGGAGGAACCCAAGTTGCCCTGATACTTCTTTACATTCGTGTATTCGTGCATTCAAACCCATCATCTTGGCCTTGCGCTGAATGACTGAACTATGTCGTCCAATGATACAATTTTTTACCACATTGAGAGGCATAGATGGATACTTTTTGTTAAGCGTGACGCGAATAAAGCTAGAACTCGAGAAATAATAAATTATAACATCGTGCTTCATCTAGAACATTTATTTCTCTTACAGCACAAAAACAGTAAGCGATAAATATCTTTCTGTCCATCCACCTGTAGGGGTTGTTAGACAGGGAAGAAAAGGTAAATGTTTGAAATTATTGAAGTTTCTTATATTGGGATGTTGGAAATAGCGATTGTTTTATTTGGTAAAACCTTTCTAAAGTAAGAGTGCATAAATATATACTTATGCACAAACAACCAGTTTCGACAGATTTTACTGCCATCTTCATGCCTTCAAAATGTTATGTCATAAACTGTGTTCATTTTGGGTTGGATCTCACGCAAAGTTATGATTTAGATAAAATCTGGCACATAATATGATCGTTTTTCATAGATCAAACATATCAAACCAAAAAGCGCCTGTGCACATGGTCATCTGAAACAATAGCTACTGTACATGGACACAGCTTAGAGCACAATGTGCTTTTTTATTTTAAATGTTCTATTTATGATAAACCCTTATTTTATGTCTCAAAATTTACTCCTTGACCACTTGGCGTGATGACCACCTCTGAATGGACACTTTTGTAAGAAAAATTTTTTAATACCTGAAGAAGACAGCAAAGTATGTCGAAACAGGTAGTTTGTAAGTATGGAAATATTTATATGAGCTGGGGCTTAGAAAGCTTTTATCAAGTTTGAAATTAAGTGTAACGCATTTTGCAACTGCTAAGTGCTCTCTTCCTCAAATACTGGATGAATAAAGTCAATAAACTCACCCGTGGTGGGCTACGTTCCTTTCTCACCCCCACCCCTTTGACAGACAGATGATTGCTACCCCAACAGTGAATGTTGCGTGACAGTAAGGTATATGTCTACCATGTTTGGTTTAAAACGGTCCATATGTTTCGGACGAGGTGTGTAACACATACATACACACACACACACACACACACACACACACACACACACACACACACATACACACGCGCGCGCGCGCATGTAGGCAGACATATATCCATTTTTATAATATGTATGTATTCTAGCCCAATACTTAGGCAACAGCAATCGACAGCTACAGATTAAATTTACACTTCTGTAAGTAAGAAACATTTCACTGTGTTGTTTTCTACAGAGATGATTATTTGATTTGTTAGTATGTAGCATATTACTTTTTACGCTTTCTGTTTGTTCCTGTCACTACACTTCTAACATACCGATGGCTACATACACATCGTTACAAAATCTGCCAGTGTTTTCCAAATGGTCTCGCGTAAAGACGTAGTCAGCATGGAATACGGAAGATAGCTGTTCGATGATCTGTCTGCGCAAGAAACTGTGGCCATCGCAGCCCCCGTATGACCTGATTACTACGGAAGGAAAACGAGGTTGAGGTGTTGGCGCTATACAAGCCACTCTGACATCGCCCATGCAGAACACGTGCCGGCGCTCCCGTCGTAAGGCCCCTGCGGTTCTTGCCACAGTACTAAATTGATTTTTTATTCTTTTCTTTCCCTTCCTCTTTCAGTTTCTTTCTGTTTTCTCCCGACTTCCAGGGTAGTCTGCTCCAGCGATCCTGACCGCAGCTGGCTGATTTGAATTACAGAATTCCGAGCACGTAGCTCCCTTGTTGCACTAAGTTGTAACTTGGGCAATAAATTTCTGCAGGTACGTCGGCCTCCTAATCCAGTGAAGCAACACAGGTCACGAACCCCTATCTGAGACATCAAAGAGGCCACAGGGGAAGGTGTGCGAAAGGCAGTAAATCGTTTACTCTTCTCATTTGTCACCCCATACGCGAACCACTTCTCCCTTTCATTATTTTTTTATTTACACTATCATTTTTAATCTGTGGTGCTGATGTCTGTTCATCTTTTCGTAACGAACTACATGCGAAATTCACTTCACATTCCGTCTCCGTAGCCATCTCGGCATTGGTGTCACGTGACAAGTCGTATTTTTATAAACGTAGATGAATTGACTAAAAATAAATTAAAATGGAGCTTCGCTGGAAGCACAGTTTCATGCAGTTTGATGTGCTCTTCGGCCGGAAGATTGGTTTAATGAATTTCTACACTCTAATCTACCCTGTCCAGCCTCTTCAGTTCTGTAAAACTTCAGCAGTTTACATCTCTTTCAACTTACTTTCTTTAGGCTTAGGTGTTCCTCCGCTATTTTTCACCCTCCCCATTACCCCCTCCCCCAAACACACGTACAACTTAATCCCTTTACCAAATCAACGATTCCTTGATGCCTCGCGATAGGTCCAATCTACTAACATCTTCCATTGATATATTTCTAATATAAATTTCTCTCAAGCGCAAGTCAGTTCAGTACTTTGCATACGTTAGTCGTTCTGCCGGTATAAACTGCAGCATTCTTCTACCATCTCACATTCCAAAAGCTTCTGTTCACTTCTTGCCTGAACTGACTGCTATCTACATTCCAAGGCTACACTCCAGACTAGTACCTGATGTAAAACTTTCCTGACATGTAAATTTACATTACATGTTAACAAATTTATCTCTTTCTAAATCGGTTCTAGCTACTGCCAGTGAGCATTTTATACCCTACCGACTTCGACCAAATTATTCTATGTTTCAAATACAAAAAAATCTAATACATTAGGCGTCCCTTTTCTAACCCAATTGCACTGCAGTACTTTAGTTAACATTCGCCTTTCAACTTCTTTTCAGTACGCTGTCCATTCCGTTCAAATGATCTTCGAAGTCATTTTCCGTCTCTGGCAGAACTACAATGTCACCCAAAAATCTTCCAACTTTTATTTCTTCTCTCTTTTCCTAATTTCCTCTTGGTTTCTTTTATACTTGCTCACAGTGCAGACTGAATAACATAGAATATAGGATACAACTCTGTATCATCCCTACTCAACGACTGCTTTCCTTTTATATTCTTCGACTTTCACGACTGCAGTTTGGCTTATATACTTATAGATAATCATTAGCCTTATGAGTTATTGGTAACGTATCAGTTTGTAAATGGATACATTTCATTTTGGTGCAAGAGAAAAAATGTCCAGAAGTAATACAGATATATCCCAGATCCGTCCTCATTAGATATATTTCTTACGAAACTCATTTTTAACTGTAGACTTGGAAGATTACGATCTAACTAAATAATGTTACACTTTGGCTTCCATGCTAATATTGTTCAAGATGGTCTTCGCCATGGACGCCTACGTTCGCGTGTCAACAAATAAAAATATTAACTGAGGAGTGAAGTACACATCAGTAAGCAAGTAAAACTATAATTGCTGTTTCTTTAGAAGTTTATCATTAAATGGTATTTACAGCGCCTACCACCTCTGAAATACCTGTAGAAAATTTTTGGTTAAGGTTTATGACAATAAATTCTCTAAGAACATCTCTTAAGGAATTTTAAAGAAGTTAACAAATAATTGAAATAATAACATTTCCGCTTTTTACGAATCACAGGCCCCGTGTTCGTCAAATTTGAGGCTGACATTACTGGTGCAGTAACCTTAGTGCTTCGATTATGTACTTGTCCATAACGTTTACGGTATACATGTCGCAATTATCGTTGTATTACACAGCGAAATGTGCTTTCCGCTAGTGTTGAGAACATTGTTGTCTGATTATCTGAGGCAGACTTCATGAATTTCTTCGATGTGTGTGTGTGTGTGTGTGTGTTTGTGTGTGTGCGCGTGTGTGTGTGTGTGAAGCTACTCGATGAGACTGAAATCGCTGGAGCAATTTTCTTAAATACTTTGACTTGGAGTTTATATGAGCATCCTGAACAGTCATCGAAAACTTTCCTAGAATACACCCTAAATGTCGTTCCATTCGCTTGCCCTACTGGTGATTTCACGTGTTAGTTTCATTCATACTCCTGGTTATTCACTCTAAACTCCGGCTATTGGAGTCTATGAACTGCTGTTGAGCAATTGGACGAATCCTTAAAATCTGGAGGCAGTAAAAAATAATTGCAGAAGATCCTAAGAGTTATCAGCCGATCTCTCTGTTGTGTACCACTTACAAACTGTTTGAAGGACTAATAACTAAATAGATGCTAAGAGCTGATTGAGGGCATCCTAATAAAAGAACAAACAGAATTTTGGCCTAGAAAACCTTGTACCAGTCAAGCTCTCAGCCTAACCCAGTGTATTGAAAATGGATTTGAGAAGACTAGTTACAGGGGTAGTGTTTATAGATTTGACGGAAGCAAATGATACCATCAACCTCAGAAAAGCCATTGCGAAAGTGCAAAAAAAAAACAAAAAGCCCTCAATTCAATGCTGTACTCAAATCACTTCTGATTAAAAGCAGATATTTTATTGATTTCCAGGACACCATGAGCAGGTAGCGACTTCAAAAACATTGGTTTCCCCAGGGCAGAGTTCTCCCCGTCCCACCATGTTATTCAATATTTAGACAAATAACCACCCTATTAGTCCCCGGTCAAGATCTTATATTTATGCTGATGAAAGGGCAATAGCAGTTCAATATTCAAACTACAAATATTGAGGAAATACTAGCTGAGAACCTGAAAAATCTCTGCAACTATTACAATACAAATCAGCTCAAACCCAATCCAAATAAGACCCAGACTTGTCTATTCCATCTTAACAACAGAGAGGCGAAGCTACAACTAAATACACTCCTGGAAATGGAAAAAAAGAATACATTGACACCGGTGTGTCAGACCCACCATACTTGCTCCGGACACTGCGAGAGGGCTGTACAAGCAATGATCACACGCACGGCACAGCGGACACACCAGGAACCGCGGTGTTGGCCGTCGAATGGCGCTACCTGCACAGCATTTGTGCACCGCCGCCCTCAGTGTCAGCCAGTTTGCCGTGGCATACGGAGCTCCATAGCAGTCTTTAACACTGGTAGCATGCCGCGACAGCATGCACGTGACCCGTATGTGCAGTTGACCGACTTTGAGCGAGGGCGTATAGTGGGCATGCGGGAGGCCGGTTGGACCGCCGAATTGCTCAACACGTGGGGCGTGAGGTCTCCACAGTACATCGATGTTGTCGCCAGTGGTCGGCGGAAGGTGCACGTGCCCGTCACCCTGGGACCGGACCGCAGCGACGCACGGATGCACGCCAAGACCGTAGGATCCTACGCAGAGCCGTAGGGGACAGCACCGCCACTTCCCAGCAAATTAGGGACACTGTTGCTCCTGGGGTATCGGCGAGGACCATTCGCAACCGTCTCCATGAAGCTGGGCTCCGGTCCCGCACACCGTTAGGCCGTCTTCCGCTCACGCCCCAACATCGTGCAGCCCACATCCAGTGGTGTCGCGACAGGGCCAACACCCGGCATCATGGTGTGGGGAGCGATCTCCTACTCTGGTCATACACCTCTGGTTATCGTCGAGGGGACACTGAATAGTGCACGGTACATCCAAACCGTCATCGAACCCATCGTTCTACCATTCCTAGACCGGCAAGGGAACTTGCTGTTCCAACAGGACAATGCACGTCCGCATGTATCCCGTGCCACCCAACGTGCTCTAGAAGGTGTAAGTAAACTACCCTGGCCAGCAAGATCTCCGGATCTGTCCCACATTGAGCATGTTTGGGACTGGATGAAGCGTCGTCTCACGCGGTCTGCACGTCCAGCACGAACGCTGGTCCAACTGAGGCGCCAGGTGGAAATGGCATGGCAAGCCGTTCCACAGGACTACATCCAGCATCTCTACGATCGTCTCCATGGGAGAATAGCAGCCTGCATTGCTGCGAAAGGTGGATATACACTGTACTAGTGCCGACATTGTGCATGCTCTGTTGCCTGTGTCTATGTGCCTGTGGTTCTGTCAGTGTGATCATGTGATGTATCTGACCCCAGGAATGTGTCAATAAAGTTTCCCCTTCCTGGGACAATGAATTCACGGTGTTCTTATTTCAATTTCCAGGAGTGTATTTGGTGGAAGGACACAAGATTAACACACTGCCTTTCCCAGTGTGCTTTTGAGTCACTCATAATAGGAAACTGTCATTCAAGCGGCACACTGGGAAGAGCAGGGCAAAAGTCAAATCACGGAATAACTTACTTGGCAAGCTAAATAAATCGAAATGGGGAGCTAGTCAAAAAGTTTTACGCACCACCGCAGTGGCACTGTGTTACTCTGATGCTGAGTTTGCAAGTCCTGTCTGAGAGCGGTCATGGCACACAAAAATCTGGACACTGTCCTCAACCAGACCTATATCATTGACGTCGGTTTGCAGTAGGTTTCTGGAGCATATACTGTATTCAAACATTATGAATCACCTCGAAGGAAACGATCTATTGATACGTAATCAGCATGGTTTCAGAAAACATCGCTCTTGTGCAACGCAGCTAGCTCTTTATTCGCACGAAGTAATGGCCGCTATCGACAGGGGATCTCAAGTTGATTCCGTTTTTCTAGATTTTAGGAAACCTTTTGACACCGTTCCTCACAAGCGACTTCTAATCAAGCAGTGAGCCTATGGGGTATCGTCTCAGTTGTGCGACTGGATTCGTGATTTCCTGTCAGGAAGGTCGCTGTTCGTAGTAATAGACGGCAAATCATCGAGCAAAACTGAAGTGGTATCAGGTGTTCCCCAGGGAAGCGTCCTGGACCTCTGCTGTTCCTGATCAATGTAAATGACCTGGGTGACAATCTAAGCAATTCTCTTAGTTTGTTCGCAGATGGCGCTGTAATTTACCGTCTAGTAAGGTCATCTGAAGACCAGTATCAGTTGCAAAGCGATTTAGAAAAGAATGCTGTATGGTGTGGCAGGTGGCAGTTGACGCTAAATAACTAAAAGTTTGAGATTACCAATACGAGTTCCAAAAGAAATCCGTTGGAATTCGATTACTCGATAAATAGTACAATTCTCAAGGCTGTCAATTCAACTAAGTACCTTGGTGTTAAAATTAGGAACAACTTCAGTTGGAAAGACCACATAGATAATATTGTGGGGAAGGCGAGCCAAAGGTTGCGTTTCATTGGCAGGACACTTAGAAGATGCAACAAGTCCACTAAAGAGACAGCTTACACTACACTCGTTCGTCCTCTGTTAGAATATTGCTGCTCGGTGTGGGATCCTTACCACGTGGGATTGAAGGAGGACATCGAAAGGATGCATAAGTAGGAATGATCATCAAAATAAAATACGAGAAACCAGAGCTCGAACAGAAATGTTTAGGCGTTCGTTTTACCCGCGCGCTGTTAGGGAGTGGAATGGTAGAGAGATAGTATGATTGTGGTTCGATGAACCCTCTGCCAAGAACTTAAATGTGAATTGCAGAGTAGTCATGTAGATGTAGATGTAGATGTAGGCATATTACCGAATGTCTTAAGCCAACAAGAGTACAACACCTATACCCCATGTCAGGAATTGCTTCGCCAAATGTCCGACTTTCAACACAGAACAGAACTGAACGAACAAAACACGTTCAAGACCAACGTCATCTGCTACATGGATAACACCCACAGATCCACCGAAAACTTCTAGGAAAAGACTGTGGCAGGAACAACAAGAATCTGCTCACGATTCTGAGGAAATGCTGCCATCAGGTGCGGAACTTGAGTGGGAGAGATGGAAAACGCTGAACAGGCTACGTTCGGGAATGGTCAGATGTAACAAAAATCTGCACAAGTGGGGAATTAGTGAAAGTGCCTTGTGTCCTTGTGGGAACAACATCCAGACCATGAACCACCTCCTTCAATGTCTTCTATTAAGCCGCCCAAGATCGTGCACGGCCCAAGACATGATGTCGCGCAGCGAAACTGCGAGGGCATATGTGGACTTCCGGAAGAATGAGATATGAAGCAAAGACTGCGTAATATGTTGTTACACTCTATATAATGTTCCTTGTATTTTATTTTACAAATTAGCATTGCAATATTGCAAATTCTATAGAGGGCAGATTAATCTGCAATGTGTGAATTTATTGTAAATTGTTTGTGGTACGCATACGACATATATATAGGGTAAGTCACCTAACATTACCGCTGGATATATTTCGTAAACCACATCAAATACTGACGAATTGATTCCACAGACCGAACGTGAGGAGAGTGGCTAGTGTAATTGGTTAATACAAACCATAAAAAATGCACGGAAGTATGTTTTTTAACACAAACCTACGTTTTTTTTTAAATGGAACCCCGTTATTTTTTTATAGCACATCTGAACATATAAACCAATACGTAATCAGTGCCGTTTCTTGCATTGTAAAATGTTGATTACATTCGGAGATATTGTAGCCTAAAGTTGACGCTTGATTACCACTCCCCGCGGTTCGATCGTGTGTATTGGAGAGCACCGAATTATTTAGGGATCCAAAGGGAACGGTGATGGACCTTAGGTACAGCAACAGCACATTACGTCCACATGCTAACACCTTTTTATTGGTCTTTTTCACTGACGCACATGTACATTACCATGAGGCGTGAGGTACACGTACACACGTGGTTTCCGTTTTCAGTTACGGAGTGGAATAGAATGTACCCGACATGTCGGGCCAATAGATGTTTAATGTGGTGGGTGGCCTTGCTGCACACAATTGCAATCTCTGGCGTAATGAATGTCGTACACGCCGCAGTACATCTGGTGTAATGTCGCCGCAGGCTGCAACAATACGTTGTTTCATATCCTCTGGGGTTGTAGGCACATCACGGTACACATTCTCCTTTAACGTACCCCACAGAAAGAAATCCTGAGGTGTAAGATCAGGAGAACGGGCTGGCCAATTTATGCGTCCTCCACGTCCTATGAAACACCCGTCGAACATCCTGTCAAGGGTCAGCCTTGTGTTAATTGCGGAATGTGCAGGTGCACCATCATGTTGATACCACATACGTCGACGCATTTCCAGTGGGACATTTTCGAGCAACGTTGGCAGATCATTCTGTAGACACGCGATGCATGTTGCAGTTGTTTGGGCCCCTGCAATGAAGTGAGGACCAATGAGGTGGTCGCCAATGATTCCGCACCATACATATACAGTCCACGGTCGCTGTCGCTCTACCTGTCTGAGCCAGAGAGAATTGTCCACGGACCAGTAATGCATGTTCCGTAGATTCACTGCCCCATGGTTTGTGAAACCCGCTTCATCGGTAAACAGTCAGAATTGCAACGCATTCTCGGTTGATGCCCATTGAAAGAATTTAACTCGATTATTAAAGTCATCACCATGTAATTGCTGACATAGCGACACATGAAACGGGTGAAAGCGGTGACGAGGCAGTATGCTCATGACACTACTTTGACTCAGTCCACCGGCTCTCGCAATGTCCCGTGTACTCATGTGTGGGTTCATGGCAACAGCAGCTAACACACCAACTGCACCCGCTTCTCTTGTGACTGGCCTGTTACGGAACCGTTTGCGTGCTATGACCATACCTGTTGAATACAGTTGGCGGTAGATGTTTTGCAATGTGCGGCACGTTGGGTGCTCTCCGTCCGGGTACCGTTCTGCACACACCCAGCAGTCTTCAGCTGCATTTCGTCGACACTCGCCATAGATGAGTATCATCTCCGCGTTTTCAGAGTTCGAATACACCATGGTCACAGTTCCTACAACACTACACTATCACAGGCGTCTGGTAACACGGTGTACTACAGTTGGTCTGCGTGCGGAGACGCACGCAGAGTAACAATAGCAGCAAGCGCTACATGCGGACACTGCGACAGCTGAACCAAACAACAACAGTGCACTCCAGCCACACTACAGTATGCATATACCTTTATTGTCTGCAGCCACGGCCACGGCCTCGTCTTCCAATGCATAAATAATGAGACTACATGCAAACGCAATGTTACTTCCCATTTAGCGATTTATAACAAATGTCACTCATCGCGTATTACTAATAATTCAAATAAAATTTAGATGTGTCACTGCTTGCCGGCCGCGGTGGTCTCGCGGTTAAGGTGCTCAGTCCAGAACCGCGCGACTGCTACGGTCGCAGGTTCGAATCCTGCCTCGGGCATGGATGTGTCTGATGTCCTTAGGTTACATAGGTTTAAGTAATTCTAAGTTCTAGGGGACTGATGACCACAGATGTCAAGTCCCATAGTGCTCAGAGCCATTTGAACCATTTTGAAACTGCATTCCGATTTACGTATTGAATTTCAGTTATTGTAGTTTCAACTGCGAGTAAAACTACGAAACTACTCATTTCCTCAGCGCAGCAAAGTATCACAGCCTATGTAGGCCTAAGTCCTTAGGTGTAATCGTGTAATATTTGAAGTAAATGTAAATCGGTCAAGAAATTTTGGAGATTTTTGCTTAAAACTTTTCCCCTGTATACCCTTTGTATATTAGTGCAGATAAATTCAATAACAAATTGCAGCATATGAGAAAAAGTTCTCATCCCACAAAATATCTGTCGGCAGCGTACCGAATCAATTCGTTACTGACAGATAAATTGAAAACTTCTTGTGTGTTGTTCAATATCTTAATTATTACAATAATGAATATATGTGCTGTGGAATCTATTCTCGACTTATTCTTTATTTTTATCAAGATTAAAATTCGCTGTCTAATGTACACAGTCGATTAGTCGAACACTCTTGGTGCGCGCAATGTGTGTATATAATATCTCGTATAATCGCATCTCGTTATCTGTTTGAAATCTAGAAATAAGGAAATCACTTTTTTATCGATTTCTACTGTTGTAAATTCTTTGTTCTTACAGACTTTAGTCCGAAACCTGTTTGACACTTTCCTTCACTCTAGTCTGTCTTACGCATGGCTTTCGACAATTGCATAAGTACTTCACTCTGTATTCGGGTCAATCTGCTTACCCTACTGAAGCAGTTGCGGCCATTTACAAATATCCTCCAACACTTCTCTTCATTAACAGATTAGTTACTCCTTGATACTGAGATGCTCAATATAGTGACCTGACCTTCGGCATGTTTCTGTCGAACCACATTCCTAAAGATTCCATTTCATTCTTGCCAGCACCGTTTCTCACCCTCGCTTCACCTTCATAAAAGGCTATCGGGAAATACTTCCTAACACTTAAATGTTATTCGATATTAGAGCGTCATAAAAGTGATATGTCTTTCATTCTAGTGGCTTTTCGTTACTTACGACTTAACGTCTAACACACCGAAAATACATCTTTTATTACTGTAACAACGGCAGTGTTTCGATTTAGCAGTTACGCACGCCAGTGTCCCGTCAGAACGACGGCGTTTCATTAAACGTCAACAGTGTTCGAGTGAGATGGGCGACACCCTTATAACAGTAAGCTGGAATAATTGCGAATCGGGAAATATGGCGTCAGAAAGCTGAAGCGTGGGTTGGACAACTCGCGTCCGCCGTTGCAGTGATAACCCTGCGGGCGTGCCCGGTCCCTCGAGTGTCTCCATCCTCCCCCCCCCCCCCCCCTCCAGTGCAGGGGGCGAGACATTTCGCGACACCCCTGCCTGCCTGCCAGCGACAGCTGTGACATTACGAGCCGCGGATCGGACAGAATAACTGGCAGCAGGGGGAGAGTGGCAGAGGGTGCGCGAGGGTGGCCACGGCGACCGACCCGCGAATATCCCTCTTTATTAGAATTTTATGCATGTAAAACATGACGCCTCGCCCTTCTCGGAACAGCTACCGCTGACGGGCGATTGTGGAATGTCATTTCCCTTGCTTACATAACGCCGCAAGAGATAGGGCGCTTGTATTTTCAGCAGAGTTAACTACAGCCTGCGATGCCAGCGGAATGTGTCGAATGCGTCCGAAAATCGTGGCGTGACACTCGCCAATTACAGGTTCACAACCAACCTGGAAGTTTGTTTCATAGCAGTGGGAATGGATTGGGAATACTAATAAATCAAAACAAATAACAAAACCAGTTTCGTAAAACTGGTTCGTTTACATGTACGAAAACAAAAACGCATATATACTCTATAAGAAGGAATTTAAGATAACTGTAAACACCCTCGCGTAAGTGACCATGGATTTTTGCAGATATCGTTGTGGCGTTATGGATAAAAGTGTTATTAAGTTGCTGAAAAATTGTTGTACAGGATGTATCAGAATTAACAGTCGAAAATCCAGCGGGTTAAGAAATTTGACAAATAATTGGATATGTATAGTTACGAACTGCCGTCCGCTTCAGTAATAAACACAGTGACGTTTAGTACACAAAAATTATGATAAGTAGCTTAGAGGCGATTGGGAGCTGGTACGTAAATGGAAAGGCCCTGGGATAAGAAATTTTAAGTATATTTAAACAACAGATAAAAGCACACGAAGAAAGGGATCATCAGAGTTAAGAAGGAAGCAAACCAACTACAATCTAATAAACAGTCAAGGATAAACAAGTGTTGTCTACAACGAGACTTAAATTTTTTAATTCTAGTACCGACAACGTAAGAATCACCTATCAAATTGCTGCTAAACAGTTAATTGCACTGTGGCTTTGTTCACAGTCACGTGAATTACGCCAAATGATATACCTAACGACTGCAAACTTGGTCTAAGGCCCAAAGTTTCAGAATAAGCCAAAAACAAAAAAATCTCTAATTAATCTTAGCAACCGCATTAACTGTTAAGACCCAATGACAAAACCCCGTTATAATAAGATACACAAATACCAGAAACAATTACATCTTAAGAACACAGATAATGTAACCAATGATTTTCACTTGAAACTTTCATCATGGGGCATACATGGGGCACAACAAAACCTGCAAACAACAGCGAAGGCAATACCAAATTTAAAGGTGACTATAGATTTTACAAACTCCGAACTACTGTAGTATTCAAATAAGTCAGAACATGTGGCGACTAACTCAACTGCCCGCATCTCGTGGTCGTGCGGTAGCGTTCTCGCTTCCCGCGCCCGGGTTCCCGGCTTCGATTCCAGGTGGGATTTTCTCTGCCTCGTGATGGCTGGGTGTTGTGTGTTGTCCTTAGGTTAGTTAGGTTTAAGTAGTTCTAAGTTCTAGGGGACTGATGACCATAGACGTTTAGTCCCATAGTGCTCAGAGCCATTTGAACCATTTTGACTAACTCAACTAATGGCAGGTTGGCATGCAAACATGTTTACTATCGATGAAGGCGCTTTAACGTTTGCCCGAAATTCCCCTAAAATGCAAGGGGCGACTATAGTGAGGTTTAATGCACAGAGGTCCAGCAGAAAAAAAGCAGATCTTGTGTTACGGGTTGCCTCCAGGTGGCGCTTCTGTACTTTAAAAAAAGGAACGTTTTGTACAATCATGTAGTATTACATTAACTGAAAAATTCCGGTGAGGAAGGGCTGTTGCAGTGAGAGAATAAAGAACAGTTAGAGATAATATAAATACTAAAACTTAAGTAATATCCAGAAGCATATTTATACGTTTTACTTACAAGGAAGTTAAGCAGTTCTTTAAAAGGAGGACATGGTATCATTTAACGGCTGGCAGCCACATAAGCAAGCTTTATAATTGGTGGTTTGGCCTCGGGAATGCCCTTAACTTTGGTGAGAAAACAATACTCCCATACGTAATGGTACAACAAGTTCCTACGGTACAGTGCCCAGAGCCATTTCCACCATTAGGTGACAGCAAGCGGCTGCCTAAAGCGGCAAAATTTTAGGGTCGTCAAAGGCCGAAAAAATTAAATCCATATCAGACAGCAAATAAAATGAGCAAATAAGGGGGTAAAATGGAAAATAGGGAAGACTGAAATACAAAATTGTTTTTAAAAGCGTAGAGAACAGTTACTTGACAAATCTTCACTTTGATGAAAGTAAACACGCTGTTTCTACCTCCCTCAAAACTAGAGCATCCGCTACCTAGTACGGAACGGAAACGACGGAACGAGCCACTGTCTTTAGACGACGACAAAATCCCTCCCTCACCTGGATTTGAACCGGAACCCATCGAGGACGAATGATTAGAAGCCAATAGCTTAGACCAGTGTGGCTATAAAATGCAAATAAGGCGTCATTTACTGATTTAATCGCAAGAAAGTCAGTCAAAAAATATTGCTGTTAGCACACATACGAAGCAACATCTCCATTATCACCGAGTGAGGTGGTGCGGTGGATGGCAAACTGAACTCCCTTTCGGGGGGGACGACGGATCAAACCCTCATCCGGCCATCATGATTCAGGATTACGCGGATTTCCCTAAATCGCTTCAGGTAAATGCTGGGATGGTTCCTTTGAAAGGGCACGGCCGACTTGCTTCCCCATCCTTCACTCGTAGTCCAGTGAAACTGTCAGAAAAAAATGCCTGTACATTGCAAAAGGTGGGGTAGAAGATGTTATTTTTTTAACTCGTTCATATTGTAGGAAACGTTAGAAAACCAAGTTTTGCCAACAAAATTTCTGTTGGTAAGACTTTCTACAGTCAAAAAACTTTGAAAATTTCTGACTTTTTTCAGTTTTTTCAAAATATCTCAGTTTCATTTTCTCCTATCGGTTTGACGTCTATTTCCTTTTTTAAAGAGCACAAAATTCTCTACAAATTTGATTTTTAGCATTTTTTTCTACTCGCAATATCTAAGGCGCTACAGTGCGTCAGAAAATACAATTTTTTCAAATTTCGAGCAAAATGGCAAATTACCACATTTTTTAACACTGTTAGTTCAGCTTCTATATGTGTGATATAAAAATTTTACTCATCATGTTATTCATTGGAATTTAAAATCTCACTCTGCTGCAGGGCCAGGACTAACAGTATCATATTCAGTAACTACGAACACATTCACGTCGGATTGCGTGAAGTTTATTTGTGTTACAATATGTTGTACGATTGCATGTAGGTGCCGTACATTGTCTACAGTTGACTGACGTTAATGATCAGTTATAAGAAAAAGTATGTTGGAATTGTTCTTTAGCTGACGAAAGCGTATTTATTCTTCGGCGGGCGGAAGGCAAATTATCTCTAGTGATTGCTCACAGTGCGCTGACAGCTATTAGCACACAACAGTAAGGGTCCTACAGATTGAAGTCGCTTCCATTCAGTATATGTTGTGGTGCTTAAAATGAGTATGTCTGACATGAATTTGTGTTTCATTTGCTAAAAAACTGTAGCAAGTGGTGGATGCAATGTGAAAAAGAAAGGACTGAGCACACTTATCGATTGTAGTGCTAAACGCAGGGAGTCTGCTCACATCCGTTTTTCGAAACGCTCGGTGAAGTGATGGTGCATGAAGCATGCTACAAGAAGTACATTAATGAGAGAATGATAGCAGCTAGCCTTCGACATCCTCAGGAACCAACAGGCGTGCTACGTGGGTTGCAGGAAATAGGTCAGTTCAAGTTCAAAGAGAAATGCTTCTGATGTGCAAAAGGAATTCTGATGACTTTTTAACCAAGCAGTTAAGACTGCCATATGCCAAACGAAATTTTGATGGAGGGTACCTTATTCACGAAGTGACTTGGACTCGAAATGTTTGCTTCAAATCAATAGCCCAAAGCTATGTTTCTTACCTGCAATGTCAATTTGGATCTCAATTTGTTATTGTATTTTATGGGTATCCATGTGAGGGAGATAAATGTAGCTCAAAGGGTGCTGAGAGGATTCGTAGGTCCAAAAAACATTCTACGGTTGACGTTGTGGTTGAATCAGAGATGGTGAACCAAGTCCCTCAGGACAAGTTCTTGTACACGAAGGAAACAACACGCGTTTGATCACACTTCTTAAAAAGGAATTTCTGGAGTATAGCGTTGAAGTGCACCAGCCACAAGAAGATGCTGACGTTATGATTGTAACCTCTGTCATTTCAAGAACCAAAGATTTTGGAAGTGTTCTCATTGCATGAGAAGATATTGACCTGCTTGTGCTCATGACCAGTTTGGGGAAAGGCATTGAAAACTTATTTTTCTTAAAGCCAGGAAGAGGAAATGCAGAAGATAAGTAGTTTTCCACTGCATCTTACAAGTTTGACAGTGAATATATTCTGTTCACTCACGCCTTTAGCTGATGTGATACAACATCCGCTTTTTTGGTCAAAGGAAAATTAAGTGCTGCAGTATTGTTGCGAAAAATGATCACCTACCCTCAGCGCTTTGCACGTTCAATAAAACACATGCTACCCGTGAAGAAATAATAACAGCAACAAAACAGGTTACTGTCGCATTGTATAGTGGAGGTGTCAGCAGTTCCCACACACTAGACCATTTGCGGTACCAGCTATTCGCCAAGTCTGCCACAAAAAGCAAACTGAATCTTGCAAGGTTGCCACCTACACTAGATGCTGCACAACATCATTCGTTGCGGACTTACCAACAAGTCCAAAGTTGGATGGGAAACTGGAAACCTCCTGAGAAATGGGGCTGGAATCACAGTGACCACGGTCCAATACCCGTTATAATGAGCCAAGTTCCTGCAGCTGAAGCACTTCTTCACATTGTTTCATGCTCATGCAAGCAAACTGTGGCGGAGCGTGCTCCTGCAGAAAGTGAGGTCGACTGTGAAAATGTGCCAAAATTTTTATATGAAGACAGTGAAGAAGATGTTATGGAGGATGTTGAGGAAACCGCAGACGAAATCAGCGAACTTGCTGCGGCTGACTCGCTGTTTAAAGAAGAGGTCAGTCTGGGATCAACTTTAGGTACAGATCCTGAATCCGTAACTCTAGGTATTTCTGGTGACACTGAGGAACCTGGCCCATCAAAACGTTGGAACTGATGTTCATATCTGTCTCAAGTGCGCTAATGTGCGAGATTACAAGTATTACACACCCAGAACTGTCAACAGTTTTTAGTAACTGACAATGCATTTTAATTGTAATGAAGCTACTTATTATTAATGTCAACTGTGTGGCTTTTATACACAAGAATAATTACCTACCTAATTAGGTTGCCTATTGCAGCTAATAATAGTGCAGTTTCCTGAGACAATTTATTTTGTGTGCGTGTGTATGTATGTATGTGTGTGTGTGTGTGTGTGTGTGTGAGTGTGTGTGTGTCTAAGTCTCTTAATGATGTATTTTTATATTTATAGTTTTACAAATTCCAGGGCTGAGATGTGTCTAAGTCTCTTAATGATGTATTTTTATATTTATAGTTTTACAAATTCCAGGGCTGAGATGGCCCATAGTGAACTTCGGGTAATGATGTAAGAATCACAATAGTTGGGTGCCCAGTAATCCTCAAGTAGCATACAGAGAAACAGAATACCTGAAATTGAGTTGGTAAATTCCAACATATAACCTCATGTAAAATATATTTATACAATACGAACAGAAACTGAAAAAATAATGTTCAAAAGTAACGTATCTTGCCAATATGATCGAAATTTGAAAAATTGGCATTTTTGAGGCGCTGTAGCGCCTTAGATATTGGGAGTAGAAAACAATGGCAATAATCAAATTTGTAGAGAAAGTTGTGCTCTTTGAAAAAGAAAATAGACGTTAAAGCGATAGGAGCAAATGAATCTGAAATATTTTGAAAAAAACGGGAAAAGTCCGAAATTTTCCAAGTTTTTTGATAGCAGAAAGTTTTCCCAAGCGAAATTTTGGCGGAAAAACTCGGTTTTCTAATATTTCCAACCATTTGATTGAGTTTAAAAAATAATCTCTTCTACCCAACTTTTTGCAACGTATTTCTGCAAATTGACTGGACTATCGTCCGATTGGACAGATGACCTCGCTGTTTGGTACCCTCACCCGAATCACCCAACCAACCAATCACGATTACACGGATGACTTTGTCAGATGCTTCGGAATGTCTGCCAGCAGCGGAGCATAGTATCTGAATTCAAGTAAAAATTCGTTCTTACCAGAATTTGTCCATTTTCTTGCAATAAAATAAAATAAGTAATTGATGCCAAATTTGGATGCACTGCCATATTTTATTGAAATATGGTTAAAAAGCTGAGTTCATTTTTTCCCATTTCAATTATTTTAGGAAATTAAAAAAACTGAGGACCAGAATTAAGAAAAATAAGGATATCTGTTGTCTTCAGTCAGTTTTAAAGCATCTGTATTTTCACAAGTCCGTCTTGATCACATAGATTTCTTTACACTTTATGACCAGTTTTGGCTTATCACCATCTTCAGATCATTAAAATATTTTTATATAAATCATCGTCAAGTTAAACATGTTAAAATATTCTGATATAAACCATTGTTAAGTTAAACATGTTTGAATTGACGATGATTTATATCATAATATTTCAATGATCTGAAGATGGCGATAAGCCAAAAATGGTCATAAAGTGTAAAGAAATCTATGTAGTCAATGTGAACTTGTGAAAATAAAAGTGCCGAAAATAAAATGATCGCGGACTCATATACAGACTCCATTTATACAACTGATAAGTTTTAAGACAATTAAGGGCAAACCATGAAAATTCTTAGGTTAGATTTGCCTTGTTAGATTTGCATTGTTGTGTCGCTGGATGTTGGTGGTAGTGGGCGGGGAGGGACAGGGAGAATCGGAAAAATCGCTGACAGTAAAAGGAAAAAAAAAAAAAAACAGAGGAGTGGCATTTATCAGTTCTCGCCTAGGGCGGCAAAGTAAACAGCAACGGAGCTGGCATCGGACGAACAAAACAGTAGCCTAAGCTGATACTGAAGGCCTCCTTAAGACGAAACCAACACTTAAACTCAGGAGCAGCAAACAACGGCAGTGGCCACTCAATGAGACAGAGTGGGTGAAAGCTATCAGCAAGCTTACTAAAATAAATAACTGAAAATACACTGGAGAGCCAAAGAAACTGGTACAGGCATACGTATTCAAATACAGAGATACGTTCGGCAACGCCTGTATAAGATAACAATTGCTTGCCCCAGTTGTCAGATCGGTTACTGCTGATAAATGGCGGGTTTCGCGGTTTAGGTGAATTTCAACGCAGGTTGGTGTGGCCATGCGGTTCCAGGCGCTTCCGTCTGGAGTCGCGAGACAGCAACGGTCGCACGTTCGGATCCTGCCTCGGGTATGGATGTGTGTGATGTCCTTAGGTTAGATAGGTTTAAGTAGTTCTAAGTTCTAGGGGACTGATGACCACAGATGTTAAGTCCCATAGTGCTCAGAGCCATTTCAACCATTTTTCAGTTTCAACGTGGTGTTAAATTCGGCGCACGAATGATTGTACATATCTCTGAGGTAGCCATGAAATGGGCATTTTCCAGTACGACCATTTCACGAGTGTACAGTGAATATCAGGAATCCGGTAAAACATCAAATCTCCGACATCGCTGCGGGGTGAAAATATTCTACTACGAAGGGACAAACGTCGACTGAAGATAAACGTTCAACGTGACAAGAGTGTGACCCTTCTTCAGATTGCTGCAGATTTTAATGCTGGCCATTAGCAAGTGCCGGCGTGCGAACCATTCAACGAAACATCCTCGATATGGGATTTCGGAGACGAAGGCCCAGTCGCGTACCCTTGATGGCTGCACGACACAAAGCGTTACGCCATGCCTGGATGGCGTTGATGGGTGAAACATTTTGCCTGATCGGACTAGTTATGTTTCAACTTGTGTGGAGCGGATGGACGTGTACGGGTATGGGACAACGTCATGAATCCATGGACTCTGCATGTCAGCATGGGACTATTCAAGCCGGTGGATGCACTGTAATGGTGTGGGGCGGGTGCAGTTGGAGTGATATGGGATCTGCCCCTCCCCCCCCCCCCCCTCCAATACGTCCAGATACGACTCTGACAGGTGACATGTACGTAAGCATCCTGTCTGATCACCTACATCCACTCATGTTCATTGTGTTTTCCGACGGAATTGCTCAATTCCAGCAGGACAATGCGTAACCCCATACGTCCAGAATTGCTACAGAGTTTCTCCATGAACACTCATCTGAGTTTAAATTCCCTAGACATGAACATTATTGAGAATATCTGCGATGTTTTGCAAAGTGCTGTTCAGAAGATATCTCCATCTCCTCGTACTCTTGCGGGTTTATGAACCGCCATGCAGTATTCACGGTACCAGTTCCTTCCAGAAATACTTCAGACATTAGTCGAATCCCGGCCGCGTTATGTTGCGGCACCTCTGCGCCCTCGCTGGGACCCTACGCGATGTTAGGCAGCTGTACCAGTTTCTTTGGCTCTTCACTGTATTTAGTAGGCGAACATTAGTTAAGAAAATAAATAGATGAATAAGATGGCAAGTAAACACGGATTCGGGGTAACCATCTGGTCAGTCTCTTCACAGAAATTGGTACACTTTATTAGTCTTACTGCAAAACTGTGTGGTGAATATGACAGTAAAGTCTCTGACATTCAATTCATCAACTGACTTCTAATTCTGAATGCATACATCTGAACTGTATTAAACATCACTGAGTGTCGATATTAGCCAAAATAGTAGTTTCAGTAGGCCAGAACATAAACTGGATCAGCGTTAAGGACTAAATTTGAAAACATGCCACTGTCAGGAGGGAATAATTAGTACTACTTTGGTTAAAATGAGAAACGAAGTAATAAGCAGTAAAACAGAAGACACCTTCAAGAGAAAAATATATATCGTTGCAATAATAGTTACGCAAAAATGATACATGATGTTTCGCAGTCATGTATTGCAGGTAAGGTAGTGATTTTATGCAAAATTATTTCATTATAACCAAGATTTTAAATATAGTTCCAGATTTTCCATTAACTTGTAAGTCAGGGTTTGAATTTCTTATTTCAGATGTATTATATTCCTTTAAAGACCTTACAAATCTTACTGCTCAACACAAACTGATACTATAGTGGCGGTCATTATTTCTAAGTAAAGTGCTTATTTCTTGGAAATGACGTAAGTATGTCAAAGAGATATCTCATTTTCACACCCACAACATTCTTAGAAATGGTCCACATTTGCCTGCTTCCCGGATCTAGTGGCAAACACAAGGGAGAAATTCAGTACACCATTAACTTTAAGCCCATAAACAGAATTACTTCCTTCCCGCTACAACAAAATGTTGTTCTGTTAATGGACCCATAACTATAATGTACTGCAGCTTACTGCTTCATATGGGAAAAAACCGAGCATCGACCGTAAAAGTAGACTGTATGTTAGAGGATGTCACGCCCCGCAATTTGTATTACCTACACTCCCGTTTAAGAAACGTATCAAGCTTATCGCTGACATTATCTCAGCATTGCTCGTACGCTGCACTCCTCCATACTAACACACATCTAAGCTGCCTGACATAAAAAGACATTAGTAACCGTTGAAAACGAGTGGTGCAGCACACCACTGAAAATAAAAGGCAATGAAATATTGGAATTGCAAGATATGTAGTAGTATTAGAGAATGAATGCTCCACTGAAGTCTTTTTTTTTTTATAAATATACTATTCCTATTGCTTTAGATCGGTTCTCGTTGTTCACTACAAATTTCTGTTGCTGTGTTGGCCTACTAAATGTATTTCACTGTACTTCAAGCCACTGTACATTAACAGTGCCACGGACACCCAATCAGCTAATATGATAGGGAATTTTGTGGCTTGCACAAGATGCAAGCCATAAATATTTGTATTCGTACAAGAGAAAATCAATCACATCTCTTACCGGCTCTCGCGTATTCTCGCAGATTGAGGTAAACTTCGCTGGTTAACCTATTTCCATCAAGAATGTTTTAACTTGTAGACAACCATCATAAAGGGCAAATATAGTGCTTAGTGTATTTCTCTTCCCCATTTCTGAATGACATTAGATCAATCAATGACTAGGTTCTTGAGCCCCAGTTGATGCATTTTCAGGTGGATGCTGCTGTGGTATTAGTGCCTTACAATTAACGGAAACAGCATACGTAACGCCGAAATAGTTTCATAGATAGTAGAAGGAGATATGATTACTTGTCATCTCCAGCGCAAAATAATGAAGAAATGGTTTCAACACGTTCTGTTAAATTGTTATGAACAGTGGGAAGAAAGTGATAACCGTAAAACATCGTAATACAAAGATAGGTATCCAGCAACAGTCACAATGGCTACCAAAGGGAAAACGTCTACAGCTTCTCTAGTACGGCGTGGAAAACTAAGAATTTTAGAAAAAACATACAAAGTACATATGGCTACAAGCACGCCATGACACGTTATTTCTTTACTGTTATATACTATACAGGTATCAGACAAAGGCCATATAAGAATATGCGAGGGTTGGAACTTAAATAGCGGCAACTATTTTTTCACAATCGATACAAAAGATTTACATATTTACCGTCCTTCAAAGTAGTCACCAGCGTTGTGTACATCCCTTTGCCAGCGATGTGGAAGGTGTAGTATACCGTTAGCAGAGCCTGTTCTGTTGATAGTGTGAATGGAGCGGTCTACTGCCTGTCGAATCTCTGGAACAGTACTCAAACGAATGCCACGAAGTGATTCCTTCATCTTCGAAATCAAATCAAAGTCACAAGGCATAATTCCGTGGTGTATAATGGATCGTACAGTACTTCCCAGTCCCATCGACCGAACAGAGGAGCCCCAGCCTGCGCTGTATGCGCCCGCGCATTGTCGTGCAAATTGGTGGGTGGGTTGCGCAGAAGGTGTCGCGGCTTCTTTCGCAAATATGGTCGCTGCTGCTGCTCCAAAAACCAACGGTTATGCTGTGTATTGACGGTGTCCTTCGCTTCAGAACTGTTTGAGATATTCGACAGGCAGTAGACCGCTCCATTCGCACCATCAGCTGAAAAGGCTCTGCTAACGGTCTGCTACGCCTTCCGCATCACTGGCAACGGGTTGTACACAACGCTGGTGACTACTTTGAAGGACGGCAACAGGTGCATACATGTAACTCTTTTGTATCGGTTGTGAAAAAATAGTTGCCACTAATTAAGCTCCAATCGTCTTGTATCTAATGAATATTAACCTAATGTGTTTTGAGCAGCTGGCCGCTGTGACCGAGCAGTTCTGGGTGCTTCAGTCTGGAACCGCGAGTCTGCTACGGTCGTTGGTTCGAATCCGGCCTCGGGTATGTATGTGTGTGATGTTCAAATGTTCAAATGTGTGTAATATCTTATGGGGCTTAACTGATAAAGTCATCAGTCCCTAAGCTTACACACTACTTAACCTAAATTACGCTAAGGACAAACACACACACCCATGCCCGAGGGAGGACTCGAACCTCCGCCGGGAACCGTCGCAGAGTCCATGACTGCAGCTCCTCCGAGCGCTCGGCTAATCCCGCGCGGCTGTGTGTGATGTCCTTAGTTAGTTTTAAGTAGTTCTAAGTCTAGGGGACTGATGACCTCAGATGTTAAGTCCCATAGTGCTTAGAGCCATTTGAGCCATTTGTTTTGAGCACAACGAACTAAATGCTACGTGAGAAGACAGAGAAAATTAATTGCGGAATCACATGTTAAGTGCTAAGAATGGAAAAACTGATAAATAGCGATCTCCAGCAAGATCAGTTTGGATTCCGAAGCCATGTTGGAACACAGAAACAATACTGATACTAGAATCAATACATGCTATAAATTAAGTTGAAGAAAGACAAAACTATGACAAAAAGCTTTTGACGATATTGATAGGATTATACCCTATGAAATTCTGAAGATAGAATTGAAAAAATTCCGGAGAGCCACACTAAAATTTTAAAGAACTGATGGACGTGAGAGGAAGCAGTACCTCACAGGCTAGTGAAACATGTTTTAGCTTGTCTTTGATGTTTTCCACTCTGCACATTGAGCGAGCGGTGAAGATAACCGAGGAAAAGTCTAAACGAACTGTTCAAACTTTGAAATTAGTGTTGACATCTTAATCCTCTCAGAGACGACAGAGGTCTTAGGAGAGCAATTGAAAGGAACTGACAACGTCTTGTTAATTAATTATAAGACGAATATTTAAAAAAGTAAAACAAGGGTAAGTCGAATTAAATCAGGCGATGAGGAAGGAATCAGGATTCGAAAAGCCACAATATGACTTATCTCGGAACAAATATACAGGACGGATACGGAGTGAAGAGTGACAACATAACAAAGAGCGTACCTTAAAGAGAGAAAACAGTTACACCCGAAAGTACATTTGTCTTTTAGGAAGTCCTGTCTCTAGGTATTTACAGTGCATCCATCAACGGAAGCGAAACGCATATGAAAACAGTTTACCTAAGAAGAGAATAGAAGTGTGCGAAATGTGGTTCTGTAGTAGAATGTTGGATGTTTGATGCTAGGTGGCATAATTAATGAGGAGATACGAACTCGAATCGGTGAAACTTCGGTACAAGAAGAGATCATGTTATAGGAATTAAGGAATCGTAACATCGTTAATGGAAGGCAGTGTGGGGCGCAGAAACTGTGAGGCCAAGGCTTCTCTACAGTTTCTTCAAATGAGTGTAGTTTGTAGTAGTTACACAAAGAAATTCGAGCTTCCAGAAGTAGGAGTAGCGTATAGAGCTACATCGAACCAGTCTACAACATGGCGCTGTATTTCAGCATTTCCACAAAGTATTTACAAGAGTCTATATATGATAAAACTGCGGGCAAATTAACGTCGTCAGCGAGACGTACGCATATCGAAATAACTTCTAGAAATTAAAAAGTAAAGCGACACAGTATTAGTGATTGACAGATTCCTAAGGATGGGTTCAACCATCTAATTAGAAATGGTTTTCTATCTTTCGCTTGTAAAGGAACTTTCCCTCCACGAAGTAAGAGGGTTGGGTGCTTGACTGTATCAGATAAGAGTAGGTGACTATAATGGGTATATTGCCAACAGATAGGTACTTCTGCCAAACAGCATTAGGGGAGTCGGGGGGTTTGAAGTCTCCGTACGACGGACGGATCACTGTTGCCAGTGTCGCATGTCCTCGCTACACGAGGCGCTGCGGGAAGGTCTGTAATTAAATCCATAGCTACATCTACATATCTACTCCGCAAGCCACCTTGTGATGTTCGGCCCAGGGTACCACTGTCACTTGCCCCCTATTCCTGTTCTAATCGTAGACAGGTCGCGGGAAATACGACTGGAGTGCCGGTAAGCCTACCCGTAGGCTCCAATCTCTTTGCCTTTATCTCCATGATCTTTTCACGAGATATACTTAGGAAGCAGCAATATATTTCTTGACTTTTCTAAGAAAGTACCCTATCGGAACGTTAACAATAAACTACACAGCATTAAGGAATGCTTTTACTGCAGAGCCTGGGACTGAATGTGTTTCATTATCTCTATCACGCTTTAGTTCCTGCTAAATAAACTTGCAACGAAACGTGCCATGCGTCTTGGGTTTTCTCTATTTCCTCTGTGAGTCCTATCTGGTACGGATCCCACGCTGATGAGAAGCGTTCAAGCTTTGGTCGAAAGGGTTCATTGTTGACAGACTAAATTTCCTGACGATTCTTCCAGTGAATCTCAGTCTGCCACCTGCCTTATTCGCGATTAATTTTATGTGATCGTTCCGTTTCAAATCTTCCTTACGCATACTTCTAGGTGTTTTGTGGAAGTAGAAGCTTGCTGTGGTTGTTCTGCAATTTCCTAATCATAAAATATTGGCTTTTTCTCTCAATGTGTACCCAATACGTCACATTTTTTTTTTTTTTTTTTTTTTTAAGTTGAAGGTTTCATTGCCACACTCTGCACCACTCGTAGATACTCCGCAGGTCTTCCTACATTTCACAACTATTTTTTACCGTCGTGACTTCTCTGTATACAACAGCATCATTCGCGATATGCCTCATGGAACTTACGAAATTATCTACTAGTTTATTTACGTAAATTATGAAAAGTAATGGTTGTATGACTCTCAGGTGGTGCCCTCCCGAAGTCGCTTTTTCGCTTGATGACGTTTCTGCGTTCAAAAAGACATTCTGTTTTCCGTTTGTTAGACAATCTTCAGTCCAATCACACAGTTGGTCTGATATTCCGTAAACCGGTATTTTGTTCACCAGGTGGCAGTGCGGAAACAGTATCGAACGCCTTGAGGAACTCAATGAACACGGCGTTTACCTGGGACCTGTTTCTACCGTTTTGCTGAAGTCGAGGACGAACACAGCGAGCTGGGTTTCAAAACATGGTAGTTTTCGATACCCAAATACGCGATCATAAAACATGTTCCAAAATTCTACAACTGACCTACTTAAGATCTTTAGGCTTATTGCTCTGTGCGTCTGTCCGATGACCCATTTTGAAGACAGAAATTGAAACGTCCCCTTAGAAAAAATATACATTACTGTGTTTAAACTGACTCACAATATTTTTGGCGCAACGCAATCTGACTTTCAATAATCCCTACAAAAGAATGCCCTGATTAACGTTAACTTATACCTTTCACAAATCACTTACCTCACCAAAAATCTTCGTTACTCGAACTACTGCAATATAGCGAGCGCCACTACTGCCAACTAAATAAAAGATTCAAACTACTGAACGCACTAACTAATGATAGGCATAGTTAGCAAATGAAAGATTTTGATAGAGAACAAACATTGTATTTACCTTAATAGTCATAATATATATAGCAGTTCATGACATCCAGTCTTACAAATTTCAAAACTCCACCATCTCTCTCCCCACGGGCACCACTGCTGGCGGCTCACCTCCAAATGCGCAACGCTACACGCTGTTAGCATCCAGCTGCCGCTGCCCAACACTACAATGGCAGACAACCATGCAAACCAGCCACAGACTGCACCCAGCACAGCCAGTGATTTTCATACAGAGAGATACGTGGCGGCGGCGTTACCAATATAAGAACCTAGACAGCCTACTTACATGGGATTGATGACCTTAGCTGTTTAGTCCCCCTTAAACATCCCAACAACCACCACCTACTTACAAAGCCGCCATGCTCCCCAACAAAATATTTTCCAAATTGTTTAGGCACTGGCCAATACAGATCTGAAAAATTTTTTCATAATTACAATAACAAAGATATCAAATGCACACACTTATTGAAGTAATGTTGGTCAAAAGCTAAAATTTTCTCACAGTCCCATAAAGACAGTCCTGATCATTCATCACAGTAAGATTGCAGTTTTTTTCTCAAAGTCTGAGCAGTATAAGAAAAGGCACATGGAAGTAGTGGATTTCCATGCAGTCTTTAAGAAGTCCAAAGGAAAGACAGTGTTGAATCTTGACATGCAGACAGGTAATGGGCCACAACAGAGCAAACACACAGCAGAGTCAGTCAAAGTTTTGAAGAATATTGGTAGGTAGGTCACCATAGAACAGGCTCATTGTAGTCCTGGTAGAGATTATGGTATTGGTGGGCCACCAGAGGTGCAGACCCACTGCAGTCCTTGTAGAAATAATGATATTGGTGGGTCATTTAAGATGCAGACCCACTGTAGTCCATGTAGAGACGGCCAGCAGCCATGTGTTGCGACTGTGCAGGTGCACAATCACCATCAAAGAGTCTTGCGCAGAATATAGCAAGTCCATAAACCACCACTTGTGCATTCACAAAGTTTTAGGAATTGTCCTTAGAACCAGCAATGCTGTTATCCAGTCCCTTGCTGAATTATTAACATATGTGCAAACACTATCAGTCATATACTAAGACCAACAGAAACGTGTGCAGTGAAATGTAACTTACAAGTTACTTAATTTGATGAACTGGTGTCAATTACAATTTTATAACATAAGAATACAATAACAAAGGTACAAAGTACATAATTAAAGAACATAATAGTACAGATACCATTTGCTGTAATACAGGCTTTACAAAAGAATCGAAATCACAAATACATCAGTGTTACAAAAATTACGACATAAGCACATACATAAAAGATCAGAATAACTTTTGAAACATCAACTTCACACATGAGCATTAGAACAAAACAGAATAAATAAAGTGTAAACATCTTTACGAAGTAAATAACGTGTTATTAATGCAGATTATATTTGAGGATAACAGTATTCCTCATCATAGTGAATGTAGCTTAGTACTAGAAGAGAAAAAATTCTATGAAATAGTACACACAGACAGGAAGAAAACAAATATACAAGGGTAAACAAACACATAGTGGGATAACACAAAAGGAAAGGACAGGGTTTGTTTTCAGGGTAACATTTGGTACTGCAATCCAACCCAAAATTTCATTCCACAGATCGTCGCTCTTATTTCAACATTTGCTCCAGCAAAAAAAAAAAATCCTTTTTAAGCATGCTTTCTGTATTCTGTTCACATCCTCTTTCAAAAATAGTTTTTCTCCACTGTACACAACTTTCTTGGCCAAACCATTTTCTTATAGCTTCTCAATGCTTTTCTTGCAATTCATCATAGTTAGTTTCTTATATAGTCTACCCCCTCTTAAGCTAACTTAAACCTACTGAGTTCAGATGCTAAACTAAGGGACGACGCAATGCAGCAGCACAAAACAATTAACACAAACAGCAATGACAAAAAATGCAAATTGGCAAAAAAAGGCAGCAATATAGGACTTAGCAAAGCAAATGCAACATTACAACTAATATGAAGCAATGAACAGCAACAAGAAAAATAAATCAGTAGTAAAACTGGCTTAACGGAGTAATACAAAGTGAAATTCAGTAACACTATGCCTGGCAAACAGCAGCAGCAAATGCAATAACTTATATCTAAACATGACAAAGCTCAAGCAGAAAAAATATTACAGTAAAGACAACAATGCAGAAAAGGGAAATGAATATTCACATCTTAATGTCTATTTCATTAAACTGGTGCACCACAAAAGCTTGTTCTACAAAAAATTACCAAGTAGGTGAAAAGAAAATTAAGTATGTAGTGACTGTTATTAATCCCTTCTTATAGTTCTTTCCTTTCGAAATGCTACTTTTTCGAAGAACGTGGATCATAAATTGATTATTTAATAGATCTCTTGACAGAAAGTGTTCACATTAGCAAATGCATTTAATTTTATTTTACAAAACCAATGCTACAACACAGCTGGAAACCAGATATCAAATGAAATAAGCAACTATGAAAGGCCAAGCATAAAAATATCATTCAATAGTCATGTGACATATCATAAGTTAGTACAAATTCTCTCAACTCTCGTAGAAAGACGCTTGTCATTATCAGGTGTGCAGATGTAAATAAGTATCTTTCCAAGTAATGAGCGTGTCGTTTTTGCGATGCTTTCTGCAAAGGAATGTCAATAGCGAGGATAATGGCCTCTTTCTTTTGTGCCTCTGAAAGGCGCACACTAATGGCTTGTTTCCAGATGGCTGTCGCGAAGCTGGGTGCCCACGACGCATTATGTGCACGTGGTCACTTAACTTTCTTACCGAAATATTTACGACACCAGTTTCCGCTACAGTGGCAGTCTCATATCAAAATTTCACAATTCAAGAATTTGCGTTATTCATCTGTAGAAACAAAATCCTATTGATATAACAGTGTCCAAAAAATTTTCGTCGGCATTGTAATACATTCACGCATTTACATACATTTCACAACTATTAAAGTACGATTCTTGGTTTCCAACAACCTTTTCCACAAATCAGAGTCCCTAACCACTACTCATTATTCCTTACCTTATTATACATATACATATTCGTATACACGTCTTCAATATTTCATCATAATAAATACGTAGCATAATCAAATTCCTCACATAACATCAGCATATTGATCATAAACATACCGAACAGCATAATACGCATCGTCATCATAACATCATTAAACCTCACCCTAACCTGAAAAACGTCGAAGCTTTCTGCAATAGTTTCAAAACCTAAAAAAATTCTCTGCTCATTCAAATAGTGTCATCTACCTCAAACGTACTTTAAAAATCATGATCCCACACCAAATACATCAGTCAAAGGTCCCATAGTATCACAATGGTTCCGAAAAAATATGAACAGTTCACACAGTACAGACAAAATACAGTTTCATAAGTGTCAAGTTATCCAACTGTGTAATTGTGTAAACATGTGTCACTGATGTAGTAAAAAAAAAAGTTTGTCTCTCAGTTAAATTATCAGATAGCTGTGTAATTTATGTGTTAGAGAAATAGGGTAGTGATGTGTAAAGTTGTATAAGCAAATACCATATTAGCTATGGCTCCTTGTGCTTCCCAAACACATGGTACACAAAGTAAGCGTAAACCCCCCTGGGGATCAATGTAATTATATCCTCAGGTGTTACAGATAACAGCAATGGAATGAAATGTATCACGGAAAACCTTTGTATCATTGTACTTCCAATATCTTTAAAAATAAATGTTTTAAGTACAAAATTAATCATTCAAATACGTGTACTGTAGCGCTAAACTGTGCGTCTTGTTGTAAGGTAATCTCTGTGGAAGTGTCGTTGTTATTGTCCTCCGAAAGCTAGGTTCTGCAGAAGTCAATGTACTTACCTCATGATAAACACAAGTCAAATGCTATCCATATAGATATCGTAGATATTGCGTACCTTATCGTGATCAAGAAAGTACTATGTTGTTGTTGTTGTTGTTGTGGTCTTCAGTCCTGAGACTGGTTTGATGCAGCTCTCCATGCTACTCTATCCTGTGCAAGCTTCTTCATCTCCCAGTACCTACTGCAACCTACATCCTTCTGAATCTGCTTAGTGTACTCATCTCTCTGTCTCCCTCTACGATTTTTACCCTCCACACTGCCCTCCAATGCTTAATTTGTGATCCCTTGATGCCTCAAAACATGTCCTACCAACCGATCCCTTCTTCTAGTCAAGTTGTGCCACAAACTTCTCTTCTCCCCAATCCTATTCAATACCTCCTCATTAGTTACGTGATCTATCCACCTTATCTTCAGTATTCTTCTGTAGCACCACATTTCGAAAGCTTCTATTCTCTTCTTGTCCAAACTAGTTATCGTCCATGTTTCACTTCCATACATGGCTACACTCCAAACAAATATTTTCAGAAATGACTTCCTGGCACTTAAATCTATATTCGATGTTAACAAATTTCTCTTCTTCAGAAACGCTTTCCTTGCCATTGCCAGTCTACATTTTATATCCTCTCTACTTCGAACATCATCAGTTATTTTATTTCCTAAATAGCAAAACTCCTTTACTACTTTAAGTGTCTTATTTCCTAATCTAATTCCCTCAGCATCACCCGATTTAATAGGACTACATTCCATTATCCTCGTTTTGCTTTTGTTGATGTTCATCTTATATCCTCCTTTCAAGACACTGTCCATTCCGTTCAACTGCTCTTCCAAGTCCTTTGCCGTCTCTGACAGAATTACAATGTCATCGGCGAACCTCAAAGTTTTTACTTCGTCTCCATGAATTTTAATACCTACTTCAAATTTTTCTTTTGTTTCCTTTACTGCTTGCTCAATATACAGATTGAATAACATCGGGGACAGGCTACAACCCTGTCTGACTCCTTTCCCAACCACTGCTTCCCTTTCATGCCCCTCGACTCTTATGACTGCCATCTGGTTTCTGTATAAATTGTATAATGTAACGTATGTTGTGCTACCGAAAAGGCTGTCTCATTGCAGCTATACCACAAAAGTTACTAGTAACACATGTTTTACTTTCCAGAATAATTCAGAAAAACTGTGCAGATATAAAACAGATTCTCCGCAAAAGCAACATTGTAAATTGTAGCGTCGTGATAAAATAGTGTAGCTGTCACATAAACTAACCACTGTGTCATCTGGTATCTCACACAAAGTACTTTAAATCCAGAATGTATTTTCAAGTAAACCAAAATGTTGCAATAAAATCTCATTAGCAGTACCAGTACATGTTCTAAGTATGTCAGCCTTATAGCCGTTACGTAATCGTGCAACTAACAAGCAAGAACGTAAACACACAAAAATACTGTGTCGTCTGTTCACAATAACAATGCATTCGTGATTTCTCTTTAAATAAGTTCTCTTGGTTCTTGACTGGATATTTAACTTCAAACAGTGTTGCATGTTAACAATTTCTTAAGTCTGACAAAGCATACTAGTAACGTAAAGTGAAAAGTTATATGGCAAATACAAAGTTAAAAAGCAGATTATCTTTCAGTAAACGGTGTTACATGTGAAATGTAGTACAATTCTTTTCTCTCCCTAGTGCTCAGAGTTAACTTGAACGCAATTATCATGCGGTATACGTCGGTAAAGAATACTGGAATTTTTCTCAGGGTTAGCGTCTATGTTATTTTTCTCTTAGCCAGCCGGCGCACGCGGCTGCCTGCGGTGGGAGTCATTGTCTGTCTCTTTGTTGGCGCGCGCCGTTATTGGGATTAGGAGACCTAACATCTACAAATTCACATTGACGAGAAGGCCCTGCTCTGTTTGAAGCTCGACATTTCTGATGTAATTCAGGTCTGCCGTTTTGTCGGTAGTTTACATAGTTTCTTGTATGTCGGTCATGTGGTGGAGAATTTCTCCCTGAATCGTAACTGCGGGCTGGACCGTTGCGTCTGAAGTTATTATGTCTCCCTTGATAATAATTGTTTTTGTTCCCATATTGTCTGTTTCTATGATTATCTCTCTCATATTCAATACTACGGAAATGCGATCTTTCTCTGTAACTATTATTACTCTGCCAGCGGTTGTCATACGGTTGGTGTCTGTTATGGTCACGATTTACGTTGTACCAATAGCCTTGTCGTGTATTATTTCTGTCATCGCGGAATTGTGACACTTGTGACCTGTAATTCTTTTGCTCCTGTTTTCGTGTCCCGCGATTGTCAGTGTCAATTTCCAGTTCTTGTAACAGTCCCTGAAAAGCTTCAATGTCGTCTTTGCATCGTCCTGCTAAAATAATCTGTCGTAAACGTTCAGGTAATTTGATTAAGCAAATGCGGATAAGTTCTGAGGGGCTGTATGGGTTTGAAACATACTGATTTTTATGTAAAAAGTCTTCGAAATATTTGAAAAGACTGGAAAATTCTGATTGTTCGAAATGCTTCATCATTATGATGCTATGTTTTACTCGGTCTTGTGTAGCTTGAGACAAATATGCTGAGAGGAAGGCATGATAAAATTCTCCTTCACTGTGACAATCGTGAATGACCGATCACATTCTTGCAGCTGGTTCATTCTCCAAGTAGCCACACATAAATTCTAATCTGTGCTCTAATGACCAGTTGGTAGGAAAACAATGAGAGAACTGATGGAGCCACGCTTGTGGATGAATGTCGTTGCCAGAATTCTTAAATGTTTTGAATTTACGTGCAGTAAAGAACAGCTTATAGTCAAAATCATCGTGTCGGCGGGTAGCATATCGGTCATAATAACGTCCTGTTGGCGGTTCCACCTCATAATTCGGTGCACCTTGCTAATTTCTTTCATAATTTCCGAAATGCCCTGTGTTATTATTTTGTGGCTTTTCCGTATTGATAAGTCCCTCTTCCCGTGTTGGAGTGCGAGTGTCCTCTGAAATACGTAATTCTTGTATTACCTGTGTTAACTGATCTTGTACTCCCGGATTTCTCTTTGGTGTTGCGTGTTAATTTGATTCTGATTTTGTTTGAATTTCCTAATTTCTTAGCACTCTTCTGTGTCATTCAGATCATCAACTACCTTTGCATGTAAGTTAATAAACTGATCCGAAAGTTCGGCTACTTTCTCCGATAGTGTACTTATTTCGTCAGTGTGTTTTTCTGAACCAAATTTCAGTGAGTCCATTTGTGTTGAAATCGCATCTTTTGTGTCCTTTAAGTTTTGCTGAGTTTTTGCAAGTTGTGTAACCGAATCGATAAATGTAACTGAGTCAATTTTGGCTTGCAAGGTCTCATGATTTTCATGAACAATAGTTTGCAGTTCTTTTATGGGTAATTCGTTATTCTATAATGCACTTTAATGCCGCGAAAAAAATAGGTAGATAATGCTCACAAATTTGTTTCTACATCATAACAGACTTTTCTTAAAAAATTTCGATTCGATTTTATGCAACTCAGTAGTTAAATCTTCACGTGTTTGTTCAAGCATATGCTCCACTGAGTCTAACTTTTGAAGCTTTTTTCCATTGTGTCTAACTTTTGAAGATTTTGTTCCATTGCGTCTAACTTTTGAAGCTTTTGCTGTGTTTGTCTCTGATTTTGTTCCATTTTGTCTAACTTTTGAAGCTTTTGCTGTGTTTCTCTCTGATTTTGTTTCATTTGTGACATTAATTGCAATAGTTATGTATTAGTGTCTGGAATCTGTTCCTCTATGCTTTTTGGCAGTGCATTTGCACCGGCAACATTCACATTTTGACAAGCAGTAAATGTGTCTTGACTTATTTGAGAAGACGGTGAGGACAGAAAACCTGAATGTACAGTATTTGCAAGATTGTGTCCTGTCATTTCGGTCTCCTGACGCGAGCTGTTGCCGACCGATCGATCGATAATTCTTCCCTGTTCACTAATTGTTTCACTGCCTACACCATTATTTGCAGCCCGCTCCATTTCCTATGCACTATTACCAAATTACTACTTTGAACATTAGTTAATTCATTACATGGTGGCGCTAACACACTGCTTTCGTCTTCACTGTCATTTCTCAGTTCACTTTGGAGCCTAGTATTACGTTTTTCACACTCCAATATTGTCACAATATTTCACACGACAACACAGAAAACCACAATTTTAAGAGCAAAATAAGAGAACACATTAACGTAGCACTGAAAATAATATCTAGTTGATTGCAAGCGCAGCTGCGAAATACTTGGTGCAAATGCATGCTACAACTGTTTTACTGAACAACAATGAAAAACTACAACTACAAAGGAAATTCTCTCTACAATTACGCGCTAGCAATAAACAAAGGCTACACCAACTACACAAGCTACAAGAAAAAATCAGAACAATTCAGTGAGGTATCCTCGGCTAAGTGTTGACATATGGAACGTCCCATTAGAAAAATTATACATGACTGTGCTTAAACTGACACACAATATTTTTATCGCAACGCAATCTGACTTTCAATAATCCCTACAAAAGAATGGCCCCAACTAACATTAACCTATGTTGTTGTTGTCTTCAGTCCTGAGACTGGTTTGATGCAGCTCTCCATGCTACTCTATCCTGTGCAAGCTGCTTCATCTCCCAGTACCTACTGCAACCTACATCCTTCTGAATCTGCTTAGTGTACTCATCTCTCGGTCTCCCTCTACGATTTTTACCCTCCACGCTGCCCTCCAATGCTAAATTTGTGATCCCTTGGTGCCTCAAAACATGTCCTACCAACCGATCCCTTCTTCTAGTCAAGTTGTGCCACAAACTTCTCTTCTCCCCAATCCTATTCAATACCTCCTCATTAGTTACGTGATCTATCCACCTTATCTTCAGTATTCTTCTGTAGCACCACATTTCGAAAGCTTCTATTCTCTTCTTGTCCAAACTAGTTATCGTCCATGTTTCACTTCCATACATGGCTACACTCCAAACAAATACTTACAGAAACGACTTCCTGATACGTAAATCTATATTCGATGTTAACAAATTTCTCTTCTTCAGAAATGCTTTCCTTGCCATTGCCAGTCTACATTTTATATCCTCTCTACTTCGACCATCATCAGTTATTTTACTTCCTAAATAGCAAAACTCCTTTACTACTTTAAGTGTCTCATTTCCTAATCTAATTCCCTCAGCATCACCCGATTTAATTTGACTACATTCCATTATCCTCGTTTTGCTTTTGTTAATGTTCATCTTATATCCTCCTTTCAAGACACTGTCCATTCCGTTCAACTGCTCTTCCAAGTCCTTTGCCGTCTCTGACAGAATTACAATGTCATCGGCGAACCTCAAAGTTTTGACTTCGTTTCCATGAATTTTAATACCTACTCCAAATTTTTCTTTTGTTTCCTTTACTGCTTGCTCAATATACAGATTGAATAACATCGGGGAGAGGCTACAACCCTGTCTCACTCCTTTCCCAACCACTGCTTCCCTTTCATGCCCCTCGACTCTTATTACTGCCATCTGGTTTCTGTACAAATTGTAAATAGCCTTTCGCTCCCTGTATTTTACCCCTGCCACCTTTAGAATTTGAAAAAGAGTATTCCAGTCAACATTGTCAAAAGCTTTCTCTAAGTCTACAAATGCTAGAAACGTAGGTTTGCCTTTTCTTAATCTTTCTTCTAAGATAAGTCGTAAGGTCAGTATTGCCTCACGTGTTCCAACATTTCGACGGAATCCAAACTGATCCTCCCCGAGGTCTGCATCTACCAGTTTTTCCATTCGTCTGTAAAGAATTCGAGTTAGTATTTTGCAGCCGTGGCTTATTAAACTGATAGTTCGGTAATTTTCACATCTGTCAGCACCTGCTTTCTTTGGGATTGGAATTATTATATTCTTCTTGAAGTCTGAGGGTATTTCACCTGTCTCATACATCTTGCTCACCAGCTGGTAGAGTTTTGTCATGACTGGCTCTCCCAAGGCCGTCAGTAGTTCTAATGGAATGTTGTCTACTCCGGGGGCCTTGTTTCGACTCAGGTCTTTCAGTGCTCTGTCAAACTCTTCACGCAGTAACGTATCTCCCATTTCGTCTTCATCTACATCCTCTTCTATCTCCATAATATTGTCCTCAAGTACATCGCCCTTGTATAAACCTTCTATATACTCCTTCCACCTTTCTGCCTTCCCTTCTTTGCTTAGAACTGGGCTGCCATCTGAGCTCTTGATATTCATACACGTGGTTCTCTTCTCTCCAAAGGTCTCTTTAATTTTCCTGTAGGCAGTATCTATCTTACCCCTAGTGAGATAAGCTTCTACATCCTTACATTTGTCCTCTAGCCATTCCTGTTTAGCCATTTTGCACTTCCTTTCGATCTCATTTTTGAGACGTTTGTATTCCTTTTTGCCTGCTTCTTTTACTGCATTTTTATATTTTCTCCTTTCATCAATTAAATTCAATATTTCTTGTGTTACCCAAGGATTTCTAGCAGCCCTCGTCTTTGTACCTACTTTATCCTCTGCTGCCTTCACTACTACATCCCTCAGAGCTATCCATTCTTCTTCTACTGTATTTCTTTCCCCTATTCCTGTCAATTGTTCCCTTATGCTCTCTCTGAAACTCTGTACAACCTCTGGTTCTTTCAGTTTATCCAGGTCCCATCTCTTTAATTTCCCACATTTTTGCAGTTTCTTCAGTTTTAATCTACAGGTCATAACCAATAGATTGTGGTCAGAGTCCACATCTGCCCCTGGAAATGTCTTACAACTTAAAACCTGGTTCCTAAATCTCTGTCTTACCATTATATAATCTATCTGATACCTTTTAGTATCTCCAGGGTTCTTCCACGTATACAACCTTCTTTCATGATTCTTAAACCAAGTGTTAGCTATGATTAAGTTGTGCTCTGTGCAAAATTCTACTAGGCGGCTTCCTCTTTCATTTCTTAGCCCCAATCCATATTCACCTACTATGTTTCCTTCTCTCCCTTTTCCTACACTCGAATTCCAGTCACCCATTACTATTAAATTTTCGTCTCCCTTCACTAACTGAATAATTTCTTTTATTTCATCGTACATTTCTTCAATTTCTTCATCATCTGCAGAGCTAGTTGGCATATAAACTTGTACTACTGTAGTAGGTGTGGGCTTCGTATCTATCTTGGCCACAATAATGCGTTCACTATGCTGTTTGTAGTAGCTTACCCGCATTCCTATTTTCCTATTCATTATTAAACCTACTCCTGCATTACCCCTATTTGATTGTGTGTTTATAACCCTGTAGTCACCTGACCAGAAGTCTTGTTCCTCCTGCCACCGAACTTCACTAATTCCCACTATATCTAACTTTAACCTATCCATTTCCCTTTTTAAATTTTCTAACCTACCTGCCCGATTAAGGGATCTGACATTCCACGCTCCGATCCGTAGAACGCCAGTTTTCTTTCTCCTGATAACGACATCCTCCTGAGTAGTCCCCGCCCGGAGATCCGAATGGGGGACTATTTTACCTCCGGAATATTTTACCCAAGAGGATGCCATCATCATTTAATCATACAGTAAAGCTGCATGTCCTCGGGAAAAATTACGGCTGTAGTTTCCCCTTGCTTTCAGCCGTTCGCAGTACCAGCACAGCAAGGCCGTTTTGGTTAATGTTGCAAGGCCAGATCAGTCAATCATCCAGACTGTTGCCCCTGCAACTACTGAAAAGGCTGCTGCCCCTCTTCAGGAACCACACGTTTGTCTGGCCTCTCAACAGATACCCCTCCGTTGTGGTTGCACCTACGGTACGGCCATCTGTATCGCTGAGGCACGCAAGCCTCCCCACCAACGGCAAGGTCCATGGTTCATGGGGGGAGGCATTAACCTATACCTTTCACAAATCACTTTCCTCAACAAAAATCTGCATTACTCGAACTACTGCAATACAGCGAGCGCCACTACTGCCAACTAAATGAAAGAGTCAAACTACTGAACGCACTAACTACTGATAGGCATAGTTAGCAAATGAAAGATTTTGATAGAGAACAAACAATGTATTTACCTTAATAGTCATAATATATATAGCAGTTCATGACATCCAGTCTTACAAATTTCAAAACTCCACCATCTCTCTCCCCACGTCCATCACTGCTGGCATCTCACCTCCAACTGCGCAACGCTACGCTCTGTTAGCATACAGCTGCCGCTGCCCAACACTACAATGGCATACAACTATGCAAACCAGTCACAGACTGCACACAGCACAGCCAGTGATTTTCATACAGAGAGCTACGTGGCGGCGGCGTTACCAATATAAGAACCTAGACACCCTGCTTACAAAATGACCTACGCTTTTTTCTAGTCGTCGTGAACAGCTCGCTGCTGCAAAGAGCTACGGCACAAAGTTGCTAGAAGTAGGCAAGTGCTTTCGCATAATCTGCGTAGAAACACAATGGCATCCCGTCAAGTCCAATGGCTTTGTATCTGTCGAGTGATTTCTGCTGCATTTCTATAGCATGGCCACTTGTTTTGTTATCGGCCATTTTATCTAGTGCTACGGTTTAAACATGCATTTTAGTGCCCTCGTTACCTGTAAAGGATTTGAAAAAAGACTTCCAGTATTCAGGCTTTTTTGTCTCGTCCTCCGTTTCACTAACTATGGTCACATATTATCTGGACAGGTAGCTTCGATGCGTTTACTGATTTAACCAAAGACCAATAGCTAGTATTTTGTGCCAAACTGGTAGTTAGAGTTTTACTTGGGAATTTGTTGAAGGCTTCACGGATGGTTATCCTTGCACATAATTTGGTTTTATTTTATCAGTCTTGGTTGGCGAATACCGCAGCTGTTTCCGTAAATTACGCTGTAGTAAATACGGCAGCCATCCAGCCGGAAATCTGTATAATTATACCGTTATTAGTTTCGGAACTGTGCCCATCGCCAGATGACTGCATTGACTTGTTTGTGAGTCTTGCATTTGTCTCTAAAATCTAACAATGTTTTACATTTGCGTGCTAAAATATTACTATTTCTTGTGATTACGCACTTTTACTTTTATATATTGTCCTTTAGACAACATATGACAAAGGTTTAGTTTTCTTGCACAATCCATACTGAGTAATAAACTGAACTAATAACAAGATGTCGGATTCATTTGTTTATACCGGCTGCTGATTTGATTTCCCAAAAAGGTGATATGAGTACACCACATATGAACGCTCCTGAGGTTAAAGATACTTCTACATAGTACAGGAAATTTTATACAGTAAGGCGTTTAATTGTTTAGGTTTGAAAGATGCTGGTAATGGCCATGGAAGAATGTTCTCTCTGTCTATTAATTATTGTTTCTACCATTTCAAATAGTAGGAGTTGTATGAAAGTTTGAAGGTACACTACGATTTTTAATTGCAGTTCATCTTTCAGTATTTTGTCAGATTTACTGTGAATGCGGTTTCTTATTTCTAATTCTTCCAACAAATTTATCTGTAACCCTTTCTCGGAAAAAATGTTACATTCCTAACTTTTCTTCATTGTTACGGCGGTGTCTCCTTGCTGGGTTAAGTGGTAGCGAAAGTTGACTTATTTAATTTGTTGACCCTGAGAGCGTCTATGTGTTCTCGGTATTGTACGTTGGAACCTTTGCCAGTTTGGTCAACGTGAAATTTGGGGCTCACAGATAGTTTACTTTATAAATGGCAGACCTGTGGTGTACTTCATTTTCTAAATTTAGGTTGTGAACAATTTTGTGTTTCATTTTATTGTTTGTAGAAAAACCAATTTGGGCACTTTTGGCACTGATCAGGTTTACATTCTGATATTACACTTTACCAATAAATTTTATGCACACATATATCACAGAGTTGTGAGGAATTTATTGTGATAAAGTTCTATTTGTTTTGGACTTGGAGCTACCTTTGTTATTGTATTTGTTTAGAATTCAATCGTGAAGCTAATTGATGATGTCAAACCTGTAACCATTCTACTGTGCTATTAGTTTGATTGTAATCAGTTTTTGTACTCTACATGTGGTATCCAAAGGATTTTTTTCCGGTCTGCTGTGCATTATCTTTTAATATGCCGTTTTGTATTTCTCGGGGTGACATGACCTGTTGATTGGGACATTTGATGTAGTGGCTTTTCTGTATATTTTAAATTTATATTTTACATTGTATTTGCCAATTTAGAAATCCAAGAAATTTATGCTGTCATCAGTGTCATGTTCAACAGGCGCTTACATCTGAATATAATTTTTTTCTAAACAATGGCTATGTTCTTTCAGAAAATATCAAAGTCATTTCCATACCAAAACAGCAAGTTGGTATAAGAATGAGTAACAAGATGAAGATACAAAAAATCGAACTGCTGCAACAAAAAACAGTTTCCAAACTTCAACTTCCATAATCTAGTTTCCGATAATGAAAGAAGACAGAACAGTAAACCAAGAATCTTTAAAAAGAACAAATATGAAATGAAGAATTATTACTGCTATTAAAACATAATACAACAATCTTGATTTACCCCTGTATCGAGCGAGCCACACTCAAGGAACCCGCTGGTCTTTCGCTCCACGCTAGAACCTTACAGATGAACATTCTTTACAGAAGTACATAAATCTACCAATCAAAATAAAACGGTGCTTTACTTTTGTTGCAGTACACCAAAAGCGCTTTTAATATTCTGTCTAGAAAATAAGCGGCATGGAACGTGTAAATAGCTTGTTTTCCTTCCACAGAAGAAGCATTACATGGAAATTATTGTCACAGACCGTGACCTCAGATACGTAGGACTTAGAGACTGGTTACATTATCCTGTGACAGGTATATCTCACACTTACAAAATAATATGCAAGTACGCATAATGAGGTCAGTTGCGTCAAGCTGCTACTGAAACATTCAGAGAAAAGCTATTACTTTTGTGCCTTATAAGGACGTGCTCCCTGCCGCTGTTGGATAAGCAGCTGCAGCAGCAAGTCGTATAACCCTAGCCTACTTGTTTGTTAGATAGTTTAATTAATTTCTTTGCGTGTTTTTGGGTACTTGCATTGTTTAATTCATATATTTCGGGCGTATTATAGTATTTGACAGTTGTAGCATCGCGCTATAGTGTTTACTTCGTAGATTCTTATTTAAATTGCGTGCGAGTTTCGTATAGGAGGAGCAATTTCGAGTTTTAGTTACTGTAATCGTAAATTCAGCAGATTGTAGCGCAGTCGTTAGGCATTTGTACAGGTTAGTTGATACATTCTTTGCGTGTTCCGCTTGCGTTATCTAGGCACGGACTCGTGTTTCGGTAACTGTTGTTAAACATCGATTAGAATGGACAGGGACTGCGATTGCTGTGTTCGGATGAGGGCTGACTTGGCAGCCCTTCGCTCACAGCTGCAAACGGCGCTGACTTCGGTCGCGCAGATTGAGGCTGTTGCCAATGGGCACCACTGTGGGGAGCCGGACTCGGGTATCACGGGGATGTCAACCTCGTCCCGTCTGGCCCCAGATCGGTCTGCCGCTGTGGCTGCCCCGGTTGCTGCCCGCAGTGGGGCTGAGCCCTCGCCTGTGGTTGATTGGGAGGTCGTTCCAAGGCGTGGCAGGCAGCGAAAGGCGTCCCCGGAGGCTGATCAGAAAGCCTCCCCGGCGCGTCTGACAAACAGGTTTCAGGCACTGTCTCTGGCTGAGCCAGATGCAGCTGCCTGCCCTGTTTCAGAGGATCATTCTCAGCCTTCAAGGTCCGGGCAATCGCAGAGGGTGGGCTTACTGGTAGTTGGGAGCTACAATGTTAGGCGCGTAATGGGGCCCCTTAGGGATACGGCGGCTAAGGAGGGGAAGAAATCCAGTGTGCACTCCGTGTGCATTCCGGGAGGAGTCATTCCTGATGTGGAAAGGGTCCTTCCGGATGCCATGAAGAGCACAGGGTGCAGCCAGCTGCAGGTGGTGGCACATGTCGGCACTAATGACGTGTGTCGCTTTGGATCTGAGGAAATTCTCTCTGGATTCCAGCGGCTATCTGATTTGGTGAAGGCTGCCGGTCTTGCTTACGAGATGAAGGCAGAGCTCACCATCTGCAGCATCGTTGACAGAACCGACTGCGGACCTTTGGTGCAGAGCCGGGTGGAGGGTCTGAATCAGAGGCTCAGACGGTTTTGCGACCGTATTGGCTGCAGATTCCTTGACTTGCGCCATAGGGTGGTGGGGTTTCGGGTTCCGCTGAATAGGTCAGGAGTTCACTACACTCAGCTGGCGGCTACACGGGTAGCGGAGGCTGTGTGGCGTGGACTGGGCGGTTTTTTAGGTTAGAAGGCCTCGGGAAAGTGCGGGATGGGCTGCAATGTCAAAGGGTGCTTGGCAATTACAGGACGTGCTTGGATCAAGGAACAGTCGGAATTATAGTTGTAAATTGTTGTAGTTGCGCTGGAAAAGTCCCTGAGCTTCAAGCGCTAATAGAAAGCACAGAAGCTGATATCGTTATAGGTACAGAAAGCTGGCTAAAGCCTGAAATAAGTTCTGCAGAAATTTTTACGAAGTCTCAGACGGTGTTCAGGAAAGATAGATTAGGCAGAATTGGTGGTGGAGTGTTTGTGTCTGTCAGTAGTGGTTTATCTTGTAGTGAAGTCGAAGTAGATACTCCGTGCGAATTGGTGTGGGTGGAGGTTATACTTAACAGCCGAATTAAGTTAATAATTGGCTCCTTCTACCGACCCCCAGACTCCGATGATACAGTTGCGGAACAGTTCAGAGAAAGTTTGAGTCTCGTAACAAATAAATACCCCACTCATACGGTTATAGTTGGTGGGGACTTCAACATACCCTCGGTATGTTGGCCAAAATACTTGTTCAAAACCGGTGGTAGGCAGAAAACGTCTTCCGAGATTGTCCTAAATGCATTCTCCGAAAATTATTTCGAGCAGTTAGTCCACGAACCCACGCGAATTGTAAATGGTTGCGAAAACACACTTGACCTCTTGGCCACAAACAATCCAGAGCTGATAGAGAGCATCATGACTGATACAGGGATTAGTGATCACAAGGTCATTGTAGCTAGGCTCAATACCATTTCTTCCAAACCCATCAGAAACAAACGCAAAATAATTTTATTTAAAAAAGCGGATAAAGTGCCACTAGAAGCCTTCCTAAAAGACAATTTCCATTCCTTCCGAACTGACTATGCGAATGTAGACGAGATGTGGCTCAAATTCAAAGATATAGTAGCAGCAGCAATTGAGAGATTCATACCTCATAAATTGGTAAGAGATGGAACGGATCCCCCGTGGTACACAAAAAAGGTCCGAACGCTGTTGCAGAGGCAACGGAAAAAGCATGCGAAGTTCAGAAGAACGCGAAATCCCGAAGATGGGCTAAAATTTACAGACGCGCGAAATTTGGCACGTACTTCGATGCGAGATGCCTTTAATAGGTTCCACAACGAAACATTGTCTCGAAATTTGGTAGAAAATCCGAAGAAATTCTGGTCGTATGTAAAATACACAAGCGGCAAGACGCAGTCAATACCTTCGCTGCGCAGTGCCGATGGTACTGTTATCGACGACTGTGCCGCTAAAGCGGAGTTATTGAACACAGTTTTCCGAAATTCCATCACCAGGGAAGACGAATGGAATATTCCAGAATTTGAAACACGAACATCTGCTAGCATGAGTTTCTTAGAAGTAGATACCTTAGGGGTTGCGAAGCAACTCAAATCGCTTAATACGGGCAAGTCTTCAGGTCCAGATTGTATACCGATTAGGTTACTTTCAGATTACGCTGATACTATAGCTCCCTACTTAGCACTCATATACAACCGCTCGCTCACCGATAGATCTGTACCTACAGATTGGAAAATTGCGCAGTTCGCACCAGTGTTTAAGAAGGGTAGTAGGAGTAATCCATTTAACTACAGACCTATATCATTGACGTCGGTTTGCAGTAGGGTTTTGGAGCATATACTGTATTCAAACATTATGAACCACCTCGAATGGAACGATCTATTGACACGTAATCAGCATGGCTTCAGAAAACATCGCTCTTGTGCAACGCAGCTAGCTCTTTATTCGCACGAAGTAATGGCCGCTATCGACAGGGGATCTCAAGTTGATTCCGTATTTCTAGATTTCCGGAAAGCTTTTGACACCGTTCCTCACAAGCGACTTCTAATCAAGCTGCGGAGCTATGGGGTATCGTCTCAGTTGTGCGACTGGATTCGTGATTTCCTGTCAGGAAGGTTGCAGTTCGTAGTAATAGACGGCAAATCATCGAGTAAAACTGAAGTGATATCAGGTGTTCCCCAGGGAAGCGTCCTGGGACCTCTACTGTTCCTGATCTATATAAATGACCTGGGTGACAATCTGAGCAGTTCTCTTAGATTGTTCGCAGATGATGCTGTAATTTACCGTCTAGTAAGGTCATCCGAAGACCAGTATCAGCTGCAAAGCGATTTAGAAAAGATTGCTGTATGGTGTGTCAGGTGACAGTTGACGCTAAATAACGAAAAGTGTGAGATGATCCACATGAGTTCCAAAAGAAATCCGTTGGAATTCGATTACTCGATAAATAGTACAATTCTCAAGGCTGTCAATTCAACTAAGTACCTGGGTGTTAAAATTACGAACAACTTCAGTTGGAAAGACCACATAGATAATATTGTCGGGAAGGCGAGCCAAAGGTTGCGTTTCATTGGCAGGACACTTAGCAGATGCAACAAGTCCACTAAAGAGACAGCTTACACTACACTCGTTCGTCCTCTGTTAGAATATTGCTGCGCGGTGTGGGATCCTTACCAGGTGGGATTGACGGAGGACATCGAAAGGGTGCAAAAAAGGGCAGCTCGTTTTGTATTATCGCGTTATAGGGGAGAGAGTGTGGCAGATATGGTAAGCGAGTTGGGATGGAAGTCATTACAGCATAGACGTTTTTCGTCGCGGCGAGACCTTCTTACGAAATTTCAGTCACCAACTTTCTCTTCCGAATGCGAAAATATTTTGTTGAGCCCAACCTACATAGGTAGGAATGATCATCAAAATAAAATAAGAGAAATCAGAGCTCGAACTGAAAGGTTTAGGTGTTCGTTTTTCCCGCTCGCTGTTCGGGAGTGGAATAGTAGAGAGATAGTATGATTGTGGTTCGATGAACCCTCTGCCAAGCACTTAAATGTGAATTGCAGAGTAGTCATGTAGATGTAGATGTAGAAGTAGACGTCTTTAGTGTTCCTTTTAATTCACAATCGGCACATTAAAATTGACTGACCACTTTTAAATTCAGCACCCTGTCCGGAAACAGGAGTAGTACTCGGTATTTCACATGGGATAGACCGTAACAACTGCAGTGGACAGCTGCCAGAGGCTTTTTCAGCAAACTCTCAGCGGAAGCACAGTACAATCACACCTTATCATAAAGCTAGCATCGTATGTGCTTACATAGCCACAAAATACAACACTGGTACCTCTGTAGTAACAATGACCGAACAGGACTTCAAGCACACCACTTGTACTCGGCCAATGCCCTAGCCACGCCATGTCCACCACACTCCCGGTTTTCCCTGTCGAATTAACAGCCACCTCTCTCGTCGCCGGTCACGGCGCCATGGAGCTTCCCAGAGTTTCGTCGCCAAAGGGTGGGTCATTGTCTCTTGACTGACGATAAGTGCCGACATGGCACACCTAAGAAACCTATACGTTCATGCCTCATGTAGTGCATCTCTAGAATCGTTACTTAAAGTTGTATCAATAAATTTTCTAAATGGGCTGACACGTGATAGTCATCGTCATTCTTCAAGTGTATGCCAATTCAGTTTCTTCATCATCTTTATGACACTCGGAGTCAAGCAAACTTGTGAGCATTCGTGTTGCCCTTCAGTGTGTCTGTTCACTGTCCCCGTTTAGTCCTCTTTGAAAAGGCCCCACACGCTTCAGCTGTTTACTAGAATGGCTTGCACCAGTGTTTTCTATGCAGACTCCCTTGTAGCCTGGGTGCATTTCCCTTGTTTTCTAGCAACGAACGGCAGTCAGCCACTTGTTTCATCTGCGACTGAGATTATGTGATCGTTGCACTTTATATCACTAAACATTGTAACACCAAAGTATTTTATGAGGTGACAGATTCCCACAATGGCTCACTGATGATGTACTCATAGGATATCCAGCTTTTGTGAAGTGCACAGTTTTGCATTCCTGAAAATTTTTAGTGAGTTGAAAATCTCAGCCCAACTTTGAAAACTTATCAAAATGAGACTGAATATTTGTGTATCTTTTCTCATACAGTACTTCATTACCGATAACTGCATTATCTGCGAAAAGACTGCGGTTAGTTTCGGTGTTCTCTGGAAGGTCATTAATGTACAACAGCGTTAAGCTTGTAACTGCTAACCGTCATCCTAAAATCGGCCTACCAACTTAAGTAAGAAGTAGCATTAGTAACTATGTAGCCTCGCTGTCAACATCAGATGACAGAGTTTCATAGCCAAAGTTAAAGTGGTTTATTTGACGCTAGTCAGCATGAACAAACCACCAGGATGCAACTTGCCTCCTCCGCTTTAGCTCTCACCACAACTGTCATCCCTGGAGAATTCAACTGGCACCATAAACTCAGGGGATATCAAGAATGTGACGAAAATGGACTAGAACATGTTGAAAAGTTGAGAACAGAATATCTCACACGTAATAACCGATGCAAAAGACAAGAAAACCTTTTTCTTGTGCCATCGGAACAAGTGATACTCATACGACCAATGCCTTATCAGACAGTCACCAAATGTTCCCAACGAGGTCCGTTGCGGATTCCCAACGATATTCCCCCACAGTCAGCATTGTCCAGTGATTCTCCAGACTGAACTGTTCATGTTCACTACCCACTCATATCCGAAGGCAAGGTGGAAATTTAAAGAAGCAAGCTGATCTAAATCTTTAAACTAACAGAAGCCAACATAAGATTGATAAATCCCATTTTCAGCAACTACAACTGATTAATGGCGTACTGGAAAACCCAGCAAAACGATTTGTGAGAAGTTACACACTGCTAGTTGGAATGAAGATAGCGAAAGTCATCTCGTGGAATTCGAAGGCGATAGTGATCCTGCTACTGCCTCCGAAACTTCTGTGGCCACCAGATAAAAGCAGACAAAACAATTGGAAAGAAACCATATCTTCCTTGGATCATACTCACTCCATCAGGAACGTCTGGTCCTTAACGAGACAGGTGGCTACAGCAAACACCGCCACACCGTGACTAAACTTAGATGATGTGGCCAATTACACGATCTTCACCTCCAAGGCAACAAGAGATAAACACGGCCAAAGAGGTATCAGTATCTCTTAAAAATAAATAAACGACCAACTCCAGAAACGTCTGAGTTTATCGTACAATTTCAGTTGAAAGATATCATACAACTATAAATAATGTGACCGCTAAGAAGGCAGCAGGTATTTACCCTCAATTAATGTTGCACTATCAAATAGCTGAACGCCTTAGTTTGAAATAAAAAATGAAATTGAGCCTTTTGCGTCATTGGCCGTGAGTCCCCTTGTGGAAAAGGACCGGCCGCCTTGGTGCAGGTAGTATTACATCCGACCCCACACTGGGCAACCTGCACGCCGGATGGGGATGAAATGATGACGAAGACAGCAAAACACCCAGTGCCTGAGCGGAGAAAATCTCCGACTCAGCTGGACATCGAACCCGCGCCCAGAGGACGGCAATCCGTCACGCTGACCACTTCGCTATCGGGGAGGACATTTTGAAATTAAGTATTGATAGCTTTCACCTCTCCTCAAGAATACTAAGACCATTGTTATTCAAACAAGTATCCACCGTAGTAGTAAACAGTCGCACTATTGCTCTCCTTACAGCCATGTTCCAGCTGCTAGAATGGCACATTCATAACGAATCTACTTAGCCTCCAACAAACAGGTATCAATAGGACAAGCTAGGCTAAGACCAGGATGGTATACAAGCATTAGGTGCTAGCAACGGCAAGTCATTTCAAAAAAGAGCTTGACAAAATAGTCATGGGGATCTGCTGCCTTTAATATTGTCTTAGGTGACACAAACCAAAGACACTGAAGTGTAATACATTGTCTTGTATGTACAATTTGAACAAATAAAGCAAGTTTAAAGCAGACATGCATGTATTTGGTTTTGATCTGAATGCATCAATGACACACATTTTGTCACTCCACAAAAAGCTCCATTACAATAATTTAGTGTCCATTGTAAACAGACTAAATAAAAGTTAGCTATCGATGTGGTGGGCTGAATATCCTGCCATATGTGCCTTTATTAATTAGTGAAACAATGTCATCAGTATCTTACTGGAGTGTAATTGTAGTTCTATCCACTCACAGATGAACAAAACGTTTGTTTGACTGCCTGCATGAAGCAGAGAAAGACGTCCGCGGTGTGGAATTGCGTGGCTTGGCTTGTGCCACCATTAATGGTGCTACCGGAACGTTTTGCACCAGCTGACAGCTTCGCTGCGGCCGTGTGCTCACAGGATAGTGCCTGTTGACTGTGCCCCGTTAGCCATATAAACACATTATTTGAATGTGATCTGTAATTGATAACATTTTGCGTCATGAAAACGACAAGCTTTCCAGTTGTGAGTCGATAAACACTCATGACAAGAAACTACCTGGCAGATTAAAACTGTGTGCTGGACCGAGCCTCGAACTTGTCACCTTTGCCTTTCGCGGGCAAGTGCTCAACCATCTGAGCTACTCGAACACAACTCAGTCCGTCCTCACAGTTCACTTCTGCCAGCACCTCGTCTCCTACCTTCCAAACTTCACACAAGCTCTCATGCGAATCTCGCAGAACTGGCAGTCCTGGAAGAAAGGATATTTCGGAGACATGGCTTAACCACATCCGGGGGATGTTTCCAGAATGAGCTATTCACTCTGCAGTGGAGTTTGCGCTGTTATGAAACTTCCTGGCAGATTTAAACTGTGTGCCGGACCGTGACTCTTGACTCGAATTCGGGATCTTTGCCTTTCGCGGGCATGTTCGGAAGGTAGGAGATGAGGTACTGGCAGATGTGAAGCTTAGAGGAGGGCCCGTGATTCGTGCTTGGGTAGCTCAGATGGTAGAGCACTGGCCGGCGAAAGGTAAAGGTCTCGAGTTCGAGTCTCAGTCCGGTGCACATTTATAATCTGCCAGGAAGTTTCATATCAGCACACATTGCGCTGCACAGTCAATATCTCACTCTCGACTCATGCTAACACTTCCTCACAGAATTTTGTAGCATTCGTCCTGTACCATCAGACTGAAAATTTATACTTCTTCATTTACTGTTGGTATAAGCCCTGTTTTAATCAGTTTAACACTACTGTGTACTTCAGACAGAGTGTCTTGAGCATTACTAACAACAAAAATCCAAGTAGAGTCCACAATAGTTTGAGATTCCTCAACCGTCAGAAATGCTTTTAAATCATAAATATTTAGTGCCTTGTTCGCAGAATTACTTTAAGACCTGCAGCAGAAATTTAAAAGGTAACATAAGCTTCTTCAGACGGAATTACCGAATACTTTCTGAGTCAAATTCCCTTTATTCACAAATTTTCAGTATTTATTCTTATACCGCTCGAGAAATGAATACTGATTTAACTAATTTCACTTCAGAAAACTTCACAGAAAAGGCTTCGTTAATCACTCATAGCAAGATATGCTTCACGTAAATTGTTCCCGTTTGTATCTTCATTGAGACGCATGACCTTCTTCCTCTGTTCTGTTGTCCTGGGTTTTTGACTGACATACTTAAATTGTTGGAGTCACTCGATTTTGGTTTTATCCATTTGTCTTAGTTCTTGTTATTCTATATTTTCTTATGAAATTGCAAGTTAATTTGTCCGTAATTTCTATTAAGATTTCAAACCATCACTGGATTTTTTGATGTAGGCAGTCAGTACTTGAAGATTAGCTTCAAAACCAAGCCACCAAATGTCACATTTTCAACATCTTTTTGCTAAAGTGAGGGTGTGGTGATTTTTAAGGAAATATTTTAGTTGGTTCCATTATTTTGTCACGCTCCCAATAGCACAATAAAGTCCTACGGTACAACTGATTGTATGAGGTTCTAAAAATTCCAACATTATTATTAGTATACCAGGGACAGATAGACTTACAACATGCCAACAGATCAAAATGCTGATTGTATGAAACACAACTAGAGTTTCACTCATCTGATATTTTGAAAGCCATGAATCATGACAAGAACACTCAGTATTTCTTGACTATCAAAAATCGTTTGAAGATGTACCACACATTTACTTACCACGGAAAGTACTTTCAGGTGGGGTATCAAGCGAGACTTGTACCTTGAATGAGGATGTCTTTGTGAGGAGCACACAGGTTGTTATCTCGATTACAGAGTCATCGACAGATGTAGAAGTAACTTCAAGTTGGCCCCAGGAGAGTGCTTTGTAAATCTTGCTGTTCGTGTAGTACATTTATTTGTTAATCGTATGGTAAAGATACACTATGTAATCAAAAGTATCCGAACACCTGGCTGCAAATGACTTACAAGTTCGCGACGCCCTCTATCGTTAATTCTGGAATTCAGTATGGTGTTGGCCCACCATTGGCCTTGGTGACAGCTTCCAATCTCGCAGACATACGTTCAATTAGGTGCTAGAAGGTTTCTTGGGGAATGGCAACCCATTCTTCACATAGTGCTGCACAGAACAGAGGTATCGATGTCGGTCGGTGACGCTTGGCATGAAGTTGGCTTTCCTAAACACCCAAAGTTGTTTTATAGGACTGTCTAAGGCCGGTCCGTTACAGGGATGCTATTGTAGTGTAACCACTCCGCCACAGTCCCTGCCTTATGAACAGCTGCTCGATCGTGTTGAAATATGTAATCGCCATCCCAGAATTGCTTTTTAACAGTAGGAAGCAGAAAGGTGCTTAAAACATCAATTTAGGCCTGCAATGTGATACCGTCACGCAAAACAACAAGGGGTGCAAACCCCCTCTATAGAAAACACGACCACACCACAATACCACCGTCTACGAATTTTAATGTTGGCACTGCACACGATAGCAGATGTCGTTCACCGCGCAGTCGCCATACCCACACCCTGCCATCGGATCGCCACATCGTGTACCGTGATTCGTCACTCCACATAACGTTCTTCGACCGTTCAATCATCCAATGTTTACGCTCTTTACACCAAGCGAGGCGTCGTTTGTCATTTTCCTGCGTGATGTGTGGCTTATGAGCAGCCACTCGACCATGAAATCCTAGTTTTTTCATGTCCCGCCTAACTGGCATAGTACTTGTAGTGGATCCTGATGCGGTTTCGAATGCCTGTGTGATAGTTTGGTTAGATGTCTGCCTACCGCACATTACGACCCTCTTCAACTGTCGGCGGTGTCGATCAGTGAAGGGACGTTTCTGTGCAGTACGTGTCCCTTCAAGTTTCCACTTTACTCTCACATAGGAAACGGTGGACCTAGGGATGTTTAAGAGTGTGGAAATCTCGCATACAGACGTATGACACAAGTGACACCCTATCACCAGACCACGTTCGAGGTGCGTGAGTCCCGCGGAGCGCTCCATTCTGCTCTCTCGAGATGTCTAATGGCTACTGAGTTCGCTGATATGGAGTACCTGCCAGTAGGTGGTAGCAAATTCACCTAATAAGAAAAGCGTATGTTTTTGGGGGTGTCTGGATACTTTTGATCACACAGTGTAGGCAAATATTTACAACAAATACGTACATTTCTCTGCAGATACATACAATCACAACTTCTAATGGATTCACAGCTCCAAGTGTAGGTTGGAAATTCCGTCAGAAACTTCTGCAAGTAATCTGTGATGGCTTTCGATTGTGCTCTGAGAGAACCTTCAAATATTATGCGATGTACTCTTCGCAGCTCTTCACTGCTGTGACATTGAGAAGAAGATTTCAGTCCACACTGTCGTAGGAATGCACCACATCTGTCGCAGACCCTATTGTGTATGCACCAGAGTCGTCGGGATAGATGAAAATCTTCTTGTTGCACACAGGGGATTTTAATTAGTAGGTGATGCTCAATGATAGATTGCTCCGGCCATTGATTGTTCAGCCATCCTACATACTGAACGTAGCCTCCTGCCAGCTGTTTACAGTACGCCACGATGGTTTTCTGCTCCTCTGTCACTGAAATACAGATGATGATTTCCGTGAATGAATTGGAAATTACGGATTGTTTTTTACTCTTGCCCACACCTTCAGCAATGACTGTGATCTCCGTATGCATGGTGCTTGGATATTGCTAATCACCGGTATCGTACGCATTTTTGTGGAACGAATACACTCTACGATGTGTCGCAGTGCATGATGAGCTGTGCGTCAATTACTGTAGTGTCCGCACTCTTTAGCAAGGTGGAACAGGAGCATTCTGCGACTGATTATGGAAGACCTAGAGCTGACGATCTGATGACTGTAGCAGTTCCATCCCAGCGGTTCGTGTAAAATTCTGGAGTACATTGTTCCAAGATCTGATTTCAGCTGCCACATTGCGGAGATGGATTTTGCCAGTCAAATACCTGTCTATGATCACACCCGTGGTCTGGGGTTCCAAGGATAGCGTCCAGTAATGAAAACGTCCTCGGCAGCGGGGAAAAGTTCTTCTGTAAAAAAAAATCGCTCTCATTCTGCCAATGGATTTGTCAATGAGGACGGGGAACGGACAGTCTCAGGGCATGATGATGTGTCCTGATGATCTCTCCTCTGGCAAAAGGTTATGAAATAGTCCCCAAATCGGATATTCTGAAAGGTACTGCCAAAGGGGAGGCGACATAGGAGAAAAAGCCAAAGTAACCAACGAAGGGAAAACATTTCAACAGTCGGGAATTGGAATGTCTGAAGTCTGAACGTGGTAGGAAAGCTAGGAAATTTGAAAAGCGTTACGCAAAGGCTCAATCTATATATAGTGGAGGTCAGTGAAGTGAAATGAATATAAGATAACAATTTCTCGTCAGATGAGTATCGGGTAATATCAACAGCAGCAGAAAATTGTAAATCGGGAGTAGGATTCGTTGTAGATAAGAAAGTGGGGCAGAGAGTGAGTAACCGGGAACAGTTCAATAGTAGGGTTGTTCTCATCATAGTCAACAGCAAACCAACACCAGGATCAATACTTCAGGTGTACATGCCGACGTTAAAAACAGAAGAGATGGAGAAAGTATAGAGGGATACTAAACGGGTGGTTCAGTACGTAAAGGGAGATGAAATTTTGGAAATTTGTGGTAAGAACTATGGGACCAAAGAGCTGACGTCATCGGTCTCTAGGCTTACGCACTATTTAATCTAACTTAAACTAACTTACGTTAAGGACTACACACGCACCCATGTTCGAGAGACGACTCGAAGCTCCGACAGGGGCAGCCGTGCGAACCGTGACAGCACGCATACTGCACGCGGCTAAAAGGAGATGAGTATTTAATAGTCAGAGGGGACTGAAAAGCGGTTGTATGCAAAGGAGTAGAAGAAATGGTTAGTGGAGAATTTGAGTTTGATAGTAGGAATCGTGTAGGACAAAGAGTGATTGAGAGCTGCAATAAATTGGAGCAAATAATAAAGAATGCTCCGTTCAGGAATCACAAGAGTAGGAGGTATACTTGGGAAAACCAGGGGATACGGAAGAATTAAGTAATATTACATCATTGTCAGGCAGATATTCAGAAATCATATAATGCATTGTAAGGCGTGCCCAAGAGCAGATATAGACTCAGATCACAGTTTAGGATTGATGAAGAGAAGGCTGAAGTTTAAGAGATTAGTCAGAAAGAAACAACGTTCAAAGAAGTGAGATACGGAAGTACTAAAGAATGAAGAGATACGCTTGAATTTCTCACAGGTTATAGGGAATACTATGTTGAAAAGCTCAGTAGACAGTTCAGTTGAGGAGGAATGGATATCTTTAAAATGGGAAATCACCGAACTACTAAAACATGTATGTAGAAGAAAGGTAATTGCGTAGAAATCACGGGTAACAAAAGGAATATTTCACCTTATCCACGAAACAGGGAATGGTCCGGGAAATTCAGCGATGGTGTGATAGATGTTGCTCAGGAATAAAATAAAAGTGAACTGCAGGGAGGCTAATGCGTGATGTCTGAATGAAAAATGTTAAGAAATCGAAGAAGAAATGATTGTCAGGAAAACTGACTGAGCATAATGGAAATTCAAAACAGCTTTCGAAGAACGTAAAAGGAAGGTCGGCCAAATGGAATTTGCAGTCATGTATGGACTGTTAAATACACTAGAGGGGAACATTATTTTAAAGGCCTCTGTCAGGCGGGAGACATGTCTGATGATGGGACAGAAGAAGAAACAGACCTATTGCTTTTGCAATGACTTTGCAAGACTGCAATGTAACTACAGTCAGTTTCAAAAAGGCACCAACATTTGAGCAGTCGGAAGTTCTGTTTGCCGACATATCATTGGCCATTTACAGCCATGTTTAATCTGGCCAAGGCTGTCCACCTTTGACAAATTGGGCACTGATATTGTTCGATTATCAGTTGCAGCTGTTGTACAGGTCCACTGCCCAACATTTGTACACTGGTAGCTAGAGACAAAGTGTTTCAGGTATCTGACGAATAAGTCTTTAGAATTTTGCTCTCGATTTTAGGCATGTTACCACAGCAATTTATTCTGAATTCAGCTCTTCAGATTGTTTCGCAGTTTCGTAGTTTCAGGGAAATTCAACACCCAGTGGCAATTCGCTATTTTTCGCATCGTTAGTGCTGCCCATGTGATAAGGTGTTTGTTGTTGCAGATAGAGACTGAAGATGTCCATCTTGTGATTCCACATTGTATTCAGTAGGAAGTTTTATCTTGATTGCACCAAAGTCATTAGGGCACAGTTACCATGAAGAAACTCACGAGACGTTATTATACTTTTAAAGGCATGGCTGTTCCAATTGGTCAAATGACATCTCGTAGAAATTTTGTACGGAATGTCATTCAGCTCTGCCATAACACTTTTCCAGCGGCCACATGCGTCTGAACACTTCCAACGCCGGTCTGTTCTGGAGCACACAATGGATACTGGAGGTAGACACATACAGTAGGTTTCCTATCCTTGTCACCAGCAAATGCGTCTCTACTGCAATTATAGTATTGGCTTTCTCCTGTATTTTTTTATTTAGAAGGTCTTCCAGAGGCTATGTCCTCTAACAATGGATCACAATGAGTGCTCCAGTGTAAGTCTGTGATTCTTCTCCAGAATTATTGTCCACAGACGCACAAAATCGTTGGGCTTCACACTAGCAGTCGCTTCTGATTCTCTGTCATCCGCGACCGGCACCAGCCTCAGTGATGGGTTTGGGATTCAACACCCTGCCGCTGTGCCGCTGCTGCCGTCGCCACTGACATTACTGACGTCGACGCCTTTCCAGCAGCCTGAACAGATGTCCGAGGCCTCGCTGCCCATGGAAGATCATCGTGCTGCCGTAGAAGATCACTTTTCTGTCCCGACGACCACAGCATCCGCATTTCTGAATGCGGGCATGCACACAGTAACTACATTTTCGGCCGATGTTGCTGGTTATTCGCAAGTACACCGAGCAGCCATCGACCGCCGATACGCTACCTGTCTCTTCATGTGTGTCCGCTTTCAGACATCAACCCCGCCATCGTCAGTTGCATCCGCCCAACACGATGATAGTGCTGAGTTTTTTCTTTGTTTTTTTTTTTTTTTGGGGGGGGGGGGGGGAGTGTTGTTATACAAAGAGCGAAATGCGAAAGGGACCTTGGTAACTCGCAGCCACAGAAAAAGATAGTCGCTTCAACCTACCGACGGATGCGCTACCCCGGAGTAGCCACGCTTCGCTACACCACCAGAACCAATGTTTGACGTATATCTAAACACAAGAGCACTCGGCTGACTTTGTAATCACAGACCAAGACGACGGCACCGTCTTAGATTAGGCCGCCAGTGTATTACAGGTCTTAGGCAGAACAATCTGTGAAAGTTGTCTCAGTGTCTTTCAAGAAAAGAGACTCGTTAATTGTTGTATAAAGTGACACGCAGATATTCAGAACCAGTTGTAGATACACATGACATTCCCCTGGAAATGAGTTGTACTCAGTTAAGTAAATATTCTTTTTATTCTTGTAATAATGTGAACTAGTATTTTGCGTATAATGACGCCTACTCGGTCTCCTCCTGCAGCAAAACAAAGAATCCTCCGTTTTTCGAGAGAGTTTATTTTCGTCCATCACAAGTGAATCATTAATTTTGTTGCATATTTAAATAGTACTTAGCCCCCAGTAGGGGCACCATTCATCAGTTCAGCGTTTTGTCTCTTTGAATGAATCAGTAAGTACACTTGAATGATGTTTTGTCGCCTGCTTGAATTATTCACTTCAATTCAACCCTTTTCATTTATTATTTTTATTTTAGCATGTTGAAAATTTTGTTACTTCATAATTTGTACTACATCTAAATACTTGGGTAGCTCGACTGCAAGATTTCAGACAAATTACAATGTGGCAGTGAAATCTAATGAAGGATGTGAGACATCCACTTACGGCTCGTTCTTATTAAGGCTCTCCCTTATGAATATATCGGGCTACGTTTCTTAACACAACCGTGTATTTCCCAAGTATCAGTCCTTAAACGTAAGTCGAAATGCCGACTGAAACCATAAGTACACAAAGTCATGCTAGGTCAAAGCCACAGAGATAGCTCCCACAACAGTTACATACCTTATAGGACTGTAGCTGTGTTGTGTTCAGTGGTGTTCTGCAATGCATTCGCAGGGCCGTGAGAATATGACACTCTGTACCTAACAACTGAAAAGCTGTTTGCAGAGCTTAAATCAAACTGAATATCTACATTTAATGAATAACAATTTGCTAAAATGTTACACGAAAACTATGAGAAAATCGCTAACAGTACTCCTACACCATCTATGATTCAGTACGAACCTTACTGATCTTATAAAGTGCTCGATGTATCTCTTGCTGATTAAAGAACATGCTATTACGATACTGGAAGCTATGATTTATAAATACCGTGTTTCATCCGACACAAATTAACAGTATTTAAAATGTATTCCATGCTAAGTGCTTGTACGTAGCGTAAACTCAAGTATTTAAAATATATGCCATGCTAAGTGCTTCTACGTGGCGTAAACTGCAGGACAATTGCTGTGTTGTGTTTAACAGTGTTCTGCAACGCGTAGACTAATAGCCAAAAGAGTACAAGCTACTGCTCTTAGCAACTGGAAAACTATTTTTTGAGTTAAAAGCGAACAGAATAAATACTGTTAATGATCTTTCGTATGATCAAGTGGTAAACTTACCTGTGAACTACATAGAAAAATTAAATTTAGATGTTCTTGCTCTATTTTATTCACCAGATAAAGTTGCTGTAATACTTGGGACTGTATTACTATCTGCTTCTAGGACATTTGGCACGATTGTCTCCTATCTGCCCTCATTCAGAGTCTATTAGTTCTGATGACTTGGCATATAAATGGCGGCGTCATGATAGCATATGCATTCACAGCTACCAAACTGAGTCTGTGCCTAAAAAGTAATAAAAGTAATAGGAAATATCGCTCCAGAGATGTGGTCAACAATGGTCAGTTAATGCAAGAAACTGAAAATGTACCAGAAAATCTGTCTCTCAGACTTTTTATATCTTGACCATACATTAATTAGATATCGGTAATGTTCTGGTTCTATAGTTGTCTATGTAAAGCTATAAAATACCACGGCAGTTCCAAAGGCAAAATACAAAACTTCAAAGAATTTTAGTAAAATTTTCTGTACGTATATTCTACACAGTGTACAACCGTTACGTTTCGAATAGTTGTAGTTGCTCCAAGGGCCAATGTCTTTCTTCCATCCTGTTGTTCACATTTCTTCATGTTTGATATTTTCTAGCGCGACAGCTGTCTTCAGGACAAGGTCTCAACCGTGGAACTGTGGCCTGGAGTGTACATGTGACATTCTAATACCTACAGCCAAAGCAGCCCTGCTTGCCCTTATTACCAACTACACAAACCACACACCGCTGGATGTAGGGTGCAACAGTTATGTATAGATGAAAATATTTGTGGATAATAAAATGCTGGGAAAAACTGTACCAAAGAACTAAAAGAATCTTTCATCGTTTTTCTGGGAACTGATTTTGCTGAAAATCAGAAAAAAATTAATGATTTCAACAGACAGTTGGCATATTTCGAAACAATCTTCGCTGAAGTCCGTATAAAATTCAGCGAATCTGAGGCGAAATTGAAAAATCAAGTTGCACTCTGTGTTGATATTAGAGTCTGTCACACAGAGAAGCGAGTGAAGTATGTGAACTACTCCTACGTCGCATCAGGCAGACGTGAAAGCAGCTGGGACAGAAATCGAGTGGCTCGTCATAAATTTATTTGACGAATCGCTTTAACATCGTTTAAAAAAGCATTATTTACCTGAACCTACAAAGCTTCCTGCTGATAAGGAGGAAAACTAGAGTTTAAAGTACGGTCTGCGTCAAGACCATTAGACGCACGGCGCTGGTTTCCATAGACAGGTATGTAAACCGATAGTAAACCGACGTTCTGTGACGTAGTTGCTGCCAGGTATCGTTGCAGAAATCAGAACCATCTGAATAGCTACGTTTGGTTGTTCTATGCATAGGCTCAGTGGTAGGGGAGTGTGGCAGTATCATTGATTACTCCTTTTCTATCCAAGCACATATATAAGCGTGATTAGAGGCGTCATGTCGCAGATAGCGCGGCCCCTTCCGCCGGAGGTTCGAGTCCTCCCTCGGGTATGTGTGTGTGTGTGTGTGTGTGCGTGTGTGTGTGTGTGTGTGTGTGTTGGTCTAGGGACCGATGACCTCAGCAATTTGGTCCCTTAGGAATTCACAAACACTTGAACATTTTTATCGTGGACTTAGATTGTTACGGTTTCCAAGAGGCTCTACCACATGTTCTTTATTATCAAAAATGGCTCTGAGCACTATGGGACTTAACTACTGTGGTCATCAGTCCCCTAGAACTTAGAACTACTTAAACCTAACTAACCTAAGGACATCACACACATCCATGCCCGAGGCAGGATTCGAACCTGCGACCGTAGCAGTCCCGCGGTTCCAGACTGCGCGCCTAGAACCGCTAGACCACCGCGGCCGGCCTCTTTATTATCTATCTTCCCCTAGACTACAATAATTTTTCTTAGAATTTAAAATATCTATTGGCTTTTCCATCGGAAATCCTAAAAGAATATTTGATACGAACTCATTCACCGGTTTAAACACAGAGTTTCCATGTTTTGACTTAAACTTTGCTGATTTCAGGACCAAGTTTATGATTGTGACACTGAATTAGCTCATATCAAAGATATTATTGATACCTATCAGATCTACAGCTACTGTGTGTATTCCTCCTGTACTGTTATCTGCTTGATCTCCAAGAAACGCATCTCACTGACGAAATTCTGTATCTCTCTGAGGGTGCTGTGCATTCTGTCGCAATGATTGAAATCGCTTTTGCCGAAGCGGATTGTTTCGGGATTTTCGTAAACAATTGTTGCCACATCCCCCGCAAGCACAGCAAGAACTGGTCCAGTCAGTGTAAAACAGAATCGATTGTGTATTGTGTTTACAAATACGTAATTAACCTCGTGGTTAGAAAGTTTTAGGTTATCAGTCTCGATACTCTTCCAGACGAACTTTCATCTTGACTGCATATTAATCTGGCTCCAATTTAGATTCTTTAGCTGCATCCAGAGAAATGTGACTGTGGTACAATACAAGGTCCAGTCGTCAACATCTTATTGGTTTTGATTCTCATTACCTCGTCGCTAACACGGTAAGTGTCACGTACATTATACCCGCTACTCATAGGAAATAGTGTGTTAGAAATACAGAAATTTTGCTACGTTTATTGACCAAGGTTGCTCAGGGAGTAAAGCTTATCCACGGTGCTGTGTTTATATGACATTAAACGTGAACACTACACTCTGGGCAATCACATTTTGTCGTTATTCTTATTTTTCTCATGAACTTTCGTTGTAAAATCATCAAAAGCCGTTATATCATAGCAAACACTCCGTGATTTTTCTACTTGCATGTATATGTACTTCGTTTTAGCATCACACCAGCACACGCAATTTCTGCATGTCGTTGGGACTTTTCCATATATCTTGAAATTTCTCTTAAGACCCCTCGCTTTCTCAACCCACAGCCTCACCGATTCATACTCTGACGTTGCAACAGTTAGACACCATTGCGTTACTGCAGTCCTGAAGCGCAGTAATGAGTTTCCCGTCTCTATGTGCTGTAGTCCAGCTCTAAATCTGGAGCAGTAGCTTACTAAGAATAAAAGTGAGTAGCCTTAAAAATGCATCTTTACACTGGCGGAGATCTAAATTTGCGAGTGCCAGAAAGAGCGCCAGTTTCTAGCGAATGGTCGTCGATCAAATACGGTGTGCATTTCGACCGGTCGTTAATACTGCAGTTGCAGGATCTCTTGGATACCTCCGAATCTCGCATCAGTTCGCAGTGTAGTGTGACGTCGCCAGGCCGACGTGTGTGCATCGCAGCTCGTGCATTAGCGCACCGCCCGGTCCAGCACTGTCGGCAGCTATGACGGACCTTGCAGTTCATGAATGCATTAATGTTAAAAGATATATCGACTCAACCACTTTTTTAACATTGACATTCACAACCACGACCTCTCATCCAGTATGGATAAAATCAAAATGAATGCATTAGTTTGCACAGTGGTGATGCCCTCTAACAAATGCTTCAATACACAAATTTTTATCGTACCCTACAATGTACACACGTAACTGTAGCACGTACTGGACAGTCACGCAGACTGCGCCAGTGAGCTTTGACATCACAGAAATAAACTTAGGACAAGTGACCTAGCTCCGTCTCCTATGAAAAATCTGACAACTATGCAATCTGCACCAGTGGAGTGACATGCCATTTTAATATTGGGTCAACTAGGTTATTTGAATTTCCCGCCTTACAAAATTTATGGCACCAGAGTTAGGGGCTATTTTGAGTTTCACACACTTTCAGACTTATGACAGATCTGTAGGTACACGTGCTGAAGTTGGTGGTGTGGCATTAATCTGTCACACTTAGCCCCGCACCAGCTTTAGTAGTAGACAGCAGCACATTCAGACGTGACACGTACTACTGCCCTGGAGGGTTGCAGTAACGCAGTGACTCTAACAGTTGCAACGCCAGAGCATGAGTTGGTGAGGCTGTGGCTTGCACAAACGAGTGAACGTACGAAAAATTTCAAGATGTATGTAGAGACGGTGTGTGCTGGCGTAATGGTACAATGACTTACACGCAAGTAGAAAAATCGCGGAGCACTTTCTGTGACATAATGGCTTCTAATGTTTTTACAATGAAAGTTCATGGACAAAGATATGGATAACGAGATAATGTAATATCCGGAGTCTTGTTTCTATATATAATGCCATATATGAAAGTTCCTATCATCTCCTACTAGGCTCGCAGAAGTTTTGGTAATTGCTTAAACGCAGCTGTTAGTACACACCGCATTAAACGATTTAAACACAAGAGATGACATTTTAAAAGGCGGTTTTTCTGATTTCCGCCATTTTAAGCTTATGGCAACAGAGCTTTGGGAAATTTCGGAATTTCCGCAATTTGGACTTTTGTCTTCTTGGATTCTATACCAGGTGTACCGGTGTGAAATGAGCGTTAAGATACAAATGTGTCGATAGGGAACATTTTTTGTGAACGATCCTTAATTATTTTGTTTGGTTGGTATGACATCTGTAAAAGAAATTTACTATACATCACGTCATGGGACAAACAACATAATACGCTTTCATCGTGTTAACAATTTCGAATTTTGTACCAAAAAGTGATGATTTGCGGTAAACTTTTTTTTTTTTTTTCATTTGAACAAAATTGCTGCAGAGCCGCATCGATTGCTTGTCGAGGCATATGGTGATCATGCTCTATCATAAGCAACATGAAAACGATGGTTTCAACGGTTCGGAAATAACGATTTTGCTGTAAGAAATGAAGAACGTGGAAGAGCACCAAAAATTTCGAATTGCAAGCAATACTGGCTGAAGATGATACTTTGGCTTCAAATGGCTCTGAGCACTATGGGTCTTAACATCTGTCGCCATCAGTCCCCTAGAACATAGAACTACTTAAACCTAACTAACCTAAGGACATTACACACATCCATGCCGCAGGGAGGATTCGCGCGGTTCCGGACTGAAGCGCCTAGAACCGCTCGGCCACCGAGAGCGGCGATGATGCTTTGAGTCAGAAGCAAATGGCAGCAATGCTAAATGTAGCACCACAAACAATAACTGACCGTTTGAAAGCTATCGGAACGATCCAAAAGTGTGGAAAATGGGTGCCACATGAATATTAAATTCAGAATATTCAATTCAGATGGAAAATCAAAAAACCTTTTATCAAATTTTGCTTCAAATACATGAAATAAAATAAATTTTGCATCGAATTGTTACTGGCGATGAAAAATGGATTTATTTTAAAAACCGTAAACGGGAAAAATTATGGGTTAATCCGGGACAACCATCAACGTCGCCTCAAAACTAGATCGATTCGGCAAGAAAACAATGCTCTGTGTTTGGTGGGATTAGATAGGTGTGGTATATCATGAGCTTCTAAAACCCGGTGAAACTGTGAATACTAATTGCTACAGACAACAAATGATGAATTTGAACAACGCATCGATCGAAAAACGACCAGAATGAGCCAGAATGGCAAAGTAATTTTTTTACACGACAATGCACCTGCACACAAACCAAAACTGGTTCAGGATACAATCAAAAGACTTGGCTGGGAGCTGCTACGCCACCCGCCGTATTCACCAGACTTGGCCCCTTCCGACAATCATTGGATTTCATCAATGAAACACGCATTGGCTGAGAAACACTTCGATTCCTACGAAAATGTCGAAAATTGGGTGTCTGATTGGTTTGCTTCAAATAACGAACATTTCTATTGGCGTGGTGTCCACAAATTTCCAGAAAGGTAGTCAAAAATGTATGGAAAACAATGGTCAGTACTTTGAATAAGTTTTTTTTTTACTTTTCAATTCAAAATTAATGTTCCATTTTCACAGAAAACGCTCATTTCATACCGGTACACCTGGTACTTACATCAAGTGACCTACTTCCGCTGTGAGCTAGAGAAGTGTGTGCCTGTGTATGTGTATGTGTGTATGTGGGGGCAGGGGGGGGGGGGGGGGGGGGCGCGGCTGAGGGTGGAGTTTTAGCAATGTCGCATGATGCCATTCAGTGTCATCATAGGGTGACATGATCAGAAATTCGGCAACAATACAGGCTGGGCAGTATGCCCATTACCCCATTAATTTCCTCTAATAAATATTAAAAAAATTTCTGTAAGGCACTCCCAGTCGTATTAGTTTTAAACAACCTTTATTTTCTTTAGCCTATTAGTAGTACCACTACGTACCACAGCGAACGCATTCGGGTGATGTCTGACTGTCATAATAAAAATTCCCTTTCATCCACATGGAAATACGCCTCGGTATATTTCACCTCTATACGGTACAGTGATACCTGACACATTTCCATGCATGAGACCGAGCTACTAGGCCGGGGGTTGGACATTGTATTCCATGTGTGACGAGCTGGTTTCAAATCTAGTCTAGCTCTCTAGACTGATATTTATCGTGGTCCCCGTAATTCATTAATTCCTTGGAAAATGCCGACTCTCTTATGCTATATTTTACACTGGCTCTAATAATCTTGACATTGTAAGAGCTTAAGACTTAATCATCCTTCATTTACTCTTACTCCACGTATAAAGTTCTTCAGTATATTAAATCGCAATATTAGAGGTAATTTATTACTAAAGAAAATTCCTGGAATGGCTCCCCAGTCATTGAGAACTTTTTCGAGTAATTCTGTCTAGCCAACTTCTTTTTTTTTTCAGCTACATACAGAAGTCTGACCTCACAAGATCCCTGTTATAAAAACTACGAGAATCAGCATATCCAAAATATAGAGAAGAAACTTACCTACACCTGAAGCTGAATAGAATGACAAAAATAAAATAGTCCAATTCACGTTATCTCATCATCAACGACTAAATATTGACTAATGAAAATTCCGTGAAAGTCAAGTTAGCGCAGCTTTTGTGAAATATCCTTTGACCAGATATACTACTTAAAGAAGGGAAATCAGTCCCATACAGTAAAAAAAGTGCTATTGTGAAAAATCGCGATTCATTTTTCCGAGATTATAAGGTAGACCGTTCCACAGTCACGTCTTCATGAAGAAAATAGCAGGCTAAGACTGATCGTTTTAAAGAGCGGTAAAGAGAGACAAATGTTTCTGTAGCTTCTGAGATAATTTTAGAACAGAAGGCTTCAGACAGCTAGCAGGCAACAGGTGCGACTTCCTAATGAAGTACACTAAACTACTTGCATTTGTTCAAAGTAGGTTTCAGAACTGTAGAAATGATACCGTTCCGAAGGGCAAGAAGGAAAATCTCCCTAACTCTTTCAGAGCCTTGCAGATTTAAGAGTCCGTGTTCTGACTTCACAGTAATTATCAAGCAAATAAGTTATCAGAGAGGGACACTATTGTCTGATTTACAATTTGAATCATTCACAGCCATTGTTCAGTCGCTGCTCTTTCGATACTGTCTCGAAACCAATGAATCTCAGCAACAATCCCTCAGGCACAGTAATTCCATTAACGGAACGTTTCTCATACCCCTTTAATCAAATTTTTTCGCGGAGTGTCGGCGTAACGACTTCCTGTGTGGGGCGCCCACAGCCAGCGCAAATTATACGTCATTGTTGTGCCTGTGGGCGCTGGGGCAAACTTTAATTTCCGTTGAAAGCAACATGAAAAATAGAAGAGGCAAAAATAAATCGAAACGCCCCTTAATTAGGAACGGAGAAAGGAAGCCAGATAAAGCCACGTTATTCTTCGACCGCTGTGTCCCCCCCGACCCGCTCCGGCCGGCGATGCCTGTTATTTGCCCGTAAATCCCGGATCGCGTCGTCCGTTATCCACAGATACACGCATGACGTCACACCGCAGACTGGGACGCGTGTATCTGCAGCTAACGCTTATCGCGAACCGGGCGCTCCCTCCCCACCCCACTGCCTTCCCCTTCCTCCACCGCCGACTCGTGCGAGGCCGACGCACTGCCACCCCAAAGCCATCGCCCTCACCGCCAGTCCACCACCCTTCGCTATGGAAGCGCTGGGGACAGAGCGCTGGAGTGGGGAAGTCATCCGCAATCTTGCTAAGGCCACAATTTTTATCTCGCGACGACTGAGGCTTTGTGCCAAAGCCCGGGCCTGACCGGAGACCCATAAAACTGCAGTGCTGGCAGCAGGGCAGGCGAAGAACGACCGCCATTGTGTGCGTGCGTGTGTCGAGAGCGGCGTGAGGGACGCGCTGTGATAAAGATACCCCCGGACACAGGGTCCTTGAAACGCACGGCGGGTAGCACACCTCATCCATCCTACCAACATATCGAAGGAAGTATATCTTCATCATTTGCTTTAGAGGCGGAGTCTTTTACTAACGGTTGTGAAATGTAGACAGTCTCCTCCTTTCTCTAGGGTAAGTGACGTCTAACAAGTTCAAAGTGAGTGAGGATACTATATTGAGTGCAGAGTTCAGCAATGAATGGAGCACGTACTTGACACCGAGAGAAGACAAAGGAATCTCGGGAGTACTATTACATCTTTTATGTCTGTTTGACATCGTTACTTCTGTGACAGTTACTTTCACGACAGAAACCATGGTGTATCTTCCAAAAGAATTTTGTATAGTGAGTCAACGTGACATGTTCACTAAGAGCCGGCCGCTGTGGCCGAGCGGTTCTTGGCGCTTCAGTCTGGAACCGCGCGATCTCTAAGGTCGCAGGTTCGAATCCTGCCTTGGGCATGGATGTGTGTGTTGTCCTCAGCTTAGTTGGGTTTAAGTAGTTATAAGTTCGAGGACGCTGATGACCTCAGACGTTAAGTCCCCTATTCTTTTTTTTTAAGTAAGAACATTGAACACAAAAGTGAAAGGTCTCGTCTCGTGTTCTAGCGGAATTTATTGGGATTCGATTATATGATCAGATTCTTAATAGGGATTGGGTTTCTTGATTTTATCTTACACTGATGAACCACGCTCATCATTTCGACCAGCGGATTCTTTTAATTAGTGTTCTGCTAACGATGTTTCGTTTTGTCTATTTCTTCCATCGGTGCGCTACTAGTTCACAGTACTGCTGTCGCGCCCACACGTTGCGTTTAAGAAGTCGTCGATTCTGTTGGAAACCTTGTTCCGGCAAGATCGTGCGTCAGCGTATTCACCTGAAGATGGTGACCGTTTGGCCTGTTGAAATACTGGGCCAAGATGACTACCTTATCTAGCTGCCTACCCGGGAAGAGTGTCACTATTCATTAGGCCGGGAAGGTCTAGATAATCATAGGTGTTCTACTTGGTATATTGAGATTCTTCTCTATTCTGGCAGTATTACTGTGTATTTATGCTGTTCGTGTTAATTTCGCTTTATGAAGTTGTGAGTCTTACACTTGTAGTGAATTATTTGAAATAATTCATAATAACTTGTAACTCGACAGAAACTGTAATATGACATAACTGTTGAAAGATTTCACTAGCAGGTTTTATGATTCGATGCCAATTTCGAATACCCGAAGTTCTTCAGTGAACCAGGCACTAGACGTGAGAACCTGATGCAATTCGACCAGCGGAGCATCGCTACCAATGACGGTGCACAAACGTCAATCGCTGGTTATAAGACCAATGGCAAGCAGAACCTCTCTTGCTCTGAAAGACAGTTCTGATTAACTAACGTGTTCTCACTTCAGCTAACACCAAGACTGACAACATTTAAACCGGTCTAAATAAAAGTTTCATTCGAGCAATGTTGTAGAACTTGAGCATAAATGCATTGAGTAATCATTAAATAGAGCTTTGAACATTGTTGGCTTCAATAAATATTAAAAGTGAACACAATATGTGCTACAACTGAGACGAAGCAATTACAACAAATTAGTTACATACGTAAGAGACATTAACATGTTTCCAGTTATTAAGAGAAGTTAATACATATTACTGGACACATTAACCGCCGCTCTCTAGGCTGCAACTGAGCTACGTAAGTTAATAAAACTTCATTTACAACTCCGCCAGTACGCAAGTATGGTAAGTTTCCACTCCACTCTGGGGTACCAAAGCATAACGCTCTTATGTTAATCGGCACTAACCGGGGCCTAATCTAGGTTTTCAATTTAGAGCGTGGACTTAGCCTCTTAATAACTAAATAGGCATTAGCCAGATCAACACTAACAATAAACCCAAGCATGCAGGGGTAGCATTTGTGGTTACACGTATCACTGAAAGATTTTGGTCATTTCTGGTTGTAAGATTTTGCCGATGAGAGCTCAAGACAGCCACTGAGGAAAGCGGAGAAGCTCAATAATGAACGCATGTCCCTTGTTCCCTACAGGGAATACAAGTGAAGAACTTAGTAAATACGGTCACATCCACAATGTTAACAGAGCAAACGTGTATACGAAAGTTCACATAACACAGCCAGCAAGAATGTCGTTCCTGAGAAGAAACCGAAACAAAGAATGCTAAACGAAAGCCAAAAACTGACAAACAGAAGGCAACAGCTAGGAAAACAATGCAGACGTGTGTTCAGTACAATAGATATATAAAAAACACAATGATAATACTCAGGGGATAAAACACAACCATTCAAACTTCGCGCTCGCTTGCACACATTCCCACCATGTGACAGTTTAACCCACAGTGGTGCAACCATCCCTAGTTTAACTATAGCTGCTCATGGTTAAAAAAATATACTAAGCGTAACCGCTCCAAATCATCAAACACACGTCTTTGTGGAATCTCTCGCAAGCGAGTGAAAACCAATGTTCCAAGACGTGATATGTGGCTGAGTGGGACACCTACACTCACCAAACTCACTGCAGAACCATTCGGATGTTGGCTGGTCAGTGTCAGCAGCAGGAAACAAACACTACACTGCTGCGGACACAGTATGAGTGACGCTAGCCGGTACTTTGGCAGTTGCTAAGTTAGTTACCAAGATATGTGGCAGCTCAGGGGAGCAACTGAACACATTTCCACTTCCAGGAGCTTATTGCATCGCCTCTAACTCCCTTCAGATTTCATTGTATTTTACTAAATTCAGTGGTGTAAACACTGATATATGATATCGGTAGAATGCAACCAATTCTACAACCCAACGGTCTCAAGCGACAGTTGCTGACACGAAGCATCAGACAACTATTGATCCCTGATTTTTCCCCTTTTTAGCACACACAGAGAACGTCAATGTCCCAATTAGCAACAACACGCCATTGTGGAAAACTCATAAGAGAACAATTTTCCCCAGAAGCGGAACCGAAACAGACCAATAACACACACACACACACACACACACACACACACACACACACACACACACACTGGTGTAAAATCATCTGACAGGTAATTATTAATAACAAACCTTTCACGCGGCTTGCTTACGAAAAAAAAACACACACTTATGTCTGTGAACATCTACCGCAAGTCATTGTGAAAACACTCTCACACAGCCAAAATCAGTATCCTAAGACATGATAGACAACTGAAAAAATTGGAAATTTGTGGTAAGGTCTTATGGGACCAAACTGCTTAGGTCATTGGTGCCTAAATCTACCTACTACTTAACCTAACTTAAATTAACTTACGCTAAAGACAACAAACACACATGCAAAGACACTGCGAAACCACGCAAATGCTAATTTACCCTTCCCTACAACAGGAAAGAAACACACACTACTGATAGTGGAATGTAGCATCTCTAGCCGATCCTCTATTGTTTTGAGTCTGAATAACCAGCTGATAGAAAAATCAAGCAAACTTCTGGAAGCACTTGTGCTACTCAAGAGAATACTCAACAGAATGAACGTTTTGCTGCAGCTGGACGCTGTTAACATGAAAATAAGTCACCCGTTACGTAACTGAAAATGTTTAATAATTCAAATATGCCTCCATCGCTCTGTCTGATGTCTGGATTTACCTTAAAAGAGTTTAGTAGGTTCATTTAAATAGGAATGTCTGATTTGATTCGTGAACATACAGTTTTCGGTAACAATCATTAATGCCCACTTGATAAAGTATTTGACTTTCATTTTCTCAATAGCGGGTGCTTTCGCCCACGCAGCTAATGTTTTGAAGATAGTTACATTGTTCGCACCCCATTTCCTATATACAAAACTTCGACACATTGTCACTTACCTTTGCTGCAGCATTTTCTTAGTATAAAAAGAAAAAAAAAACTGTTATATACTCCATACTCAGTCTTTGCTAGTACACACGTGTTTCTTTAATGACAACCCCTCACAGTATTCGTTAGTTCGATACTTTTAAACCTACGCTCTTAGGCAGACTTTTGTATGGATCGTATTGATTAATCTACTTCTCTCTTCATCTTCCTTTTCGGCGTGTTATCTTCTCCAACCTAATGTTTAAACTGATGTTTGTTTTATAAATTTGATGCTTCTTTACAACAGTGGCGCCGTGACGTGCTTGTGCGAACTTCTTCATTCTGCTCCTCTCTGAATTGAAAACTATAAGTACCTACTTTGTCTCAGTATTTCTAATCTTCTGGCCATACTACAACAAAAGAGTCTTTCCATAAAGACCCACACTGTTCTCCAATAAATAAACTGTTATGGCCCTCCAGGCCGTCTTCACACCTCATCCTTCTGTCTTCAGCTGTCCCTTCCGGAACGATAAATTTAATGAATACTACAAAAAATAAATTGAAGGCTTCTGGACCGAAGTACTTTCTACACACAGTCTATTATTTAGAGATTATTATTATTATTATTATTATTATTATTATTATTATTATTATTATTATTATTATTATTTAGAGATTACTATTATTTTTAGATATTAAATTGAATTAGTTTACATTTATATTTAAAAAGTGAGTCAGGTACAAATTATATCAAGTCAACGTTACATGTACTGTAAGCGACAATAATTGTCCAGTATTAATCTACAGTGGAGAAAAATCTTCGTTACAGTATCATATATGAAACTGAGCAGTAATCATTTTGAAGAAAATTTATCTCCAGCAACCATTGTAGTTCTCAGGTTCAAGGGATCAGGATTTTTATATGAGTTATAAAAATTTAATGCAATGAGATGTTACTTTTTGTGAAAATAGACGTTTACTAGTAGAAACAGTTCACTTGACTGTTTATGAAATTTCCAAACCAAATATTATTATGGCGCTAACAACCGGTAAGTTATAAATTATAAAAGAAATTAGTTGTAAATTTCGACTACGCCTTAACTGACGTCGTTAATGATCGCATCATACACACAAAGTAAACAACTTTCTACACGTCTTGTGATGAGCCCAAAACATCAGACAGTCTTTTAGAACCCCTTACTTCTTTGTTTACTGCCAGTTCTCTTTCTAAAGAGGCTCTATATCACTGTTACAGTCAGTGCAGCCTTCATCTCGTGCTGTCACAAAATTATTTGTGGTGAAAATTCAAGAACACTATGCGGAAACTGATTCAAAGTACCCTATATTCTAACCGGTGCTTCTCAGTATATTTATTCCTTAATGAAATTTCCTAAAAGTAATATACCTCCATTTCCAGCTAACAGTTTAACACTTAGCATTAATTCTAGGAATTAGAACGACCTACACGAGGACCTAAAATCACTTAACCTGGTCCAAAATACAGATCCAATATTCTGAAACACACATTTTTAATAAAATGCCAGTAACAATTAAAACATGGTTTTAGATAAAGCACAGTTGAAACAGAGTTTGAAAAACTTTTTGGTACGCAACTCCTACTCTATAAGGGAAAATCTTTCTTAACAGGGAGTGTTAGACCAGATATCTCAGACCAGATGTCTCAGATATTTCAGTTCTGACAGCACTTGCTCACAACAATGAAGATTAGGTATTTTGTGTGTGATAAATTTACTAAAATTGCGTAAGTATGTTTTATTCTGACAATGTATTAATAACGTAATTAGTAGCTCCGGTTTACTGTAATGTATTCATATAGTTCAACGATCTCCTGACAAATGATCAGGGTAGTGAGTACTGCATTCAGATGTTTTATGTGTTTTATGTTGTATTTTCTGACTTGCTTCACACGCACATGAATAATCTCATTTTTAGATGTATGGAACTAAAACTGAATCTAATCTCTTCTAACCCACTAGCAACATCGATTAATATTCCAGGACCATGGTACTCTTCAGAGTGTGTAAAAAAGGTGAGGTAATGTAAAGTTGATCATAACAGTGAGTTTCCCTTAATTTTTATCATCTATGGCATACTGAATCTTAGTTACTGCGCTTCTTGCCAAATTCTGTAGCATGCCTCTTGTAGTATAGTGAACAGTCTCTGTTCTGACAGCTCTAAGCACTCTAGATGACACAAAGGAATGAATATAGTACAAAATACTGATTTTTTTGTGGTAAGGTGTTATGGGACCAAACTGCTGAGGTCATCGGTCCCTAAGCTAACACTCTACTTAATCTAACTTAAAGTAACTTACGCTATGGACAACAGACACATCCATGCCCGAGGGAGGACTCGAACCTCCGACGGCTACCTCGAGCAGCTACAGATTTTACTATCATGGCGTAACTAAAGAATAACATTGTAAAATTTTGCATTAAATATTTGCAGAGTTTATGTCATCACTTCCAGAAAACTTTTGCAAATAGCATTAGCGTTCGGAGCCAAACCTATGAGGAGCTGTTGTCGAATCTGATAACTGCCAGGTGCCACGAGTAAATATTAATTGAGCTCTGAGCTGATGGTGCATACATTTTACAGACTTGGACTCTTAAGATACGAAAATAAAATAATATGCGAGGAATTTTAATGAATGATATTCTCGTGTTAATAATCTGCATCTACATCTATATTTATACTCCGCAAGCCATCCAACGGTGTGTGTGTGTGGGGGGGGGGGGGGGGCACTTCACGTGCCACTGTCATTACCTCCCTTTTCTCTTCCAGTCACGCATGGTTCGCGGGAAGAACGACTGCCGGAAAAACTCCGTGCGCGCTCGAATCTCTCTAATTTTACATTCGTGAACTCCTCAGGAGATATAAGTAGGGGGAAGCAATATATTCAATACTTCATCCAGAAACGCACCCTCTCGAAACCTGTACAGCAAACTACACCGCGATGCAGAGCGCCTCTGTTGCAGAGTCGGCCACTTCAGTTGGCTAAACGTCTCCGTAACGCTATCACGCTTACCAAATAACTCTGTGACGAAACGCGCCGCTCTTCTTTGGATCTTCTCTATCTCCTCCGTCAACCCGATCTGGTATGGATCCAACACTGATGAGCAATACTCAAGTATAGGTCGAACGAGTGTTTGTAACCCACCTCCTTTGTTGATGGACTAAATTTTCTAAGGACTCTCCCAATGAATCTCAACCTAGCACCCGCCTTACCAAAAATTAATTTTATATGATCATTCCTCTTCAAATCGTTCGGTACGCATACTCCCAGATATTTTACAGAAGTAAATGCTACCAGTGTTGGTTCCGCTATCATATTATCATACAATGAAGGATCCTTCATTTTATGTATTCGCAATACATCATATTTGTCTATTTTAAGTGTCAGTTGCCACTCCCTGCACCAAGTGCATATCCGCTGCAGATCTTCCTGCATTCCGTTCCAATTTTCTTATGCTGCAACTTCTCTGTATACTGCAGCATCATCCGCGAAATGCAACACGGAACTTCCGACACTACCTACTAGGTCATTTATATGTATTGTGAAAAGCAATGGTCCCATAACACTCCCCTGTTGCACGCCACAGGTTACAGTAACGTCTGTAGACGTCTCTCCATTGAGAACAACAAGCTGTGTTCTGTTTGCTAAAAACTCTTCAGTCCAGTAATCCAGCCACACAGCTGCTCTGATCTTCCGTAGTCTCTTACATTGTTTATCATGTGACAGTGCGGAACTGTATCCAACGCCTTCCGGAAGTCAAGGAACACAGTATCTACCAGGGAGCATATATCTAATATTTTCTGCGTCTCATGAACAAATAAAGCAAGTGAGTCTCACACGATCGCTGTTTCTGGAATTCGTGTTGATTCCTACAGAATAGAATCTGGGTTTCCAGAAACGACATAATACGCGAGCAAAAGACATGTTCTAAAATTCTACAACAGATCGATGTCAGACATATAGGTGTATAGTTTTGCGCATCTGCTCGACGACCCTTCTTGAAGACTGGGACTACCTGTGCTCTTTTCCAATCATTTGGAACCTTCCGTTCCTCTAGAGACTTACGGTAGACGGCTTTTAGAAGGGGGGCTAGTTCTTATCGTACTCTGTGTAGAATCAAACTGGTATCCCGTCAGGTCTAGTGGACTTTCCTCTGTTGAGTGATTCCAGTTGCTTTTGTATTCACTGGACACTTATTTAATTTTTTGCCATTATCTCGTTTGTGCGAGGATTTAGAGAAGGAACTGCAGTGCGGTCTTCCTCTGTGAAACTGCATTGAAAAAAGGTGTTTAGTATTTCAGCTTTACGCGTGTCATCCTCTGTTTCAATGGTACCGTCATCACGGAGTGTCTTGATATGCTGTTTCGATCCAGTTTCTGATGTAACGTAAGACCAGGACTTCCTAGGATTTTCTGTCATGTCGGTACATAGAATTTTACGTTCGAATTCACTGAACGCTTCACGCATAGCCCTCCTTACGCTAACTTTGACATTGTTTATCTTCTGTTTGTCTGAGAGGTTCTGGCTGCGTTTAAACTTGCAGTGAAACTCTCTTTGCTTTTGCAATAGTTTCCTATCTTTGTTGTTGAGCCACGGTGGGTTTTTCAAGTCCCTCACAGTTTTCCTCCGCACTTACCTGTATAAAACGCATTTTATGGTTGCCTTGAACTTTTTCCATAAACACTCAACATTGTCGGTGTCGGAACAGAAGTTTTCGTCTTGATCTGTCAGGTAGTCTGAAATCTGCCTCCTATTACTCTTGTTAAACAGATAATCCTTCCTCCCTTTTTTTATATTCCCATTTACTTCCATATTCAGGGACGCTGCAACGGCTTTATGATCACTGATTCCCTGTTCTGCGCTTACAGAGTAGAAAAGTTCGGGTCTGCTTGTTATCAGTAGGTCCAAGATGTTATCTCCACGAGTCAGTTCTCTGTTTAATGTTTAGTTTCAGAAAGCAACAGTCTCCACGTTGTATTACACTACGATTTGCTGAGTAAGTAAAGTAGACGTACATGTTATCAGTCTGGTACTTCGACAAAACCCCTGTCAGAGTCAAAACAGCTATACGTAAAAATTAATATGTGTGTATATACTGACGGAAAAAAATTCAACACCACGGAGACCTGTAACATAAACGAGCATTGGCAGGAGTACTTCTACATATGAATGAAACATCAATTCAAATTTCTCGCCAGTCGCATGAGAATGGCGCTTGTACCGCCTTTATGAGGATACTAATCATCTGGGCTTCTAAGCGCTATAGTCTGGAACCGCGTGACGGCTACGGTCGAAGTTTCAAATCGTGCCTCGGGCATGGATGTGTGTGATGTCCTCAGGTTAGTTAGGTTTAAGTAGTTCTAAGTTCTAGGGGACTGATGACCTCAGAAGTCCCATAGTGCTCAGAGCCATTTGAAACATCTGTTATTCAGATTCACGCTGGAACGGCTGTGAGTGTTAGTGGCCTTTGAGATTGGTCGAGGTTTGTTTGGATGTTTTGTCTTAGGCAGCGATGGTCACTAGACGTACGGTCGTAGGAAGACGAGTTTCAGTACGGCCACGTGGCACTGACGATAGGGAAGACCACTATGTTGGGCGTACGGCTGTGGCGCGCCGTACAGCATTTGCAGCGGCAATCAGAGCAGCAGTTGGCACCAGAGTGACACAACGAACTGATACAAACCGCTTGCTTCAAAGACAGCTCCAAGCCAGGTGGCCTTCTTCTGATCCCAAACCACTGCCATCTGGAGCACCCGTTGTGTTAAGCCAGAGCTCTTTGGAGGGTAGGTTGGATGTCTGCTGTGTGTTCTGATGAAAGCTGGTTCTGCCTTGGAGCCAGTGAGGGCCCTGTGTTGGTTAGAAGGAGGTCAGTTGAGGGCCAGCAACCTACCTGCTAGATACACTGGCTCTACACCTTGAATTATGGTCTGGGATGCGATTTCATACGACAGCAGGAGCACTCTTATTGTGATCCCACGCACCCTGACTGCAAATTTGTAAGTCAGCCTAGGGATTAGACCGTTTGTGCTGATATTCATGAACAGCAGTCCATGATGTTTTCCAAAGAATAACGCACGTCCACATACTTCTGTTGTTACCCAGAATGCGAGCTGCGATGTCTAGGGCGTCTTGTCACGGAACGTGTGGCTACCCCCCACGCCCCACCCCCCCACCCCTCCACTCCCTCACCCGTCGGAGGTTCCAGTTCTCCGGCGGGCATGGGTGTGTGTGACGTCCTTAGCATAACTCTTTGTGACGTCCTTAGCATAAGTTAGGTTCACTGGGTTTGGCCCTATAACACCTTACCACAAATTTCCAGTTTCCAGAACGGGGTGCGGATTCTCGACATGTTTACTTGGCCCGCTCGATCACCATATCTGTCTCGATTCGAGCATATATTGGACGTAATCGGACGACAATTCCAGCGTCATTTATAAAAAGCATTTACCAACCCTGTACTGATTGACCAAGTGCAACAAACATGATACTCCATGTCATTCAAAGTGCGTGCGATCACAAGAAGAGTGCTTCTGCGGTCGTACGAAATCGCATCCCAGACCATAACTCAAGGTGTAGAACCAGTGTATCTAGCAGGTTGGTTGCTGGCTCTCAATTTACCCCCTTCTAAACCACACAGGGTCCTCATTGGCCCCAAGACAGAACCAGCTTTTATCAGAAATGGGCGGTTCGGGCTGTAAGTTGCGTAAGTTCACAAACCCCTTGTCGACCCCTGTCACGCGTCTGGGTATTATAACATTGGCGTCTCACTATATATAGATTCCTTACTGTCATTTATTTTTAACAATATTCGCTTATTTCCAATCATAAGCAGCTTTCACTCGGTTAATAGTCGGCATAAATCAAACCTGCATTTGGGTCGGACTTCCTTACCTCTTGAGCAAAAAGATGTGCAAAATACTGCTGCATCCATTTTCAATAAGCTACCACTAGAATTGAAATATCTTACCAAATTCCTTGAAAAATTTTGCTCATTCTTATTGTATTGTTGACTGCGTTTACTTAAACTTATGGACTCACTTTTTCGGGTTCATGAAAATTTATTTTTATCTTTAATTACTTTTATATTGTAATTCATGTACTGACACGTTCCATGACCTTGGAGATTTGGTCCTCAATTTGGTCCTACGGAACGTGAGGTGCAAATGAAATAAATAAAGAAAGAACTGACACCCAACACCAGTACAGCACAATTTCTGCACGTTTGCATAGTCACATTAAACATTCTGGCAGTTAGACCGAATAATACTGTACGGGCATTTTACATTTGCAATGGTTCATCTCGCGCTTACATTAACCTGTGACCTTACAACTCAGATCCCCTGCTATACCCGCAGGATAGAACAGATAGTTTAATTTGTATAAAGGGTCCAAAATGAGTGGATGCCAGTTACACTCGAACATACTACTTTAGTCATTTGACAAATACTACAAGAGTAAAGAAAACATTAAAAACAGAGCAAGCCGAACATTAATTTTAGAACTTAAATCCCGGCAAAATGCATCATTCAACCTCACGCCTCAAGGGCAAAACAACACTAATTTAAAACGGCTAAAGGCCAGTCACTTAAGACTCAAAAACCAGAATTTGAATTTTAAAACGCAGAAGGCCTCATTTTAAAACATATCTCTAAATCAGGCTGAGGGCCTAAACCATCTCACGCCTTAAGGTCAAAACAACTTTAATTTAAAATCGACGAAAGGCCAATAACTTAAGACTAAAAAAGAGGACTTTGAATTTAAGAAGGTATTGGAGCCCACAACGAGCTACACTTTGAGCTGTGCAACTACAAGCCGTGTTGGACAGCAACAACACGACGAGCAAATTACCCTGCCTGAATTCACGTCAACAGCCGTGGCAGGTAACCAGAACGTTGACGGCCATAAGGCAGAAGAATCCGCTGGTGCACTTAAAATTAAAATAATCAAGTTAAGTTTAACTCCACAGGATGGCGGCCAGAATTTCGCCAACATGAAAACACACGTTGTTGCTCGCGAGAATATCAAAAGAGCCCACAACGAAATTCAAACGACACAATGTGAACAGTTGGAGCTGGCTGGCAGATTAAGTAAAAACTGAAGTTTCCTGTCCAGAATCGGTGGGTCACGGACCTCGTAGCAATGGGAACAGCCCCTCACACTCCGACTGCGTGTGGACGCCGCCAGCGGTCCTGCCGAGACAAGCACCATGGACACTACCTCGCAGCTCCACGACAACCAACCCACTGCCCGCACATGGCACAGCCAGAACCTATGAGCGCGAGGCCAGAGATAGCACAAGGGTGCGAATATCGATACACGCTGCTGCTGCGACTCACGGAGAGAGAGGATAACAGTATAATCGCGATAACCGCGGGAGACTTACCACAGAATAGCAACCAAGGCGTAATGCAAAGCATAAGACGAGCCAGCCACGCCTCAACAACGTTAACCATTGAAATATGTTCGCTCACTGTTCATACCAGTCTCGAGTGTCCATTACCATAGCAACATATTTTCGCCATCTGTCCCTGTATTTGGCTATTTTCTTCCATTCACCTTCAATAACTAGGCTCCTCAGATCAGCCTTCACTTTGGTGTCCCATCTACGCCTCGGTCTCCCCACAGGACATTTTCCCTCTAATATGTGATTTAATAATACAGATTATGTCAGGGCCTAAATAGAGCTCGTGAACCTCTTCGTTATGCAGTTTTCGCAACTCTCCGCTAATGTCATCCCTTTTTGCCCCGAAAAGTTTCCTCAAAATTTTGGTTTCAAATGCTCGAAAAGGCTTTTCATTTTGCACCGTGAGAGACCAAATATGTTACCTACCAAAAATTTTCCTGAACTTCATTACTCTAGAATAATTATTTTTGGTGTTGTTATTTTTTCAGTCAGTGTAAAATGGAGTGAATTACAACAATACAATATTTGTAGTGTTACATATTGTAAAAGGTATCTCTGTTCTATTATATCTCTATCAATCATGTGAAATTAAACAATCTGTGTTATTAAGGACTACCTAAGTAAATTACAAGTGAATTACGTTTGTATTCTCGGTGTACAAAAATAAACAGGCACCGTGAGGAGGAAATCTGGTTAGTTTCCTAGAGGAACCCCCTACCCTGTCCTATGAAGAGCCCCAAAGCTCTAAATATGGGTGAGATGCGAACTGAATCTGTAAATAACAAACCAAGAAGAATAAATACTGAACATTAGTAGTAGGGCAACCTATGTACCACCCCACTTTCCATTATTGACGAATTTATTTAAGATAGCAGCCATGACGTCATCCAGGATGGCGGCATGTAGACTTGGCAACAACACACGAAGTCAACCAAGATGGTGGCTTTTGGCGGGAAAATAGGCCAATTGTGCTATGTCCACTAACCTTAGGGGAGAAATGGCAGGAATTTAGAATTTTGGTGGGAAAATAGACCAGTTGGGCTACATCCACTAACCTATGCCTCCAGAAAAAAATAGGCGCGAAATTCAACCTCCAAAAGGATAAAGCATGCAAAACGGTACTTGTCTTTATTATTATTATTATTTATTATCATTCATCATTCATTATTATTTATTTTTATTATTGGCCTACCTAGACTAGAAAATTGCGCCAAATTCAAATCCCAACACCTTAATGTCTCGAAAACTGTATTCTATTTGTTATTATCATTTATTATTTATTCAAGATGTCTGATTTCGGTAGGAAGAAAGCCATTTGCGTTTCATCCATAACAAAAATCTGTCACATGTTCAAATTCCAACACCTTAATCTATCACACATACTCAGTTTCGCCATCACTTATCTCTTTTCACTGGTAACCTATCAGAATCGTGTCAAATAATAAAGTGCCCTTATAGTAACCTAAGTCACGTCCTTTGATTTTGCAGGGAGGGGGGGGGGTTAGGGTTCAAAATGGTTCAAATGGCTCGGAGCACTATGGGACTCAACTGCTGTGGTCACTACTCCCCTAGAACTGAGAACTACTTAAACCTAACTAACCTAAGGACATCACACACATCCATGCCCGAGGCAGGATTCGAACCTCCGACCGTAGGGGGAAAGGGACCTAAGTCCCTATTTCAAGCAGTGTTGTCATCACTTCTTCTCCAACTCAATCATTACACATCTTCGAGATCGCAGTGCAGTCGCCACGAGGTCCACGCAACAACTGAGTTAGTTGTAATCGTTGCCGCACCTGCCCCCTCTACCAGGCGCCATAGTCGCCAAGCGAACAGCCACATAGCCCCGTGCACAGTGGGTAAAGGAGCTCTGGCCCCGCCGTCCAGCGTGTGTCCTGTGGCCTACAGCAGTGCATGGGGCGGCCCCGGCTACCCACTGGACCAGCGATCCCTCCATCGTAAACATGTTTTCGCTGGACACACTGAAACTTGCCGAGTTTGACCTCACAGTGGTGCCTTGTCCGTTCACGACGTGTATTCGTCGTCTCCCGACGTATTCCGCCAAAATTGTTTGCCATGGAGTTTCTCACAATGGTCGGTCATTCCACAAAGAACGCATTGCCACACTTTTGACGCGAAACTTGGTTACCTGGGCACGTACTAACCTGCCGATGCCAACTGTTCGCCTCTCACCAGAACTACTTTTTGAGGACCAGAAAGCCATCACTTCATAGGAACCCTCGCCGAGTTTGAATTCTTTCAGTAAAGAAACCACACTTGCGCTTTCGCTACCAACATAAGAAAATTGCGCGTAAAGAAAAAGCATTTATACTAACATCATCCACCTGACAGCCGCTTCCTCTTACGATCAGGTGCCAAGTGTGAAATCTGCCAGTAACAAAGCTCACTTCCATCTCCGCTAGCAATGTAAGAAAATTGTTGAAAACAAGGCATACCACCAATTCCTAGGGAGCAGTTGGTAAAACGACTCAGCCAGTTATAGGTTGATGGAAGGAGTGTACGTTATTTATTTGGGAGCAGTTTATTTAGGGACGGAGTATATGTAACACAGAACACACGCTCTCCCATGCCCCCACAGCATAGAGACCTACAAACTAGTCCTACAAACCTCATGAATAACCCACTACAGACATGGTTGGTAATTGTAAACCATCAAAAAACTCACTGCACAGCGTACAGACATATGAAGTACACCTAAATAATACAAAACATTCAATCCCATAGAACCGGACAACACTTAATTTCTCTAAATAATGATCAATCTAAAATACTCTGCTCCCTATTCGTCAACTTTTCAAAATCATACACCTATCTTTATTCAAACAACTACAGATAAACAGCACCACCACCCTCTGTATTTGCCACTCAGTCCACTGTACAGCTGACTTAGTACACAGGAAACCCCCTGCTCCTGACATCAGAATATGTCAACAGTTACACATATGTTTTTGAAAGTTTTGCATCTCATGGGCTCCGGTATGTAAGGCTGGCTTAAGGTAGGTTCTGAACTCCAGTAGTACTCTACATTTGGCAACACAACCATACCCATCAAGATATTCATTCCAATCCTGACCTATACTTCCTCTACAGATCAATTTGTCCAGTTATTTGCTGACTCACTCAAAGTCTGACCAGATTGCAGTTTTTGCACAAAAACCGATCACACTGCGCTGTGGTGCTCGGGGAAGTAAGGAAGAACTGCACTTTATATATTTCGTGCCCTTTTATTTAATCATGGAGTACATTTGTAAACTATAATTATCTGGACTGTTATGCCGTGGTCGGTTGATGATATCTGTGCCAGTTCCCAACGTTTCGTCTCCGACTGCGGGAGACATCTTCAAGGGCGTCCGTAGCTCGATGGAAGGTCCAACACACCCACTGGCTCGCCACTGACTGCCACTAAATTCCGTGTACGCGTGCTCCCGCGCTGCGGCGTGACGTCACGTGATTTGAAAACGTCAGTGCAATTGGCCGCTGTCCGCTGCAGTCGATCGCCGTCGCCATCACCTAGTGGTGGACGGGTGGTACACATCTTCTTCAACACCGGCATCCATATAGCGCTTAGTTTGACGCCCTCCTCTTTTCAGTTGAAATTATTAGGGTGTTTAGCGATTTCGATTGCCTCACTGTAGACCCTTCCGCACTTTCCGCTTGCGGCCGCCAATACTTGCACCTCCTCGAAACGAATATTGTGGTTCCCTGGCTGGAAAGCATGTTCCGCAACAGCCGATGGTTCCGTTTCTCCTCTTCTACAATTTCCCTTGTGCTCTTCCAAACGTTTAGAAACATTTCTTTTAGTGGTACCCACATAAACATTTCCACAGCTGCATGGGATCCTATACACTCCAGCTTTTTACAATGGTTTGCGAGCGTCATTGGTAGGCTTAAGGTATTCCTGTATCTTCCTGGTGGACTTGTAAATTACGGTACTATTCCGCTTCGACAAGATCCTACCTACTCTTTCCGTTACATTTTTAACAAACGGCAAGAAAACCTTAGATTTTGCAGCTGCCTGTTCGTCACTATGACTTCTGCGTGGCTTCTTCAACGCACGTTTTACTTCGGCGGACGAATATCCGTTCTTCATTAGTGCATTGTGGAGATGTTCCATCTCAGCGTCGAACAACTCAGGTACACAAATGTTTCTAGCTCTGTCCGTTAACGTCTTGATAACAACCCACTTCTGTTGTGGGTGGTGGTTCGAATCCGGGTGCAAATAACGGTCCGTGTGTGTGGATTTGCGTTATACTGAGTGGCCCGAACTACCATTTTCGTTTCTAAAAACAAGCACATCGAGGAAATGTTATTTGCCGTCGACCTCCTCCTTCATTGTAAACTGTATTCTCGAGTTTATACTATTCAGATGTTCGTGGAACCGGCTTAGTTCCTCCCTGCCATCTCTCCACAGCACCAACGTGTCATCCACGTATCGGAACCATAGATTTGGTTTTTTCCTGGCAGTACTTAAGGCCTGTTCTTCGAATTTCTCCATAAAGAAGTTTGCAAATACGGGACTTGGGAGTTCCCCACAGCCACACCATCCGTTTGCTCATAAAACTGTTCATTCCGCTTGAAGTATGTGGTCGTCAAACAACAGTTCCGAAATATCAGCAGGAAAAAATCGATCCAGCTGTTACAATACATCATTAAGTGGAACCATGGTAAACAGCGATACCACATCCAAGCAGATCAATATGTCCTCCGGCTGAACCAGTAGGCCATTTAATCTGCCGATGAAATGTGTCGAATTCTTTATATAACAACCCGAACGACCCACGACCAGCTGTTGCGGAGCATGCTTTCCAGCCAGGGAACCACAATGTTCGTTTCGAGGAGACGCAGGTACTAGCGGCCACAAGCGGAAATTACGAAAGGCTCTACACGGAGGCAATTGAAATCGCTAAACACCCTAATAATTTTAATCGAAAGGAGGAGGGGGTGAAATGAAATGGTATATGGATGCCGGTGTTAAAGAAGATGTGTACCACCCGTGCACCACTGGGTGATTTGCGACGGCGATCGACGGCGATGGACAGCGGCCAATTGCACAGACGTTTTCAAAACACATGACGTCACGCCGCGTTGCGGGAGCGCGAGGACACGGACTTTATCGGCAGTCAGTGGCGAGCCTGTGTGTGTGTTGGACCTTCCATCGAGCCACGGACCCCCCTTGAAAATGTCTCCTGCAGTCAGAGACGACACGTTGGGAATTGACACAGAATTCATCAACCGACCACGGCATAACAGCCCGGATAATTATAATGGACATGATATTTTAGGCCGTGAAAATCTACAATTTAGCATCAGACGCCTCTACGGGGAGGAGATGTCAAGAGAAGGGTGACGCCTGGAAGGACTCCAGAAGAAGAGAGTGCAGCTTTTGTGTTCCCTCACATTTCTGTCTCGTTGCAGAGCCGTCGTCGTTATACCGAAGTTTCTGAAGATAAAGCGACTGTTCTATTCAGAAAAAAACACAACACATTTTCAAAAGGACTGAGGAGGCCTTACTATGAGACCGCATTCAGCAGACCGGACGGGATTTCACAAGCACAAACAGTATGTTAATGTCTGTCCATATTTTTGTCAGTAATAAACTGTGCAGCAGTGACTGAGATAAAATTGATAGATGGTTCAAATGGCTCTGAGCACTATGGGACTCAACTGCTGTGGTCATTAGTCCCCTAGAACTTAGAACTACTTAAAACTAACTAACTTAAGGACATCACAGACATCCATGCCCGAAGCAGGATTCGAACCTGCGACCGTAGCAGTCGCACGGTTCCGGACTGCGCGCCTAGAACCAAAAATTGATGGACTACTGCATGATAACATGGGGAAGCGTATGTTGACAACGTCTAGTAGACAGAACAAGAAGTTTAATAATTTGTTACGTAATCAGACTGTTCGGAATTTAGACGTTTCCCGGACCGTTATCAATTTATCCAAAACTTCCTTATTTGACGATGAGACATCTGTGCTTGCCAAGGGAGGAAATTTTGCTGTTAGTACGCGTTTTGTGCCTACGGAAGAAATTATAGCCAATGTAGAAGCAGGAATTCGCATTGTGGATTCTGTAACAGCTGAAGAAATCCGTATAGAAACAGTGAGAATATTAGCCAGTGAAAAACCGCCGAAGAGTAATATAACTGTGGGTGAGAGAAGAGCTTTAAAACTCCTGTGTGATGACGATAGTATTTTGATTCTCCCAGCTTGAAAAGGAAGCGCAACGGTATTTATGGATGTGGCCGACTATCGGAGTAAAATTACTGATTTACTGGATCCGGAAGCATCTAGGAAGCTGAATAAGGACCCCTACAAACAACGTTCTCAGAACGGTGTCGCGGTTAATAAAAAAGTCCTCCAATGAAGAGAGTGTACAAAAAGAACTCTGTAATTCCGTTGCCTTACCACCGAGGCTTTACGATTTTGCCCAAAATACATAAAGAAAATGTGCCGATAAGACCGATACTACGTGTCATTGGTTCGCCCACCTACTCGTTAGCCAAGTTTATGACAACGCTGTTAAAACCACATGTGGGCCGTTCGGGCTCTTATATAAAGAATTCGACACATTTCTTCAGCAGATTGAATGGCCTACTGGTCCAGCCGCAGGACATATTGGTCTGCTTCGATGTGGTACCGCTGTTTACCATTGTTCCACTTAATGATGTATTGTAACAGCTGGATCGAATTTTTCCTGTCGATATTTCAGAACTGTTTAAGTGTTGTTTGACGACCACATACTTCAAGTGGAATGAACAGTTTTATGAGCAAACGGATGGCGTGGCTGTGGGAAGCCCCGTAATTCCCGTATTTGCAAACTTCTTTATGGGGAGATTCGAAGAACAGTCCCTAGGTACTGCCAGCAATAAACCAAATTATGGCTCCGATAGGTGGATGACACGTTTGTTCTGTGGAGACACGGCAAGTAGGAACTAAGCCGGTTCCACGAACATCCGAATAGTATAAACTGGAGAAATCAGTTTACAATGGAGGAGGAGGTCGACGGCAAATAACATTTCCTCGATGTGCTTGTTTTTAGAAACGAAAATGGTAGTTTGGGCCACTCAGTATAACGCAGATCCACACACATGGACCGTTACTTGCACCTGGAATTAAATATTATTACCATTCCCGCAACATTCTGCTAGTGCTCGATTTCGACCAATTTTTCCGCTCTTAACTGTTGTCACTAGCGGTCGAATATCACTATCTGTAGATTGCATTAAATTCCACATTAAAAAAATCTCGCGCCGCCGTTTAGAGACTGCTATATCCGAACACATAGCATCATTCAACAAGTATCCCTTGCTCTTATCTAATAACTCAACCATCAGCTCTGGGCGCAAGGTTACCCCTTTCTCTCTCTTTCTTTCAGAAGCAGACAGCTATTTTTTACAGTGGTAGCTAAATTGCACCATGAACTTAACATCACCAATTACGAAACATATCTTCAAATTCGTAAACACTCTTACTCAATTACACAACGTTCCTGCTGAGAACATGACCTTCAATTTTACAGTTCTTAATCCAATAACTACCCAAACAAGTACTAAATGCTCTGACTAATCCTATTGCACATTAAATACCGAGCGTCCGAACGCCGCCAGCGCCACGTCAAAGCCACATAGCTGTCCATCTAAACAGCCGTCCACTCAGCCCCAGGACCAGAATGCTGAAGTGGGCTCTCCCTATACTTGCTTTCCAGCTATTGTCTAACTACATACAGTACACAAATGGATTGCTGACTAGCGCAGATCTCTATCCGCCCCTGCATCTCCAACAGGAAATGTAAACAGTGTTCCCCCAGGTAGTGAACCAGTTTTTGGAGCTTAGCACACAATATCGGTCTACATTAACAGATGTCAAAGTACCTTAATTTAATAGCATACAGTTAAGAAGAACAAGAACGGAGTGATATTTATACACAACGTAGTCCGACACATTCTTATGTAAATCATCAAATCTATCATCTGTAAAGTATTGTTCCAGAGTCTAGGATCGGTACACCGAAGCTTCTGGTAAGAGAGAGAGAGAACATAAACACACCCACTCTCAAGACTAGAACGTTCAGCACTTTAAAAAGGGTGATAATCTTAGATCGCCTACTTTTCCGCCCTGTCAGACATACATCCTTCTCCCCAGTTCCTCTACACTGAGCTATCTCTCCCCCAATGGTAAAACTTTTCCTTTGTATGATACGAGCGCAATATAGCCCTGTAGACACGTCTAATGGCCACTTATCACATCCGATCACGAGCCAGACCTCACGGACGGCTCCCAGGACTGGCGGTAGACTAGAGTTAACGTTCGAATGTGGATCGGCCTCGAGCTGTATCCGGAGTAGTGTTCAGATGTGGATGCATAATATGCCGCGCACGGGGTAGTGTTTGAAAGTGGATCTGCGTCACGCGAAGTAGGAAGCTGTATTCGAATGCAGATCCACAGTATACCATACCCGATTTAGCATTCGAATATTGATCTGCTGCGTACTATGTATACGGAGCTGTGTCCATGGGAGATTCACCACACACAGCATCCGCGATAGAGTTTGCGGGTGGACCAAGCACGTGTTACGTCTGGACAAGTATTCTATGCTCGGAGTTTTGTCCAATGGGACTGGGTCCTGGGAGCCGTCCGCGAGATGTACATGTACACAGTCGTACAGAAAACAGAGCAAGGGTTCTCTGAATGTGGAGGTGGCTGGATACGCCTGGGGTATATTTACATGCAACTTTACAGCACAGTACGATAGGTTATATCGTTGTTGCATAGATGAATCTGACGCAAAGAAAACGCGAAAACTGATTACTGAATACATATAAACTAACCTAATATACGACGAAATATGGTATATTGAGGACGTACTTACTTATCTTCTGGTTCGCAGGGAGCAATTTGTACATAGAGTCAAGTATGCGGCAACAAAAGGAATGTAGGGAAACGATGACATCGAAGCGAGCGGAATGAGGAAGGTCGCCAACTTTTTCTTGTTGAGTTCGTATTATAGTGTATGTCTTCTGAGGTAGCAGTGATACACGCGAGTTTACTACTGCATTTGGTGCTTTTCAGGACGACAGAGAATCATTCACGTCTAAACTTACTCTCATCTGCATTAAAGGATAACGGAAGGTGTACGGGATGATCGATTGAGATAGAGATGTAACTAGGTACGATTTAAACTTTGACTCATTTATTCTAGAGAAGGACAAGTTGCTGAGGTAAATTTTTTTCCAGTGTTCTATTTGGATGCTTTAGTCAGGTGGTATAGCCTGCGTTCTAGTCATATGCAGCTACGTGTTCCGTATGTGATTTAAAGCACTGTCTACTTGCGATCGTTAACGGTGAACCCGTTGGTCATCAGAGGACTTCTATCTTATGTGTGATGAAAGTTGAAACATTCCTCTAAACCCACTTAGATTTACGCGATCCCCGCCCTGTCGCATGCTAGGTGTAAAAATCGAGAGTTCAGCGTCATAACTAAGTTAGCTGTGGGTATTTATGAGGGGCTGTAACCATTGTGTACTCACTTATGCGACATATGGTCTGTTTACACTTTTGGTGACGGGGTGACTGGTAATTTTCACATGTTGGACGCTGCTGTTATGTGCATCTGTTTGCTTGTAGGATGTACCACCTGCTACTATAATTTTTATATAGACCTGATGGAGTAATAGTATAATTTCTGGCTCGTGATCGAATGTGATCAGTGGGCACTAGACATGTCTACAGGCCTATATTGCGCCCGTATCATGCAAAGGAAAAGTTTTACCATTGGGGGAAAGATATCGCAGCATAGGGGAACCGGGAAGAATGATGTATGTCTGACAGGACGGAAAAGTAGGCGATCTAAGGCTATCGCCCGTTTTTAAGTGATGAACATTCTGGTCTTAGGAGTGCGTCTGTTTATGTTCTCTCTGTCTCTTACCAGAAACTTCGGTGCACCGATCCTAGACTCTAGAACAATACCTTACGCATGATAGATTGAATGATTTACGTACATAAATATGTGTCGAACTACATTGTGTATAAATAGCACTCCGTTGGATGCTATTAAATTAAGTCACGTTGAGATCTGTTGCTGTATATCGATATGGTGTGCTAAGTTCAAAGACTTGGTTACATGTCGAGAAAGGTGGTGCAAATGGTGAGGTTATGACTAGCAAAGCTCTATTCAGTGAACAGAGGTGGAGTGTAGCTGTATTCATCTGCTCGGTTGACGAATAATTAGGTAGCAATGTTGCGGGGTAGATTGGCCAATGCTGAGGTGAGGATGGTCTTATAACGTGAGAGGACGAGACTGCTCTGTGACTGCCATTCACAGAGAAACTGATCGAGTACTATGCGTGATGTCTTTGAAATATGTATAGCATTGTATGGTGTGCTTCGATAGTTTTTTACAGTTCGAGAATTAAGTGTGAATGGATGTGCTTAGCAGTTATCTACGAATGTTCGCAATGATAGATGCAAAGTAGAGGAGGTATGGTTTAGCTATGATACTTAAACTAGGGAAACATGCTGTCACATGATAGGCCAGTGTTGGACTTACTGTAAAATGTTTTGCTATATCAGGTCTGATGGATACAATTACAGTAGATCAAAGGTGTCTCATCCATCCCATCCGTGCATTGGGTACGACATAATGGTTAACTGACAATGCTTGTTTGAGTTGGGGGACAAATTCTGGTTGATAGACCACAACTTACAGGGTTGCTAGCACCAAAAACGGTGATCCCGTACTTGGGTGCAAAATGAACAAACACTAGAAATGGAACGCAGAGTTATGAACTAATCGTCACTGCGTCATATGAGTTTAAATGTAGAGGTAGTCAGTCACTTTCAAGGGGTAGTTTGGAAAGTCGCCACAACGTCACAAGGCTCTTCTAGTTTCCTAGTGTTGTGGCTGTCCTTTATTTTAAATGAATCAATGTTATGCTATCGACTGTAAGAATATGATTTACAAGGTCCAAGATATAGATTCCTGTGAGAGGCCATGCATCAGTCCGTGTTAATGTCTGTTTAGAATGAGACACGTACTTCAAAGTCGCAGCAGAAAGACAATATGTTCAGAAGTGTGCAAAAGCATGTTAGGAAACACCGTTTGAACAAGGGTCAGAGGTAGCTTCTCATTCGCTTAGAGTGTGGGTCATCAAACTTTAAAGTGGTCTCTGCAGTGTCTGTGCATTAAATATGCTCTTGTTCATATAGGCAGCTGCAGTTTCAGGTGTCGGACATGGTGAGCTGTTAGGAATTGTTGGATGGTCGCACACTTGAGTTACTTGGGGAGAGTATTGTGAATTCCGATTGTCCACGCTGGAGGTGGATCGCGTTGGTGCCTTCATGACTTGTAAATATGATGAGCTTTTATAGCTGCTATATTTTGTTACTGTTTGATGATAGACAATAAAGATGATAGGGTGTCGAGGATCTGTTGTACTTGTATCTAGTTTGAGACGTACCACATTGCACGCATTTCCGGCGAATAGTCAAAACAAGGTCCTGTTGCAGTAACTGAGGTCTTTCTGTTTCTAAACAGGCTGCAGAAGGTAATGGGTATGTGTTTCTCTGAAGTAAATTGCAGAGCTCAGATGGGTGAAGATAAATGTATACTCATCTGTGCTTAGAAAGGGAGAATGCTTTTTTATTATTAAGTGAGTTTTGGCAGGACTGCATATGGTTTTACATATACGGGTCTTTAAGATTTGTGAGTGTAAATTGTCAGCGAAGGGTGAATGACGTCGGGTTCGCTGCCTCGGGGAGACACTGTTTACATGTCCAGTTGGAGATGCAGGGGCGGGTAGAGATCTGCGCTAGTCAGGAATCCATTTGTGCACTCTATACATTTAGACAATAGCTGCAGAGCACGTATGGAGAGAGCCCACTTCAGCATGCTGGTTCTGGGGTTAAGAGGCATTTAGTACTTGTTGTGGTAGTTATTGGATTAAGAACTGTAATATTAAAGGTCATCTCCTCAGCACGAACGTTGTGTACTTGAGTAAGAGTGTTTACGTATTTGAAGATACGTTTCGCGATTTGTGATGTCAAGTTGATGGCGTAATTTAGCAACCACTGTAAAAAAATGACTGTCTGCTACTTAAAGAAAGAAAGAAAGAAATGGGGTGACATTGCCCCCATACCTGATCGATTAGTTATTAGACAAGGGCAAGGGATACTTGTTGAATGATGCTTTGTGTTCGGATATAGGAGTCTCTAAATGGCAGAGCGATATTTTTTTATGTGGAAATTAATTAAATCTACAGATAGTGATATTCGACCGCTAGTGACAACAGTTAAGAGGGGAAAAATAGGTCCATATCGAGCACGAGCAGAATGCTGCGGGAATGGTAACAATATTTAATTCAAGGTGGAGGTAGTATTATGGACCAGGCTTTGAATATTGGTGTGAGTGTCGTATGTGCTTGATGCTCTGTATAAAAGTTTGACTCTTCAATTGCGTTTGGTATCTTAAGGTGTGTGTAAAGTTAATTTTACTGTTTAAAGTGCGGGAAAGATGAGTTGATTGGTGTTTAGATAGAGGCTACATTTGTAATTCGGAAAGAGGGGATGGGAATGGTAAATTGATTGATGGACTGGGTTTGTTGGGTGATATATGAGCGTCAAGATAGGGTTGAGGACGTTTGCGTATGTTGATGATAAGACGGGTGTGAGATTAGGTGTGGTGGGACGAGTAAATTAGACCTTATTTAAAAAAAATATGTTTTAAAGTAAGAATAATATTGAGGAGAAGCAATGAGCAGTGTGCTATTTTGTCATAGGATGTAAAGATATGTGCTGCTATGATGTGTCTAGCGTATGGAGGCTGCTATGTTGATATAAAGTTGAGTTTCACCAGCGTTCAGTGGTCACGGTTTAGGGTTGTGACGGATCGCGGTGCTGGATGGACGTCTGTGTGTGCTTTGACAGCTGAGGAGGGCGTCGATCGCCCAAACTCACGCCTGCGGAAGGTGAGCAGGGGCTGTACGAGGTCTGAAATCAGACGGGTGTGTGACTTCTCGATCCTGTGGACAGGGTGCGGAGTACGGTACCTGCTAAGTTATTTTGCGAGCTCATGTGCATGCTCTGCTATGCGTTATTTGGATAGTTTACGAGTACTGAGCTTATCTACAAATGAGAGTGAGGAATTATTTACAAGCAGTTTGATATTGTGTGTACTGAAATTATTATTGGGTGCATGTCTATGGGCTATGCAACATGGCCAGAGCACATCTAGGTTGGTGTTTTGTGACAGTGTGATAGACATACTATTTAGTTAACTAATTTGTTTGAAAAAAATAAATACAGTGTTGTCAATCATTATACACCCATGCAGCACAGATCAGAGTGATTTGTTTTCTGTCACGAGTTGCTGACTAGTAGTAAGTTTTTTCTGGCAGCGTTAATCGTGTGTGTCAACGAGCTATGGGCTGTTCTGACAATTGACGTGAAGGCAGGTGCAGACCTGAGACGCCGGAGGTATACATGATAAGAAAAATGAAGCTTTCACATATGTCAGAGGAGAGTGCCCTGTCACAAGTTCGGGGAAGCTGAACTTGGCTGGAGCCTCTGGAACCCCCTCTCCCGCCACCAGCACGTGCACACGGCCTGCCTTCTAGTGTAATCTAAGGGGCATAGGCGATATCAATGTCTCCGCTGTTAGGCGCAGATGCGACTGTGTTGAGGTCGTATTTGGGTGAGGCCCAGTAAAGACTTTTTGTCGGTTTGGCAGCTGGGGGTGTTTGGGCGCACTGCTGCACTACTTTGCGAGCATGTCTGTGCACTGTGCTGTGCTTTATTTTGAGAGTTTAAGAGTACAGAGCTCGACTGCGGATATTGTGTACTGCATTATTTAAGAGAAATTTGCTATTGTGTGGTAAAATTAGGAGTTGTTTACGTGTTGGTGGCCTGTGTCAGCTGACCACACTCAGATCAGTGCGGGTGTTTTGTGACAAATATACACCACAACTAAACAAAAGGGCACGAAAAATGTAGAGTGCAGTCTTTCCTTGCATCCCCGAGCAGCACAGAGAGGTCTGAGCGGTTCTTGCGCAAAAACGCACTTTGTTTGAGTCAACAAATAACTGGACATATCTATCTGTAGAGGAGTTAGTGGTCTTGATGGGAATGAATATCTTGATGGGTATGGTTGTGTTGTCAAGTGTAGTGCACTACTTGAGTTCAGAACCGGCGTTAGGTCAGCCTTACTCATCGAAGCCTATGAGATGCAAATCTTTCAAAAACATATGTGAAACTATTGACACATATTGATGTCAGGGGAAGGGGGTGTTCTGTGTACTAAGTCAGCTGTACCGTGGATTGAGTGGCAACTACAGAGGGTGGTGGTGCTGTCAATCTGTAGTTGTTTGAATAAATATAGGTGAATGATTTTGAGAAGTTGACGATTTGGGAACAGAGTATTTTAGATTTATCACTATTTAGAAAAATTAAGTGTTGTTCGGTTCTGTGGGCTTGAATGTTTTGAATTATTTAGGTGTGCTTCATATGTCTGTAGGCTGTGCAGTGAGTTTTTTTATGGTTTACAATTAGCAATCTTGTGTGTAGGGGATTATAGATGAGTTATGTAGGACTAGTTTGTAGGTCTGAATGCTGTGGGGGCATGGGAGAGCGTGTGTTCTGTGTTACATATACTCCATCCCTAAATAAACTGCTCCCAAATAAATAACGTACACTCCTTCCATCAACCTATTGCGGCTGAGTCGTTTTACGAACCGCTCCCTAGGAATAGTTGGGGGTGGTATGCCTTGTTTTCAACAATTTTCTTACGTTGGTAGCGGAGATGGAAGTGAGCTTTGTTTACTGGCAGATTTCACACTTGGCACCTGATCCTAGGAGGAAGTGACGGTAGGGTGGATGAGGTTAGTGCAAGTGCCCTTTCTTTACGCTCAATTTTCTTAGGTTGGTAGTGAAAGCGCAAGTGAGGTTCCTTTACTGACAGAATGAAACTCAGTGAGGGTTCCTAGGAAGAGATGGCGGTCTGGTACTCGAAAAGTAGTTGTGGTAAGTGGCGATCAATCGGCATCGACATGTTTGAACGTGCACAGGTAAACAACTTTCGCGTCAAAAGTGTGGCAAGGCATTCTTTCTTTACTGGCAGACCGTTGTTTGATTCAGCTCCGAGGCCAACAATTTTGGCGGGAAACGTGGGAGGCGACGAATACACGTGGTGGCCGATCAAGGGACCACTATGGCGTCAAACTCGGCATGTTCCAGCGTGTCCAGCAAAAACATGTTTACGATGTGGGAGCGACCACCAGTGCAGGGAGTAGCGCGGCCCGTCCCCTGCACACCGCTTTAGGCCACAGGACGTGCGCTGGCCTGCGGGGCCAGAGCTACCTCACCCATGGCGAGCGGGGTATGTGGCCACTCGCTTGGCGACCGTGGCGCCAGGGAGACGGGGGCAGGTGTGGCGACGATTTCTACTAATTCAGTTGTAGCGTCGACGTCATGGCGACTGCACTGGGTCTCAAAGATATGTACCGATTGTGTTGGAGAACAAGTGTTGACCGCACTGCCTGAAATAAAGACTTCAGTCCCTTTCTCCCCTGCCCAATCAAAGGACGTGACTTCGGTTACTATAAGGGCACTTTATGTTTTGACGCGATTCTGATAGGTTACCAGAGAAAAAAGAAAAGTGACAGCAAAAGTTCGTATGTGTGATAGATTATGGAGTTGGAATTTGAACATGTGACAGATTTTTGCTATGGATGTAACGCAAATGGCTTTCTTTCCACCGAAATCAGACATCTTGAATAAATAATAAATGATAATAATAAATAGAAGTACAGTTTTCGAGATATTATGGTGTTACATCAACAACGATATTTATCTGCCCTACGTTGCATGGCGAAGGGTACCTGGAACAACTACCAGTCATTGACCTTAGATAGACTTAGAAATGGAGGAAGGACACGATTAAATTTCTTTTCTCGTCTTTTTTAAGAGAAGTCTACACCCAACAGGGTAGCCGAGAGCGCTAATGCGCTGCTTCCTGGACTCAGGCCCCTGATGGAATCCGCCCAGCGGTTTAACGACGAGAGCCGATGTGCTCGCGAGCCTGGATGTGGTTTTTAGGCGGTTTTCCACATCCCGCGAGGTGAATACTGGGCTGGTCCCCATGTTCCGCCACTGTTCCACGGTTTGCAAACATCTGAACACATATCACTATAGCACGGATTACACTCGATGCGATGAGTTGGGGTACAATAATTCCGTCCCGGGGGGAGGGGGGCGGTGTAGGGTGGCAGCAGGAAGGGCATCCGGACACCCCTTAAACATTAACATCCCAAATCCGATTAACGATGGCTGACCCTGCCTAACTGTGGGAGAAAGCTCAACAATAAAATCTGTCTTGGGGCCAAGAGAATCGTCAGACGCAAACGCCGGTTCTCTAAACTTTCCCAACAGTATTTTTCAAAGGCACGTTGCCTTTCGTCCTGGCATTCCTATTTGCATTCCTTAAGGACCTTAGTATTACTGACTTGTTGATCGAACCTACCAGTAACAAATGAAGCATCAAACTTCTGAATTACCTCGATACCTTGATACAATCCGACCTAGTGCGGGTACCAAACACTCGACTATCACTGAAGAATCGATTGCACTGGTATTTGTATACGTGATTTCCTTAATGCACGCGCCACAATTTCTCAGAACGCTCCCAACACAATCGTTCACCTCTCTTACTACGTCCTTCACGTCCTTGTCCAGTTTCATATCGCCATACATATTTACGTCAGGGTATTTAAACGACGTCATCGTGTCAACAAGAACATCACTAACTATATATATGAACATCGCAGGATAATTTTTCCACGCATCCGCCTTTGATAGTCACACGTCAACAACACCTTCCCATATACTACAGTGTCATCAGAAAACAGTCGCAAGATACTGCTCACCCTATCCATCAACTTACATAAACAAGAGAAAAAGAACTGTTCTCAAACACTTACCGTGCTAGGAGGTGGTGCAATGGTTAGCATACCTGATTCGTATTTGAGAGAGCGACGTTTCGGTTCTGCCACAGACCATCCGTATTTAGGATTCCCATGATTTACTTAAATAGTTCCGGCTCAATAACAGGATCGTTCCTTTGAAAGGGTACCGGCCGATTTACTTCCCGATGCTTGTCGCAACTGAGCTCGTGCTATCCTGTAACATTGTTGTCCATGGTACATAGTAATCTTCCCTCTGACTAACCGGCTATGTGAATTTATTGACCGTGACTCCGTGAGCCGTTTTTTTTTTTTTTGGTCATCTGTCTACTGACTGGTTTGATACAGCCCGCCACGAATTCCTTTCCTGTGCTAACCTCTTCATCTAAGAGTAGCACATCCAACGTACGTCCTCAATTATTTGCTTGACGTATTCCAATCTCTGTCTTCCTCTACAGTTTTTGCCCTCTACAGCTCCGTCTAGTACCATGGAAGTCATTCCGTCAGGTCTTAACAGATGTCCCATCATCCTGTCCCCTCTCCTTATCAGTGTTTTCCACATATTCCTTTCCTCTCCGATTCTGCGTAGAACCACCTCATTCCTTACCTTATCAGTCCACCTAATTTTCAACATTCGTCTATAGCACCACATCTCAGATGCTTCGATTCTCTTCTGTTCCGGTATTCCCACAGTCCATGTTTCACTACCATACAATGCTCTACTCCAGATGTACATCCTCAGAAATTTCTTCCTGAAATTAAGGCCGGTATTGGATATTACTAGACTTCTCTTGGTCAGAAATGCCTTTTTTTGCCATAGCGAGTCTGCTTTTGATGTGCTCCTTGCTCCGTCCGTAATTGATAATTTTACTGCGTAGGAAGCAGATTTCCTTAACTTCATTGACTTCGTGACCATCAATCCTGATGTTAAGTTTCTCGCTGTTCTCATTTCTACTACTTCTCATTACCTTCGTCTTTCTCCGATTTACTCTCAAACCATACGGTGTACTCATTAGACTGCTCATTCCGTTCAGCAGATCATTTAATTCTTCTTCACTTTCACTCACGATAGCAATGTCATCAGCGAATCGTATCACTGAAATCCTTTCACCTTGTATTTTAATTCCACTCGTGAACCTTTCTTTTATTTCCATCATTGCTTCCTCGATGTACAGATTGAAGAGTAGGGGCGAATGGCTACAGCCTTGTCTTACACCCTTCTTAATACGAGCACTTCGTTCTTGATCGTCCACTCTTATTATTCCCTCTTGGTTGTTGTACATATTGTATATGACCCGTCTTTCCCTGTAGCTTACCCCTACTTTTTTTCAGAATCTTGAACAGCTTGCACCATTTTATATTGTCGAACGTTTTTTCCAGGTCGACAAATCCTATGAACGTGTCTTGATTTTTCTTTAGCCTTGCTTCCATTATTAGCCGTAACGTCAGAATTGCCTCTCTTCTGCCTTTACTTTTCCTAAAGCCAAACTGATCGTCACCTAGCGCATACTCAATTTTCTTTTCCATTCTTCTGTAAATTATTCTTGCAAGCAGCTTCGATGCATGAGCTGTTAAGGTGATTGCGCGATAATTCTCGCACTTTTGAGCTCTTGCCGTCTTCGGAATTGTGTAGATGATGCTTTTCCGAAAGTCAGATGGTATGTCGCCAGACCCATATATTCTACACACCAACGTCAATAGTCGTTTTGTTGCCACTTCCCCTAATGATTTTAGAAATTCTGATGGAATGTTATCTATCCCTTCTGCCTTATTTGACCGTAAGTCCTCCAAAGCTCTTTCCAATTCCGATTCTAATACTGGATCCCCTATCTCTTGTAAATCGACTCCTGTTTCTTCTTCTATCACATCAGACAAATCTTCACCTTCATAGAGGCTTTCAATGTATTCTTTCCACCTATCTGCTCTCTCCTCTGCATTTAACAGTGGAATTCCCGTTGCACTCTTAAAGTTACCACCGTTGCTTTTAATGTCAACAAAGGTTGTTTTGACTTTCCTGTATGCTGAGTCTGTCCTTCGGACAATCATATCTTTTTCGATGTCTTCACATTTTTCCTGCACCCATTTCGTCTTAGCTTCCCTGCACTTCCTATTTATTTCATTCCTCAGCTACTTGTATTTCTGTATTCCTGAATTTCCCGGAACATGTTTGTACTTCCTCCTTTCATCAATCAACTGAAGTATTTCTTCTGTTACCCATGGTTTCTTCGCAGCTACCTTCTTTGTACCTAGGTTTTCCTTCCCAACTTCTGTGATGGCCCTTTTTAGAGACGTCCATTCCTCTTCAACTGTGTTGCCTACTGCGCTATTCCTCATTGCTGTATCTAGAGCGTTAGAGAACTTCAAACGTATCTCGTCATTCCTTAGAACTTCCGTATCCCACTTCTTTGCGTATTGATTCTTCCTCACTAATGTCTTGAACTTCAGCCTACTCTTCATCACTACTATATTGTGATCTGAGTATATATCTGCTCCTGGGTACGCCTTACAATCCAGTATCTGATTTCGGAATCTCTGTCTGACCATGATGTAATCTAACTGAAATCATCCCGTATCTCTCGGTCTTTTCCAAGTATACCTGCTCCTCTTGTGATTGTTGAACAGGGTATTCGCTATTACTAGCTGAAACTTGTTACACAACTCAATTGGTCTTTCTCCTCTTTCATTCCTTGTCCTAAGCCCATATTGTCCTGTAATCTTTTCTTCTACTCCTTCCCCTACAACTGCACTCCAGTCGCCCATGGCTATTAGATTTTGGTCCCCCATTACATATTCCATTACCCTTTCAATATCCTCATACATTTTCTCTATCTGTTCATCTTCAGCTTGCGACGTCGGCGTGTATACCTGAACTAACGTTATCGGTGTTGGTCTGCTGTCGATTCTGATTAGAACAACCCGGTCACTGAACTGTTCACAGTAACAGACCGTCTGCCCTACCTTCTTATTCATAAACTGTTATACCATTTTCTGCTCCTGTTGATATTACCCGATTCTCATCTGACCAGAAATCCTTGTCTTCCTTCCATTTCACTTCACTGACCCCTACTATATCTAGATTAGGCCTTTTCATTTCACTTTTCAGATTTTCTAGTTTCCCTACCACGTTCAAGCTTCTGACATTCCACGTCCCGACTCGTAGAACATTATCCTTTCGTTTATTATTCAATCTTTTTCTCATGGTAACCTCCCCCTTGGCAGTCCCCTCCCGGAGATCCGAATGGGGGACTATTCCGGAATCTTTTGCCAATGGAGTGATCATCATGACACTTCTTCAACTACAGGCCACATGTCCTGTGGATACACGTTACGTGTCCTTAATGCAGTGGTTTCCATTGCCTTCTGCATTCTCATGTCGTTGATCATTGCTGATTCTTCCGCCTTCAGGGGCAATTTCCCACCCCTTGGACAAGAGAGTGACGTGGACCTCTATCAGCAGTGGCGGGGATCGAAGCCGGGACCGAAGATGTTTTGATTATGAATCAAGGGCACTACCCCTAGACCTCGTGTAGAGCCTAGTCGTATTAAAAAGTATTTAAGACAAATGTGCGAATTGGTTAACCAATTCTTGAGGAAAATAGCACAACTGGTTATACTTAGAAACTGTTTACTGTGCACTCTGCATACTTAAATTCTGAATAACGTATGCAAGACAGTATTGTCGCACACTGCGAAGTGTATACGAAAAAGTATACCATGAAATTTCAAATAGCACACAGAATATAAACGGTCGGCAGTCCAATCCTGTTCATTACCTAATTCATAATCAGAACATTGATAACAACGTATTTTGTTTCAAAAAAGGTGTGTTACCAGAAGGTTCACACCTCGTAGCCTACACTACAACACAGTCAAACTAACAATGAGAATATTTTATGAGTTGCTTTAAATTTTTATTAAAATCAAAGTATTCGTTTGGAATAGCAAGTGAATTCTTGTTACCGAATGTGGCACTTAAGGAACTTTCTATTTCCTCAAAAAACATTAATTGCTTGTGTAGAACTCACAGAATTTGCAAGCGAAGTTCATGTGAAATTTCCTATTTTAAATAATTTACAAGTAACTCTAATAAACAAGTGACAATTAACCTTCAGCACATTTGCAATTTCGATAAAAATCCAACACACAACATCTCTATGACACACAGCATAAACTGATATGTGCAAAATGTTTGTATCTTGAACCTGAATCTTAACTTACCGGTATTAACTTACTTTACTGTAATTTACATTAAGGAGTAATAATGATCATTAAGTGTCACTATTATGTGACAGAATTTCTGACTTACTGAGAGGTCATTACTGATTATTTGGAATCTTACTTTCGACAAGGAAGAAAATAGATGTCAGTTTTACTCTTTTTAACATTTGCTCTAGTTAATCAACGGCTCTCGGGTTTTCTATAGCAAGATGACAATGGAGTAGGTAAATGATGCGATGAGGAAGGTAAAATTTGAGTAATATAACTATTATTGTTTCAAATTGGACTCGGATTCACTGGGTATACCTCACAGCAGTCTTCCTGGTCGTGGATATAGTGAGACGATGTCCTCAACGTCTGCCACAGATCTCCTTTTTCTCCATTTATTACGTGCACATTTAAACAATGACGACATATGGGAAAGGATCTTGATGTTTCCGGAGCTTCTTACATCTGCCCATACTAGCCACACCCCCTGTGCCTCGTAATTAACAATTTGGGCCTCCATGGACCTAACATTTCATTCGGCAATCAACACGCATCGCCGCACTATCACGTATCTAACTGTGGAGAACTAAGCACGCTCTCTCTGACGTCACACATCAGCACCCAGAGACGGCGCCGGCATTACATTTTACTCTTTGACAAATAGTATACAATTTATCTAACATTCCATATGAGTTCCCTTTAGGCCCTGACGCCGTGTGAGTGTAACATACATTAAGTTGTAGAGGTGGTTCATGTTGGTTTAACCATATTTCCGTTAATTACTAAAACATATATAATTTTCAGTCACAAGTATCTCTTCACCATTTACAGATAATTTTATGACTAAATATTTACATCAGACAAATTGAAATATTTTAGGTAGTGCATGTGTATTAAAGTGCCAAAAAATTGAACAGTTGTCTTCCTTCCACCGGTCCTGTAACACTTCTCTTCTGACCTGGCTTCCAGGAAAACACACTGCGTTAACGGGGTGTTCAAAAAGTCTCTCCGCAGTGCCGTATGATTGTTAGCTGCGCGCGCCATATGATTGTTCGCAGGCCTGGACTACTTCCCTTCAAGTGAGCTCTCCCAGCATTCCACTGTTTCCTTTATCTCAGTAGTATCGTTGGTGTGCGCCTTTACGTGTTAACGTGAACGTTGAAGTTTAATTCCTTTGTTCGTTTGTTTCGTTTTTGCACTGTTAAAATGCTAATACTTGAAGACCGTGTTTTTTTAGTCGAACAGGTGTTCAAAGCTGGAGGTAAATACACAGTTTCAGTTCGTTAAACATTTAATTCAGGTTTTCCGTAGACAACACTTCCATATTGTGCTAGGTTGCCGGCCGGAGTGTCCGTGCGGTTCTAGGCGCTGCAGTCTGGATCCGCGCAAACGCTACGGTCGCAGGTTAAAATCCTGCCTCGCGCGTGTATGTGTGTAATGTGCTTAGGTTAGTTAGGTTTAATTAGTCCTAAGTTCTAGGCGACTGATGACCTCAGAAGTTAAGTCGCATAGTACTCAGAGGCATTTTGTGCGAGATTTGACTAACAAATTTCGAAGTACGGGTTTACTGACAGATGCACCGAGAAGTGGTCCTCCTATCGTTTTGTGTGAGCATTAACTACTCAATATTTCAGATAAAATGTCCATGAGACCGAAGAAGTTAGTAAGAAAACTCGCCCAGGGAATAGATGTTAGTGTCGGAACGGCCAGAACAGCTGTAAAGAAAAAAATTAGAACTTTTCCCGTACAAAGAGACTGTCGTGCAAGAACTGAAAAATATTGTTTATGGCTAGAGACTGCATTGTTGTCAATGGTTGAAAAATTTCCTTCAACAAAGTGGAAGGGATATTCTTAATGATGCGTTTTTCACGGATGAGGCGTGGTTTATTTATCCGGGTAAATGAAGTCGCAAAATTCTCGTATGTGGAGTACTGGAAATTAATTGTGCATTTATGAGGAACTACTTCATTCTGTGAAAATAGGAAATTGGATTGCAATATCTAGACGCCGGGTAGTGAGTCCCATATTTTTCAACGAAACAATAAACGCACAACGATACTGCAGTGATATTCTGTACCCATTAATAGGAGAACTTGTGAAATACTGAACGTTATTTTCATACGGCTCGCGTTTCAATGTGACTGCTTGCTGATGTTTTTGGTGTTCGCATAATTTCACAGGGCTTTTGGCCTCCACGATCGCCTGACCTAGCACCACTTGAATTTTTCTTCTGTGGTGCAGCGAAACCAACTGTCTATAAAAACCGCCATAAATCTATGAATGACAATGAAAACTGCAATATCCTCTTCCACTGCTTCTGTTACAGAAGAAATGTTATAGTTTATGTTTGGAAACATGATTAGACGAATTGAATGGTGTATTCAGCAACAGGTGGGACGCTTTCAACATTTAATGTGAAAATCTGTAACTAAAAATGAATATTTAATAAATCAATAACTTGTATTCCATTGAGTTTCATTTCGGTCTACTAGTTGCGGCATACGGCACGCGTGGCTTACAATCATACCGTACTGCCGAGAGACTTTTTGAACACCCCGTATTACTGAAAATGTATTCGAATCAGTCGCGTAACTGGGAACCTTTCCCTTTCGGTGGAATTTTCGTTAACAGTTTGCTATGAGGCACTGTGTCGAACGCCATCCGGAAATATAGGAATATTTAACCTACCTGTTGCTCAGCATCCTTGATTCGCATTATATCGGGTGCGAGAAAGAGTCAAAAAGTTACGCTTTCGAAATCCGCGCTGATTCCGAAGTTCCTTCATCTAGAGAAAACTTGTTATATTTCATCTCAGAAGATGTTCAAGAACTCAGCAGCAAACCGATGATAACAAAATTACTCAGTTCTCCGTTCCGTCCCCCTTCTTATTTACAGAAGTCACCGGCGCTCTTTTCCTGTCTCTTGAGATACTGCGTTGCACTAGAGATTCTTGCTGTAAGCAAGCCATGTAAGGAACCAATATCAAAGAGTGCATTCCATAAAACCGAAAGTGGGTCCCACCTGACCCTGGTGACCTAACTATTTTCAAGCACTTCACCTGCCTCTAAGTGCCAAGGATGTATATTTCAACATCCTCCATACGGCATTCTCTACGATGGTAAAAGGATGGTATGTCTGTACCATCTTTCAGCGTCAATAATTTAATGAACGTGAAACTTAAAACTTCGACCACCCTTTGGTTGTCGTCTATTGCCACGCCAGACTTGTCGACATTTGACAGGTTAAAATCATTGGACTTAATTACCGATTTTATGTAGGATCAGAAGTTGATCGAGTTTTAAATCATAAAATTGTGCACTTTGTAAAACACAAAACAGTAATACCTTATGAGTACATCAGGGAGTCACACTTGGAATTAGTGGACTTGTAGAAATACCTGGGTGTAACGGTTTGTAGGGGTATGGCGGCCAAACACTTCCGGCATAAGAAGTCACTCTCGTTCTGCTAAAGGCCTGCTCTAAGAGAGGGAGAAGCGGACAGAGGTTCAGGACCCACTCTTGCCATTGGAGTATGAAACTGCCCCTAAGTGGTGGAACAACCAGTAATTTTCAACGACATGAGAATGCTGAAAGAAATGGAAACTAATGCGTTAGGGGCACATAATATCTAGCAACAGTACACGTGGGCTGTAACAGGAAAGAGAGTCATGATCATCTCTCCATTGGCGAAAAATTTCGGAATAGCTCCCCAATTCGGAACTTCGTGTGGGGACTACCAATTGGGAGTTGACTATGACAAAGAAAGTGGAATAACGAACACGGGATAACTTAGTACGAGTCGGAGAGTGGAATGTCGGAAGTTTGAGCGTGGGAGTAAAGCTATAATATCTAAAAAGGCAAATGCAAATGCTGTGTCTATATGTAGCGGGGATCAGTGAAGGGGAGTGGGCTCAAGATAAGGGTTTCTTGTCAAACGAATGTGGGGTAAAATTAACAGCAGCACAAATTGGTCTCACGGAGATATGGTTCGTTATGAACTGGAGCGTTGGGCAGAGCACGAACTACTAAACATTCGACAGCAAACCAGCGCCGAGAACGATAGTTCAGGCAAACATGCCACCGTCGTAAGCATTGGAACGTCATTGCACCGAAAGTAGTTGAAGAACTGTTGCCCAAGAATACGGCCTTGGCTGTAGGAATGAGACAGGAGAAAGGCTAACTGAGTTCTGCAACAAATTTCACATGGAAGTAGCGTACCATGTTCGTGAACCACAACAGGAGGAGGAGTACTTAGAGATATACACTGGGAGACACAGGGAGGTTCCATCTTGATTACATCATAGTAAGACACAGATTCCGAAATAAGCTATTCGTTTTAAAAGCTACCCAGGGGCAGATACGACCTCAGAATCACAATTTAGTAATGATGGTCGTTAGACTTTAGTTTAAGAGAAATGTTCGAGGGAACCATTGTAGAAGGAAATGGGATACTGACGCGTTTAAAATTCACTGAAAATATGGGCACTGTGATAAGGAATACCAGTGCAGGCAGATCAGTTGCAAAGGAGTGGGCATCTCAAAAAAAAAAAAAAAAGCACTCACAGATGTTGCACTGACAAACATAGGACAACAAAGGAAACTTCGAAGAAACCATGGGTAACAGGCGAAATATGAAAGGACGAAGATGTGCAGCAAAAGACAGGATTAAAGTGATACATACCCCTTAGTAATAATGTAAACCGCAAATGCAGGGCAGCTAAGAGGAAATGGCTGCGTGAAAGATGTGCAGAAAAATGAAATTATCATCAGGAGGGCTGATTCAGCTTTAGAGAAGTCAGAACATCCTTCGGCGAAATTAAAAGCAACGTGGGTAACATGAAGAGTACAACCGGAATTCCTCTGTTAAACGCAGAAGATAGAACAGGTAGATGGGAGGAGTACATTTAAGGCCTCATTGAATGGGAGGACTTGTCTGATGTAACAGAAGAAGGAACTGTATCAGTAGGGAGGACATCGGTAAGGTCATGGCGACAGTCTCTGAAGGGGTTATTCTGTTTGATTTCCTCCGTCAAGGTGCAGCTATTAACTCCGAAGTGTATCATGCTACCATCAGGAATTTGAATGAACGTCTTCAGCATCTCGGTAGCCACAAAAATACCGAAATGCAGATCTCCTTGTCCATGACAACGCAAGGCGTCATACAAGTATGCTCACCCAAGAGGAGCTCACCAAAGCTCATTGGACTGTTCTCCTTCATCGACACTACAGCCCGTATCTTGCACCTTCCACTACCCATCTGTTTGCCCCAAGGATGCACACCGTCGGAAGCAGTACGTGGAAAATGAGAATGTCATTAACGCATAAAGACGTTGGCTCTGACAGTGAACGGTAGTTGACCAGTGGGGGTATAAAGGCCTCCCGACGATTTAGAGTAAGTCAGTCGTATTGCATGAAGATTATTTTGAAAAATAGCGTTCTATAGCCAAAAGAGTGGGGAGTAATATGGCGTTCTGGAATAATGAATACAACGAACTTACTTTCAGGAAGAAATGTGTTATGGTGATTGTTGAACGCCTGTTGTACAATATGTACAAGAACAAGACGGAATAATAAGACTGGAAGACAAAGAACGACGTGCTCCGATTCAAAAGAGTGTAAGACAGGGATGCAGTCTTCATCTTTGATGTTCATTCTCTACATCGAAGAAGCAATGACGGAGTTAAAAGTATAGTTCGAAGGTGGATTAAAATTCTGGGAGAAATATATTGATGATGATATTTTCTGATGTCATTCTCAATGAATCTGAGGAAGGATTTCAGGACTTGTTGGATGGTATGAACAATTAAATGAGTACAGAATATGGACTGACACTAAACCGAAGTAAGATAAAGGTAACGGCAAGAAGCATAAATGAGAACAGGGAGAATCAAAAGAGTGGATCACAAAGTAGTCGAAGCTGAGGGATTCTACTACCTTGGAAGCGAGATTACCGATGAAGAAGTAAGCAAGAAGGACGTAAAGAAGTAGAACAGTACAGGCAAAGTGGGCATTCCTGCTCAAGAGAGGTCTACTGGATGAAACACAGGTCATAATCTGAGCAGGGAATTTCCAAGACTAAACGTTGGAGCACAGTATTTTATGGTAACGGATCCTGGGCGGTGGGAAAACCGCAACAAAAGTGAAGTTTTTTAAACGTAACGCTACAGAAGAATGACGACAATCAGGTTGTCTGGTAAGATAAGGAATGAGTTTCCCTGCATTATCGGCGAAGGAAGAAACGTATGGAAAACACTGATAATAGGAAGGGACAAGATGACAGAACATGTATTACGGCATCAGAAAACAACCGTCGTGATTCTAAGGGGAAATTTAGAGGATAAAAGGTATAGAGAGAGGCAGAAATTTGAATACACAAATAATATTAAGTGCATAGGGTGCAATTGTTACTCGAAACGAAGAGTAATTCATGGCGGGCCGCATCATAACAGTAAAATGACTGTTGACTCAAAAAGAAAAGTGATAGAATGATCACATAAGCTCAAGCTCAGTTTTAAGTAATTCATGTAATACACTTCCACTATTGGGCTGGATACTGGAAACGTTAAGTCAATAATGGAAGAATCTTACAGGTGACAAGGGCGTTTCAACTTCGAATATTGTTCATGTGTTTTTATGCTACGCATACTAAATATGCCCGACAGGGTATATTGAAAATATGCAAAGACAGGCGAAACAAAATGATTGCAGATTTGTCGCACTCACGGCATAGAGTCAAGGAAATATTGAAGTAACTAAATTGTCAGAGGCTTGAAGAGACACCAATTAACAGGTAAAAACCTGCTTACATAAGTGCATGAAGCGGCATTACGTGAATAATCTAGAGATGTTCTTCATCCTCGTACTTACCGCTCTCGTAGGAACCGTGTAGGGATGATAGTTGTAATTACAGAACGCACAGAGGTATTTTAGCTGTCATTATAGCATTACTGTCCCGCTGTATACACTACTAGGGTGGAAGAAAACTTAAACACGTGGCATTGTGCTAAGAAGATAGACTTCGGATGTTATGGAGTAATCGAGTAATTTCGAACACCGCGATTTCTCATCCGTCGATAGCTGCTCCAAAGAATGAGACGCGTGATATACCTCAGATATCTATGTGATGGTCCGTAGCGAGTCCAGTTCGTCTCGAGATATCGTGTCATTCACAACGTAGAAAAACCGTTTTCATAGTTTGACGAAAATTTTGCAGGTAAGATTTAAAAAAAATGCAATACTTATTGAAAACATATACTAGCGATGTAAACCATGCTGTTTATCCTTAAGTGTTGGTCGACGTTTGGCTATGGATAAAGTTGGTTTTATTGTTATACTGCGAAGTCCAAGGTGGCATGTCCAAAGTGGTATGCCGGTCAAAATGGAATACTTGGAATCCCAAAAAACCTCTCTTTCAGTGTGGAGGTTCTGGGAACGACTTACACAAATATTAATGTCAAACGAACAGTACTTACTTCACAAACAAATGATTGTGTCGAAGATTTTTTTTAAGTTAATAACCCAGCACATCCGTCACAGAATTAAATTATTCTTCCTGTTACTGATTAGTCATTACTTTAAGAGTTCTAATAGCGATTAAGCTGAGAATCGTGTTTTGTGTACCTGTTTACCACAAATTTACAGATTATTTTCCTTTCTACGACCGTAATCCCTATTTTCGACTATTCCGTACTAGCCTCGAAGTGCAATTTTTTATAAGTTGCTTTTTGTTGGAGGTTTTTCCAATGTCATAAAGAGAAAGACAAACAGTTGATGATTACGTTAAAGTGTGTTTCAATGCTAACAATGATTCCCGTTTGGTGATACAATTACAGAAGCAAATTGCACTCCGTAATACACTATCTCTATATACCCTCTGGCATGAACTTCACAGTGGTTTGCAGAGTATATGTGTGGACACTGATGTAGTTGCAAGCAGCACGTTTGTCATATCGTTACTTATGTATTGGTAGGCAGCGTAAACTCTGTCAACAATGTTACTGCACTGGTACACAACGCAGCTATCCAATTACGACGAGAACAAAGGACCATGGGAAGACGCTGCACGTACATTGCATGCTATTAAGAGCCGCCAGTGAATGTACTTTACGGTGATGGCTAATAAATGTAATAACCAATTTGGAAAGCAAATCCACTCTGGAAAATCTCTGATGCTACCGTTGAAAACCTATGATACTGCTCGGTGCCCGAACTATATGTTTCCAGGCACGGTTTCCCTATAGAAAACAGACCAGTTTTCTGTTTCGCGCAACATTCTGAGCGTTACAGGTTTCTCAAACTACCATACGCAATATCTAAGAGAAAAGAATAGCATGCTGGTGACAAATGCCAATTTGGCGTTGAAGAAGAAGATTATATGAAATAAAATGCATTCATGGAAATGCTGGAGTTATTTAATCTGTATCGCAGACGTAGGGATATGATTAAGGGGTGGAAACATTGAAAAATATCGAAAAACCTAAGTAAAACTTCCTTTTCTTACGACCACTGATATAAGAAAGTGTTGTGTGGGGGTGTAATTGTAGGACGCTTTGAGTCATTTAAAGCAAAAGCGATGTGCATTTGCTAGTTATCACAAAAATAATATACTATGGAAGAAGGAAGTCGTCCTATGCCACTAGGAATGTTAATAGGGTGTAAGAAACCTTTAACTCTGACAAGATTCTCATCAATTTTTTTACGCTTGGCAGTTAATGCCTGAAAAAGAATACTGTTGCATGGGACACCCCAAGCCCATGTAGATGTTAGAGTGATAGCTATACATCTTTGCACGTAAAAGTTAGATATGTAATGCACCAGTTAATTCATATTCATATAAAATAACTGACGTTGGACGGATCTAGTAAAATTTATATCACAAACATATGAAAATAAAAACCAATCAAATAACTAGCATTTGGTAAATTGTAATTATACTAGAGGTCCCAGTGGGCAGACGTGCTGCCACAGACCACGCTAGGAAAACATACGACTTGAATTTAAATCTTTTATCAGCTGGAATTAAAATACCTTACATACGTAAGTATAATTGGATAATGGAGAACAAAATTGTGGTGTGCGTAGTGTAAGACCTTCGGTACACACACTATCAGATTATTTGACTTGTCGCTCTAACGGTGTAGGCGAGTGTCAGCAATATGTCTCGTGGTCTTATCGTGGCATGTTTATCTCCTGCCGTTAGGTCAGACGATAGAAATGCCACTTGCACGCTTAGAGTAGCAGATTGACGGTGACCAACTTTAAACAGAACTTGATTAATTTTCACACACTTTTATTAAAATAATAAAAATTATAGACATTACGTAAATTGATTCTGGATGCTTTTTGCAATTGACAATCTGAAGTTCCTTTGGTCTTGGTACGTTAATCTTCTTCTCACATATCTCTGATACTTGACAAAAGTGTCTATACATTCATCTTCATGGCTATGTACAGGAATATGCTAATCTTATTACGCGCAGACTGGGACTTGACAATAGACTGATACAGTCTTGTACAGATAAATGCAGACTAAGGCAGGCTGACTAATCGGAGGTCTGTACACTCGTTATAATACCTCACGCGTTCAGGTATCACCGCGCGAGTGTGGTCTGCGAGGAGAAGAGGTTCTACGTTATCAGCCATCTCATTGGCTGCGTTACATATTAATACGCGGAACCGCGGAAGCAGAATTTGGTCCGTCTGTAAGACAGCGCCATCTCGTAGTGCGGAGACGGACGAGCGCTGCGGCTGCGCTGTTGTGCTTAGCGGGGCACGCACTAGTGGGAAAGTTGTGTAGGCGCTGACTACGCCCAACTATGTACACAACAAAAATTAAGAAAATTGGTTGTCTTAAAACATTAATAACAAATATTGTTGATACACGAAATTTTACGCGTGTTCAAGGATGAGTGATGTTTCCCATGAATGATTTGATACCCGTATTATTGGTGAGGATGTTGTGAAATTTAACCTTGCGTCGGTTCAGAAACGTGGACGTAGAGTTGCAACCATTCACTGGATGGAGGAAGAGTATGTGGTTGACAACGCTATTTTCCGCTACTCTTCCCGTATGTTACAGCAGCTGAGGGGCTCTACAGATCCCTGGCTTGAGGAAGTATACGTTGGGAGTGGTTTATAGACCCATCATTATGTCCAGAATGTCATTATCTTGTTCCACAGTCGTGAAAAACCCAGTGAACCGAAGCCAGGAATTGTGCAGTTAACACTGTCAACTTGGCTGGATCATCAAGTGCTTGCTGGTGTCGGTGTTTCTTTCACTGCATTTTATCATCAGCATGGTGATTGGTTTAACTTTTTTTCTCATTCTAAAGAAAATTGAATGGCGACTTTATTCGTGTCATGGTGCAGCTAAATTGTACATCCAAGGAACGCAATTTGGTCGATTACCTTTCCTGCTCCATGGACTTTGGCAGTGTTCTACCTCTCCAAGACAACTGCGGCACTTTTATTGTACTTAGTTCGTAAATAACGCATATGTGAGTATCAAATTATTTCGGAGGTATGCACAATCGATCATACGAATCTGTGCAGTAAAAAGCCCCTTTCAGTCACGTGCAGTGTATTATCTGCACACAGAACCGTGAGAGCAGAAGCTGAGAAAAACTGAATATATGCCTTGGCACAAATTACCACAATGTAGCCCCAGACCCTGAAGGGGTTCTCCAGCATTTTCAGTGATGAGCGAAAACATTATGACCTCGGTCCAAACCGACGTAGGATGCCGTCTGGTGGCTTTGAACTCACGTGACGCGGTAACAAAACAATGTAAACGGAGCAGACACGGAAGGGTGACCACCCCAGCGAAGATATGGGCTGCATATTGGGAAATACACTGAGACAAAGAAACTTTGAAAAAGGGCAGATTATTATTACGCAGAGACTGTGAACGAGTAGGTCGAAAGCGAAAAGCTGGTCGAATGTTCACGTTCGACTGTCGTGGGCATCTACGGAAAGAGGTAGAGGAACAATGGACTACAACTGGTTGGGTAACCCAGTGGTAGGGGTACATAGGGCAAAACATGTCAGTTTCTTATCTGTGACGGAGGGAATAACCGAAAATTTTGTTCAGTGAGTGAATAAAAATTAATAGTGAAGTGTGAATACTCATAGTGATACAAACTATATATAAATATTAAATGAAGTGAAAAAAGTGTGTAAAGTATACTTAGAATGTTTGTTAGTAGAAAGTAGATTAGATTTATGTTTTAGACGATCTCTATATGTAAAAGAGGAGGAGATCTCTCCACTTCTGAAGGAAAACGGCGGAGACACACAGAACAACGGAAAAAACAGACGAAGAGCGTGAAGCCCGTTTATGTGCCTAACGAACGAGAATGAGCACTGTAGGAAGCCGAGAAACCATCCAACCACTCCTCAATAACAATCATAAGGAAATTTACAACATTATCATGGACCGGATTGACAAAACACTGGCGTTATTATGTATTTGGACGAACCAGGCGGCACCGAGAAAACGTTTATAATAAATATATTGCTGCTGGAAATATGCGGAAAACAACAACTCGCATTTACACTGGCATCATCTGGAATGGCAGCCACCCTTATGAAAGGAGGATGTATTGCCCATTACGTCCAACAACTAACGTTGTATAGCCGAAAAACAATTCCCAATATGTAAAATCTCAAGAATATCTGGACGGGTTAAACTAAAACAATGTAAAATTGTCTTCTGGAACGAGTGCACAATAGCAGATAAAAAGGCCCTTGAAGAGTTGGACAGAACATTACGATACTTGCGAGGAAACTCTGAGGAGCTCGACTCAGAACCCAAGGCTATTTTCGACGAGCACTTCCAGTTATCCCCAAGCCATCACCAGCATAGGAGACCAATGCATGATTAAAGAAATCATATCTCTGGCCACGCATATAAATACTACTACGAACAAAAAATGTGGGAGTTGCACTATCGAAAGACGAAAGAGCACGTTTTGCTGAACAACATTTACAAACAGATCAAGGCACATATCCTACTAACCAGACGACCGGGCTCATTAAACTCAACTCCGATTTGTGCAACATAGCCATTGCTGAAAACGAACTCATAGACCACATTGATCGAAACACTGTTCAGAACTATACCATACCGGATTCGTTATTTGAAAGGAAAAATTTTGGAACAAAAAATAATATTGTCGACTACATCAGACTGAATATACAAAAGAAAATAACGGTGAAGAGGGAATCTAGAAATCGATAAATGGTAAACGTTGAAAAAAATGTGAGTTTGGCTACAGAATTTCTAAATTATTTTGAAGTACCAGGGATACCATTACACTACCTTCGACTTAAAATTGTTCCTCCGATCACACCATACAGAAATCTCAACTCATCGGAACTACGTAATGGAGCAAGGTTGATCGTCAAACAGCTATTGAAGCCGAACTTATGACTGGAAAGTACAAACGACACACATATTTATATCCAGAACACCACTGATCTCTACCGAAATGCCATTCCAATTTAAAAGACTGCAATATCCCATTATATTAGCCAACAGTTTCACAATTATTAAAGCAAAAGGACAAACTTTAAATATTGCTGCATCAACCTCGAAGATCATTGCTTCTCTCACGCTCAACTATACGTAGCTTGCTCTCGTATATAAAATTCGAAGAATTTGTACATGTACACGTGTTCCCCCGACACCAAATGAAAATGTTATTTATAAACAAGTATTGTAAATAGATAGAATATGTTTTCAATGAAAAATATGGCAGGGGTAAAACACAGGGAGCGAAAGGTTGTTTAGAATTTGTACAGAAAGCAACTGGCAGTTATAAGAGTCGAGGTGCATGAAAGGGAAGCAGTGGTTGGGAAGGGAGTGAGACAGGGTTGTAGCCTATCCCCGATGTTATTTAATCTGTATATTGAGCAAGCAGTAACGAAAACAAAAGAAAAATTCTGAGTGTGTATTAAAACCAAGGAGAAGAAATAAAAACTTTGAGGTTCGACGATGACTTTGTAATTCTGTCAGAGACAGCAAAGGACTTCGAACAGCAGTTGAATGGAATGGACAGTGTCTTGAAATGAGGATATAAGATGAACATTAACCACAGCAAAACGAGGATAGCGGTACATAGTCGAATTAAGTCGGGTGATGCTGAGGGAATTTGATTAGGAAATGAGACACTTAAAGTAGTAAAGGAATTTTACTATTTGGGGAGCAAAATAACTGATGATGGTCCAAGTAGAGCGGATATAAAATGTAGATTGCCAACGGTAAGGAAAGCGTTTCTGAAGAAGAGATATTTGTTAACATCGAGTATAGATTTAAGTGTCAGGAAGTTGTTTCTCGAAGTATTTGTATGGAGTGTAGCCATGTATGGAAGTGAAACATGGACAATAAATAGTTTGGACAAGAAGAGAATAGAAGCTTTCGAAATGTGGTGCTACAGAAGAATGCTGAAGATTAGATGGGTAGACCACAAAACTAATGAGGAGGTTTTGAACAGAATTCGTGAGAAGAGCAGCTTGTGGCACAACTTGACAAGAAGAAGGGATCGGTTGGTAGGACATGTTCTGTGGCATGTAGGGAACACCAATTTAGTATCGGAGGGCAGCGTGGATGGTAAAAATCGTAGAAGGTGACCAAGAGATGAATACACTAAGCAGATTCAGAAGGATGTAGTTTGCAGTAGGTACTGAGAGATGAAGAAACTTGCAGAGGATAGAGTAGCATGGAGAGCTGCTTCAAACAAGTCTCACGGCTGAAGACCACAACAACAACAACATGTTTTCAATAAGGATTAGAATTTTTTACTTCTAACACCTGAACAAGGATTGTAAATAGTTAGAACACTTTTTCAATAATTTTTTTACCTCTTATACTTCAAAGTTCACCCATACAATCTCATATCAACTCCCTTAATGATGCCGGGTACCCCAGTATGTACCACTACATATATTTTTCGCAAGATGAAGCTGCATTCCACAATTTTCAAATTTAATAGTCAAATCGTTTTATTTTCGTAATCGTCTTTTATAATTCTCCATGTTTCATCTTATTGTTTGATTTAGTTTAAGTTCTCTGGTTACAGTTTCTTATTTATTGGGCAATCCTAATTGTGAGAGCGAGTACTGTATTTTTAACCACAACTTTCTTTTCACGAAATCAATTAATACTTGTCAGCAGGTTCAGGTGTTTAATCTGACATCCTGTATGGAACAACCGAGTCCCGCGTCGATCTCTAAAGAGATGGACATATAGAGACTTGTCCTCATTCTGTCCAGCTCCCACAATCTGAAGGATTAGGATTATCACTATAAAATTATACATACTCCTCTAAATCATGTTTTGTGCAATTAGATTTCGTATGTTCGTAATTTAAGGACAGTCTACATTCTTTAATACGTATTTATCGGGTGAAAGAAGGAGAATGACAAGAACAAAAAAACTAAAATTTCAAGGTAACGTCTCGTACGCTATCCCCACATGTTGTCTAGAAATTATATTTTTGTTTTATTTTTGAGACTGTTGTTAGCTGACGCTCCGCTTAGGCACAGAGTTTACTCGGATGACTATACCTTTTATACACTTGTCACTCTTTATGTTCCTTTATTCTTAATTGTAGATTTGTTACCAGTAGCTGAAGAGGCTAATAGAAAAACTAAATTTATTTATCGAGCAAGGTGATTTCATTCACGCAACACAGAAGCTAGTTGTGCAGTAATGTTAACGTGCCACGAACAACATCTGTAAAACAGTATTCATCACATAGTAGTTTTAACAACGTCTCTGCCCTTCACTAGCGTCGAAACATTCCGGGAAACCTAGTAGAGAACGGCGATCTTGTAATATTTTCGTCTCACGAAAAAGTATCTTCTTATCTGGCATGGACCCTAAAATGTTGCATATTTTTTTTTCTTACACACGCCATGTTTTGGGCCCCTTCTTTCTATATCTCTGTAGCATCTGCGTTCTCTCTGAAGATCTGTCAATGGAAGACATTCCACCCCTTTCTTTGGTTTCTTTGCGGTGGGCTTCGAGATATTTTCGACCGTAACGAGTTGTACTTTGCATGAAATGGCACCCAGCCCCGTCGTGCGGAGGAAACTACAGAGGAAAATAGACTCCCTGGTCAAAGAAACCGGTAGTAAAAATTTGCTACGTCAGTATTGGACAGAAGACGTATCTGGGCACGGTTTTACCCGGACAGGAGATGCAGTCTCTCAAATCAATTATTGATCCGTGTACACTCAATAGAGGATAGGAGGTGTGAATTAGAGCGACTCACAGATATCCACGCAATTAGATATATTTAGTGTTCGTGAATCAAAGAAACTACGAAAAAATGACAAGTTACGTCTTTCTCAGACATATATGTTGTATAGAATTATAGGTTTAATGAAATTCATGGCGTTCTACGTAAGCCTCAATAGCACTGATTGGCCTCGCGTTAGAACGAATACGCGGCATGTAGGCCCGACAGCCACTTGCACAATAAAACGCTCTTCCAGCTCTTGCAGGTGGCACATCGACTTTAGCCGAACCAGACGGTCAAGAAACGCCTTTGGAAAGGCGTTAGAGATACCCCTTGCGTCCTTGAGCTGTGCAGACTGGGATCTCATTACTGTGACAGAACGGCAGGAAAACACAGCGTGAAACGTAACAAAAGTTGGTTGATACATTTTGGATAAATGGCAGCATCTGTCGTAAATATTGAAGTCCTTTGTCTTACATTTCAATTTCGGTTACATATGACCATCTTCAGTTCGAATAATTTCAACAGAAGATGGTCAGATGGTGACAGAAATAGGTCAGTGAAATAAAGTGTAAGGGGTACATGATTAAGTAATTTGTTGCTAGCGCACGTGAGCAGAAGTAATTTCGATGGATTGCCGGCGATATGTAAACTATAAGAGAATCTCAGGCCAAAGAGCAGTGTTGTAGGCAGTAGGAACGGTGTAGCAGTAGGAGTAAGTTGTTGCTAGCGAGCAGTCTGGTCTGGTGTATCGTGTAGGCTTGGCCGGTCGTGGTGGTGCGATGGCGGAGCCTGAGCGTTGTAGTATAAGGTAAAAGCAGCCTAGCGCATATGTAGATTGTTATATCAAGTCCCAAGCAAATTCTTTTATAAAGAAATCTGTTGATAATAATCTTTGACATAAATAGTAACTTCGGACAATCATTTATTTCAATTTAAAGAACTTACTAATTTCGCCAATCCTTGGTCATCCGGATTATTGAAAGAAAAATCAGTTGTTTCCTTTTATACATGACAAATCAATAGGCCAGCATTGCACTCTGCTGTGCCCCCCTTCTTGCAGCGGTGTACCGTAGGTCTCTAGAAGAGCTAAGCGTTCCAAAGAATTGGAAAAAGGGCACAGGTCATCCCCGTTTTCAAGAAGGGACGTCGAACAGATGTGCAGAACTATAGACCTATATCTCTAACGTCGATCAGTTGTAGAATTTTGGGACACGTATTATGTTCGAGTATAATGTCTTTTCTGGAGACTAGAAATGTACTCTGTAGGAATCAGCATGGGTTTCGAAAAAGACGGTCGTGTGAAACCCAGCTCGCGCTATTCGTCCCCGAGACTCAGAGGGCCTTAGACACGGGTTCACGGGTAGATGCCGCGTTTCTTGACTTCCGCAAGGCGTTTGACACAGTTCCTCACAGTCGTTTAATGAACAAAGTAAGAGCATACGGACTATCAGATCAATTGTGTGATTGGATTGAGGAGTTCCTAGATAACAGATCGCAGCATGTTATTCTCAATGGAGAGAAGTCTTCCGAAGTAAGAGTGATTTCAGGTGTGCCGCAGGAGAGTGTCATAGGACCGTTGCTATTCACAATATACATAAATGACCTGGTGGATGACATCGGAAGTTCACTGAGGCTTTTTGCAGATGATGCTGTGGTGTATCGAGAGGTTGCAACAATGGAAAATTGTACTGAAATGCAGGAGAATCTGCAGCGAATTGACGCATGGTGCACGGAATGGCAATTGAATCTCAATGTAGACAAGTGTAATGTCATCCGAATACATAGAAAGATAGGTCCCTTATCATTTAGCTACTGGAAGCAGTTAATTCCATAAATTATCTGGGAGTACGCATTAGGAGTTATTTAAAATGGAATGATCATATAAAGTTGATCGTCGGTAAAGCAGATGCCAGACTGAGATTCATTGGAAGAATCCTAAGGAAATGCAATCCGACAACAAAGGAAGTAGGTTACAGTACGCTTGTTCGCCCACTGCTTGAATACTGCTCAGCAGTGTGGGATCCGCACCAGATAGGGTTGATAGAAGAGATAGAGAAGATCCAACGGAGAGCAGCGCGCTTCGTTACAGGATCATTAAGTAATCGCGAAAGCGGTACGGAGATGATAGATAAACTCCAGTGGAAGATTCTGCAGGAGAGACGCTCAGTAACTCGGTACGGGCTTTTGTTAAAGCTCCGAGAACATACCTTCACCGAAGAGTCAAGCAGTATATTGTTACCTCCTACGTATATCTCGCGAAGAGACCATGAGGATAAAATCAGAGAGATTAGAGCCCACACAGAAGCATACCGACAATCCTTCTTTCCACGTACAATACGAGACTGGAAGAGAAGGGAGAACCGATATAGGTACTAAGGGTACCCTCCGCCACACACCGTCAGGTGGCTTGCGGTGTATGGATGTAGATGTGGATGTAGATGTTCGGAGTCTAAGTCAGTACACACTGTAAATTACCTAAATTATACTGGCTGCGTGAATGTGAGACATGTTCGGAAAGTGGTGTATGCTGTGTCGTGTTGGAGGCTGACATTTTTCATCTCTGTCACTTTTTGTTGTAAAGATGACTATTTTCTACTCAATATATTATTGGACTAACCTACCTCACTGATCGTTTGCTGTACGTTTTGGAATTCAGTTGTATGATTAAACGAAACTGGTGACGTATCGTCTGATTTGGTGTCATTGGTGTGTTCGATAACGTCAGTACGACTGGCCAATTCATCAAATTTTTCAGTCAGTGTTTTACCTGATCGTCGTTTTTAGTGTCACAAGCATTAATTTGTTTCTGCATTTTACGTGTGGTTTTGTTTAATTTCTGAACGTCTGCTTTGATGGCATCAGGATTCTGTATTAATTCTAATTGTTCAAGTCTGTTGGTCACTGTCTGAGAGGGTACTGTGTGTATGCCTGTTTTTGTTTTAGGATCGGAGATTTCATCATGCAATTCAGTGTTCACCTGTTTGATTTCGTCTGATAGTGTAGCAATACTCTTGTGTACGTATGTTTTTACCTTCGTAAAAATTTACCCTTATCTTCCTGTCTCTTTGCATTAATTGCTTCCATGACTTGTTTCTTTACTTTGTTCTGTTCCTGTATGAATTAACGGTAACGCGTTTCACTGTCTTGTAGGTGGTGATTAAAACGTCCGTCAATTAGGCTGTTATGTTGGTCAAATTTCTTGTCGACTTTCGCATCTAGCGTTTCTGATAGTTCTGCTGGCATTTATTTAAACTCGTCGCGTAACTGTGTTGCGTTTTCAGAACATTGTTTAGCGACTGCACTAATTTCATCTCTAAATAATTTCGTTGTGGCTGCATGTGTATTGCGTATCTCTTCACTGTTATTCCTGGCGCAGGCCTTAATTTCCTCACGTAACTGTTTTTTAGTTTTACTACATTGCTCCGCAACGGCTGTAATCTGTTCAGTAAGCTGTTCAATAAAGGTGTCAAGTTTTTCATTAATTTGTTAGAACGACCTGTCGTGTTTTTAATTTGACTGTTTGAAATTTTCATTAAGATTGTCTTGTGTTTCATTAAGTTGTTTGTTCGATTCATTAAGTTGTTTCAAATTTTCATTACGTTGTAGCAATACTGCTATAACTTGATCCATGCCAAAATTAGCGACTCTATTTTCTATGCTGTGTGATGGTGTACCTGCATTTGTCACGTTTTGTGTAACCATTAGGTCATTGTCAGATTCACAATAAGGTTTGTCAATCGCATGTGCACTGTTGGTCACTACATCGGAACTAAATAAATCTGACATATTTTGAGTACATTGTACACCTTCGTTAGATACATTTGTCTGTGAACAGTGTAAATTTTGCAAATAAGGTGTGTCAAACTGGGCAGCGTTCATTGTAACGGAACGTGCCGCGTCATCAACTGTCGTTAAATTAAGTGTGGACCTGATTGAAATTGTTTCTTCATCATTTGAAATAAAATCATTACTAGTGGTCGGCACGCTATGATTATCTGTAATTAGAGGATTATCATTATGACACTGGGTGTCACTAGTATTATCGGATAAATTATTCAAGTCGGCTTTTTCTCTCATTACGGATCGCGATGTACCGTTAGAAGTTTTTCGAGGCATTTTCACAACTCAAAGTTAAGCACAAAATCAAACAAAGACAAAGCAAAAATGGAACAAATACAATTACACCAAAGAGCAATAAATTGGCTATGATCTGTGAAGGAAGGAGTGACAAGTTAATAAATGCGTGGCGCGAGATGCAAACTACATTTAACATTAAGTAAATAAGAGCAGATATGTAACTGACTACTTCTCAGAAATACACAAAGAAATACGATCCTGGCCGATTGTCGCCAAGTGTAACCTCCCAATAGAAAAGTTGCGAAACTTCCCAACAGTAAAAAATTATCTAATTATATAATTCACGTTCAGTGTAACTGCCCAACAGATAAATTGCGTAACCTATTAATAATAATATGTGACTAATTTCTCAATAAAACATTGTGGCTCACTTATAACCTTTCAATAACTGACTGTGAATTTTAAATGGTAAATTTTGGACGTCAGCAGCGCTGCGTCATGGCCCTGAAAGATCATTTTGAATAAAAAAAGAAAATTCCTACCTCAATATGGTCGCCGGATAACGCATATGTATCTGCTCCTATAAGATATTAGTCTGTCATCCTATGTTTCAGTACCATTTTGGTCACAGAGTGTCTGGACATTTTGTTTTGATCCACCTACCGCTTTGACATAGGACCAAAGTTTCTTAGGATTTTCTGCTAAGTCAGTACATAGAACTTTACTTTCGAATTCATTGAAAGCCTCTCGCATAGCCCTCCTCACACTACATTTCGCTTCGCGTAATTTTCGTTTGTGTGCAAGGCTTTGGCTATGTTTATGTTTGCTGTGAAGTTCCCTTTGCTTCCGCAACAATTTTCTAACTCGGTTGTTGTACCACGGTGGCTCTTTCCCATCTCTTACGATCTTGCTTGGCACATACTCAACTAACGTATATTGTACGATGGTTTTGAACTTTGTCCACTGATCCTCAACAATATCTGTACTTGAGACAAAACTTTTGTCTTGAGCCATCAAGTACTCTGAAATCTGCTTTTTGTCACTTTTGCTAAACAGAAAAATCTTCCTACCTTTTTTAATATTTCTATATACGGCTGAAATCATTGGTGCAGTAACCGCTTTATGATCGCTGATTCCCTGTTCTGCATTAACTGATTCAAATAGTTCGGGTCTGTTTGTCACCAGAAGGTCTATTATGTTATCGCCACGAGTCGGTTCTCTGTTTAACTGCTCAAGGTAGTTTTCAGATAAAGCACTTAAAAATATTTCACTGGATTCTTTGTCCCGTCCACCCGTTATGAACGTTTGAGTCTCCCAGTCTATATCCGGCAAATTAAAATCTCCACCCAGAACTATAACATGGTGGCGAAATCTACTCGAAATATTTTCCAAATTATTCTTCAGGTGCTGAGCCACAACAGCTGCTGAGCCCGGGGGCCTATAGAGACATCCAATTACCATGTCTGAGCCTGCTTTAACCGTGACCTTCACCCAAATCATTTCACAATTCGAATCTCCGTCAATTTCCTTCGATAGTATTACACTTCTTGTCGCTATAAACACGCCTCCCCCTTCACTGTCCAGCCTGTCTCTGCGGTATACATTCCCATCTGACTTTAGGATTTCATTACTGTTTACATGTGGTTTCAGCCAACTTTCTGTCCCTAGTACTATATGGGCGTTGTGACCGTTTATGAATGAGAGTAGTTCTGGGACCTTTCTATAGACGCTCCTGCAGTTAACTATTAACACATTAATATTGTTATTCCCTGTTGCATTTTGCCTACTCCTGCGTTGCCGCGTCTCAGGAGGGGTCTTGTCGGGCCTAGGGAGGGAATTCTCTAACCTAAAAAAACCCCATGTGCACTCCACACGTACTCCGCTACCCTCGTAGCCGCTTCCGGCGTGTAGTGCACGCCTGACGTATTCAGGAGGACCCTACTTTTCTCCAACCGATAGCGGAGGTCGAGCAATTTGCACCCTAGCTCTCTGCAGAATCGTCTGAGCCTCTGGTTTAAGCCTTCCACTCGGCTCCAAACCAGTGGACCGCGATCGGTTCTGGGAACGATACTACAAATAGTTAGCTCTGATTCCACCCCGCGAGCGAGGCTTTCCGCCTTCACCAACTCCGCCAACCGCCTGTACGAACTGAGGATGACGTCTGAACCCAGACGGCAGGAGTCATAGGTGCCGACATGAGCAACAATTTGCAGTCGGGTGTGCCCAGTGCTCTCTATCGCCGCCGGTAGAGCCTCCTCCACATCTCGGATGAGACCCCCGGCAAGCAGACAGAGTGAACACTGGGCTTCTTCCCCGACCTTTCCGCTATTTCCCTAAGGGGCTCCATCACCAGCGTAACGTTGGAGCTTCCAATAACTAATAAACCCATCCCCCCTTGTGCCTGCTCGGACCTTGCTGAAGGAGCAGCCACATGTGCACTCACAGGCAGACCGGCCCCCCCCCCCCCCCCTCGGCCAGCCTCCACATTGACCCTCCGCCTCGTGCGCCGTGAACGCCGCTGAACCCGCCACTCCCCTTGGGGAGAGGGTGGCCCAACCGCGCTCGGTACCCGCGAAGATGTCTCGACAGCAGGGACAGTGGGTGAAGCATGTAACACCTGGGGTGTACCTTGCGACGCACCAGACTCCCCACTGCCGCTACACTCCGAGGCAGCAGCCTGAAGACGGCTGACGGCGGCCATCAACACGCTCAGCTGTTCGCGAAGAGTGGCCAGCTCCTCCTGCGTCCGTACACAGTAGTCACACATCCTATCCATCCTGAGGAATCAATTTACTGAAGAGACTTAATCAACTTTTAACTAGACTGCTAATTCACTAAAGGCGGCTGATTATTGACCAAACTGTGATTGCTAACCACTTCTTGTAGAAAACAATGAAAATAGCGCTACCTGTCTCTGACCTGTATTCAAAACAAACACTAGAACTACTAGCACTATGACTGACTAAAGGGACTCTCTGACTGTATTCAAAACAAACACGAAATCTATGGAACACTATTAATAGGACTCGACAATTAAAACTTCCTAAAAGCAAAAACACACGGAAGAAGAAGTGACAAGTAAGAAAAATATAGTTAATACTTAAATTAAGGTAGCTCGCTGCACAGCAGACGTGAAGCAGACGGCGGTTAGGGCGACACTGACACTACTGGCACTATGGCTGACTAAAGGGACTCTCTCTGACTGTATTCAAACAGACAAACAGATTGTCATACAATCCTGAATCTGCTCAGACATACAGAGGCGATAATTTTGATTATAAGCACTTTCTATTCGCGAGAAAATTTAAGGTATTTAAGAATGACAGATTCACCCCTTGGATTGGATACAACAATTTAGCTTTGCTTTTCCACCAACTTTGTGGAATTTTGAATTTATTTGCAGCTTTTAGGAAGGCGAACCGGCATGTCGTATGATACCGATCGCGAGAGAATGCTACTCGGTAGAAGAACTTCAGAATGCTTTTCTGTCAGCGGAATGGTCGAAAACGACACAGTGCGGAATCAAGGATAAATTAATTAGCTTACCGAATTATGAGAACTCAAATTTCCCACTGCACGCAATTTTTTGAGCACATGGTACAACAAAACCAATACTTAAGTGTGCCATACAGTGAATTAGCACTTATCCAGTTATGTATTTCTAAATTAACACGATCGTTAAGATTATCACTTTTAACAGGACAGCAGAAAGAAAATATTTCGGCATTTAGAGATCTGCTATAGCTTTTGTAAGTTCAGCAATCAGACTATTCTTTCATAAACAAAAATTTTTCACATCATAACCAAATCCAACAAGCATACAGTAATTAAGACCAGCCACGCTATTTTAATAGCAAAGGTGATGGACGATCTAGGAATGACAACCACCAGATTTTAATAACAGACAAAATTTTAATTATCAGTATCGTCAAAATTATCAGCAACAGCAAACGTATTTTGGTAACAATAGAGGCTTTTCCCCACAACAGCAACAAAACCAGCTGGTTAGCATACCTAACCAACAGTGTAATGTGCAACGTCAACCAAGCTTTAATGTTTCGCCGCTTACACGTATAGTGTCAGCCCCACCAAATAGTAACGCACAGCAACATGGGAATCTGTACGTACAGAAAACACATTATTTCAATTCCTATCGCAACTCGCCGTATAGCGATGATTATCATGACAAACGTAAAGCTAATGAGCGCAGTTCTCAGCGTACATTTACTAACAGTTGGTCTTATCAGCAGCATTTATTCGAGGTTTGAATACTATACTTCCGACAGAACTGAAAGACAGAATCACAACATATGTAGACGACATCCTTATCGCAGAAGCTAACTGGTGTGAATAGAATCTGATTCTGGAACAACTGTTGCAAAGTTTTCGTGCACAATCTTAGCAAATCGAACTTTGACCAAACTTATATAAAATTCCTTGGACAAGTAATTTCAGCTGAAGGCATTGCGCCTGACCCGGAAAAACTTCAAGTTTTACGTGGCATTACTGATCCAACGACATAGAAACAACTACGTAGCTTTTTTGGATTACTTAATTTTTTCTGCAAATTTATTCATTACTCTGCTTTAGACACCCCTAGATTATGTGAGCTGACGGGTAAAAACGCTATTTGGTCCTGGGATAGCAAAGCACAGTCTGAGTTTGTTAATCTGAAACAAGCTTTGTTGAACGCACCACTTTTATCACACCAGATCCTACCAGAAATTTTTCCATTGCCACCGACAGTTGTAACACCGCTTTAGGCGTACACATATTTCAGGAAATTGAAGAAAATGGCACTACAGTAATTAAAAACATTGCCATCGAAAGTCGTATTCTGTCACCTGCTGAACGAAATTATTCTGTTACAGAACTTGAAACATTATGTGTTGTATGGGCATTTATGAGATTTAGGCATTTTCTTTATGGAAGACATAGTAGGGTTTACACAGACCATAGAGCTATACAGTCTTTACTTTCCGCTAAATTTACACATGACAGATGAGGCTGATGGAAACGTTATTTACAGGAATTTAATTTTCCAATTGTTCACATTCCCGGTACACAAAATTTTGTAGCAGAAGCACTATCCAGTTCTCTCAGCAACGATCAGCAAGACTCCGCAACCAACTTCTGCCAAGAAAATTCTAGCGTCATGTATATTCAACAAGTTGCATTTTAAAATTTCATTTCATCGTCATTACGAGACATAGCACAAGAGCAGGGCAAAGACAACGTGTGGAAAGAAATTAAACACATTTGGCAAGATAGGAAAAATGTTACCATCACAAATCAATACACTGTACGCAGTAACATTCTGTTTTGCCGCTCTTACCCTGACAGCAACAATTGGTTATTATGCATTCCTGACGAACTTGTTAACAAATTAATTTGGTATACTCATTTAAGTTACTAACATTATGGAGCCAGAAATTATTACCTTATACTGAGACAGAACTGTTATTTTCCGAAAATGGAGAAACGAATTCGACGAGTTTTAGCGTCATGTAAAATTTGCCAGAAAGCTGAATCAGACACGACATTACACATTCCTCCGTGACATCCCATTTTACCCGTTAAATTGAGACACATGGCCGCTGTAGACATTTTTGGACCGATTCCCAGAACTAATAGAGGTTTTTGGTGTATCTGTGTCGCTGTTGAACACACTTCAAAATTTGTTACCTTCACTCTGTTACGCAAAGCTACTGCTAAATCTATTGCGAATGCATTTGTAAGACATTTTTTATTCCATGTAGGACATGTATTAAAAGTAATTACTGACAATGGACTACAATTTCGATCTGCGATGCGAAATGGACACGTATGTTACGAGCTAGAAACATTTCTCCGATATATATATATATATATATATATATATATATATATATATATATATATATATATATATATATATAACCAGGTATCACGCTTCTTCGAACCCTTCTGAACGACTGATGAAAGAAGTTGGTAAGCTGTGTAGAATATACAGTCATAAAAGACATATTGATTGGGATACAAACATACTCTCATTCCAGGATGTAATTAACTCCATACCACATGTATCTACTATGCTATATCCGACTGTTATACTGAAAAATGTTGAACCATCTAACAAAATTAAAGAATTAGTATCTTTTCCTACATCTCGTCGACTACGCCACCATGAAATAATTGACATTGCGCTCAACTACATCAAACATGCCACAGAGCGCCGGAGGAGACAGCAAAAACAGATTTGTACACGCTGTGACTTTCACATTGGACAGAAGATATTAGTGCACACACACTATTTACCAAACAGAGAAAAGAGTAGATGCAGTAAATTTTAGCTTCTACACGCAGGTCCGTATAGAATTCGCAGCATTCCTCAACCCAATGTTGTACATGTCGAAACTTTGAGAACCAGAAAAAGCAAAGGCAATCACCATGTCTCCAATGTCAAACCACTTTATGGAATGAACATACTGTATGATTTATCACAATGTAATGCCATTTGCTGATATTTATATGGCCACCTATGCAATTATATTTATGTGACTACTTACTTTTAATGATCGTTTTTTTTTTTTTGTAAGTGCCCGGCAAGTTAAGGTTAGCAGGTCGTTTTTCTGGTCGTTACACATCAGACGGTGCACATTTTCCATTTTTTGTGTATGTATGATTGTTTTTGTAATAAAGGTAGAAGTTTTCTCTGTATGCACTATGAAATCTTTAAGATGTAAGAAACACCAGTTGTTTTAACATTTTTGCCTTATGATATCCCAATATGTTGACTATTCTACATATTTTTGCTACTACATTATGATATTATGCGTAAATATTTTGTACTTTAAATTGTCTATAGTTTTGACCTATTACGTTTTCTGTAGTGCTATGCTGTATGCTTAGTTACATCACTAGAAACAAGTTTTTATTTAATGAGTATATGATTTAAAGGCAAGATATTGATCCTTAATCACCATTTTCAGAAAGCAATACTGTGTAAAAGAAATAAATTATACAACCACAATGGTTTACTGCGAAATGGAAGATTCACCATCGGAATAAACGAAAGAAAATGCAATACCTTGTGATGAAGATTCAATGAAGCAGAATTAACAACCATTAACAAGAATATAATATACGCACTGTATGATAGCTGTCCTTTCTAATTATTTTCCTTTTTAGAATACGAGGGGATTATTGCAGGCTGTCAGACAGAACTACATATGTTAATTTTAGTGATGAAATATGATAGAAGTAAGAAACTCTATAATATAGCTAGTAATGAATGATAATGAATAGTTGTATGAAGTAAACGATAATGTGAATATGAAAAATGAAGTGTCTATTGTTTGCAGGTGATAATAAATGATGATGGATAGTTATGTGAAGAACATGGTAATATGAATAACGAAGTTTTTCTTTGCAGATGATGATAATGATGAAGTTTATATATTTACTATTAGTTAAGAGATGCTATGTAGTTATTTCAGTATTCGTTGCAGTTCCTTTTGACAGTAAGTCTTATGTTGCATAGTATAATGACTCAATGTTTTGGGAAACACAGCTAGAGTACATACATATTAAGTACACGTTTCATTACCTCTTAATTCGAAGTTTACTACTTTTCAGCATAACATACATTTTTTATTTCAGGTCAATAATCCATTTTCTATTTTTTCCAGGAGAAGCTTTTCATGATGTTAATATGCTATAAGCAGTTAGTTATTAAACCTGTTCTAATACTTGCATTTTTTTACCCAGTTGTGTGTATCGTTCATGAATGTGATCACATATACTCTACTTGTTTCATAAGCTTGCTACAGCTGACTCATGTCGAATTATGATAATAATCCTTATTTCCAGCAATAAGTAAAAAGTAAATATTTTCATGCCCCAGCAATGCTTTGCTAGTACAAAAAAGAAATTATTACTAGGCACAACCATTAACAGTATACAACTACATAGCGCTACCAGTTCAAGATATTTTTCTAGTCCAAAATATAATACAAATTTTTCTGATGTATTGTTTCCATTATGTCTATATATTATTGGACTACAGACCTTGAGTAATAGTTCCAATGTCTTACATTTTAAATATGTCTTATGTCACTTACATGATATAATATATAAACACTAAAACCTTGATGCTACACCCAATAACTCCTGTTTTGAATCATGACTTCTGAATAATGCATAATAAATGCATTATAACTGGCCAATGAATGCCAATAATTACTGTAATGAGATGTCTTATGATGCTAATGATTACTGTAATGAGATGACTTTGAATAATGTATAATAAATGTTTTGGAAATGGTCAATGAGTACCAATAATTATGCAATGATATGACTTCTTAATAATGTTTTGTTACGCTCTACAAATGCTAAGCCAATGATTACTGTAACGAGATGACCTTTGCATTAATGTTATGCCAATTATTACTGTAATAAGATGACATATGAATAATGGTTTGTAATACTCCATACATAGCACATACATTTTTAAGTAACTAGCAAACGAATACCAATAATAATTCACATCAGTTTACACATTAGTGTAATTCTGAATGATGAGTAGTGTAAGACTTAATGTATCCTTCACCTTCTGAACTAATTACCAGCAATTAGAGCAATATGTAAAATGTTAGAGACTTATACACTGCGTATGCACTTTATTTCACTCCTTAATGTATTCACTTATTTTAAATTGCTAAAGACTTTTACACTATGTGTGCACATAATTTCATTTCTTAATTTATTCAGTTCTTGTAAAAAATACTAAAGACTTATACAGTGCGTGTGTACTTTATGTCATTTGTTAATATATTTTGTACTCATTGCGTATACACTTTGTAATTTCTTAATATGTTCTGAACTCAGTGCGTGTGCATTATATTTAATTTCTTAATATGTTCTCACTTTTCAATAATGTATAAACTCTGTGACTGTACACTTAGTTATAGTAGAATTTGTTGCTCATGGCAAGTCCAGTTGACTCACCATCGCTGCCAAATTTTTGCCCCCTCAGTAGAGAGTTATGTAAGAGATCCATGATTAAGGAATTTGTTGCTAGCGCACTCGAGCAGAAGTAATTTCGATGGATTACCTGCGATATGTAAGCTATAAGAGAATCTCAGACCAAAGAGCAGTGTTTTATGCAGTAGGAACGGTGTAGCAGCAGGAGTAAGTAGTTACTAGCGAGCAGTCTGGTGTATCGCGTTGGCTGGGCCGGTCGTGATGGAGCGATGGCGGAGCCTGAGCGTTGTAGTATAAGGTAAAAGCAGCCTCACGCATATGTATATTGCTATATCAAGTCCCATGGAAATGCTTTTAAAAAGAAATCTCTTAATAATAATCTTACTCACAAAAAGTAACTTTGGACAATCATTCATTTCAATTCAAAGAATTTACTAATTTCTCCACTCCTTATTCATCCGGATTATTGAAAAGAAAACTCAGTTGTTTCTTCTTATACATGACAAATCAATCGGCCAGCATTGCACTCAGCTGTGTCAGAAAAATATCTTATAGGAACAGATACATATGCGTTATCCGGCGACCCTATTGAGGTAGGAATTTTCTTTTTTTTATTCACATTGATTTTTCAGGTCCATGACGCAGCGCTGCTGACGTCCAAAATTTACCTTTTAAAATTCACAGTCAGTTATTGAAAGGTTATAAGTGAGCCACAATCTTTTATTGAGAGATGAGTCACATTTTATTATTGATAGGTTACCCAATTTATCTGTTGGGCAGTTACACTGAACGTGAATTATGTAATTACATAAATTTTTTACTGTTCGGAGGTTTCGCAACTTTTCTGTTGGGAGGTTATAAAAGCATTTAAAAATTACGAGCGATGCTACCAATTTCCAAAGTATCCATAATCTCTTGAGAGAGGACGTAGTTTTCAGTGCTTTGGGGTGGCCAGAAACTTACACAAATATGAATTTTCATGTCTTATACAATACTCAAATTTTGACCATTAATTTCTCATTTAATTATTGTGTTGATTTTAACACTAACATTTCTACGTGATCATTGCATGGTAGTTACACAAATCTAATAATTACTTGTTCTGTATATTTCGTCATATCGATTTCACCATATGATATTTTTTACTAATTAAAGATCCCTGTTAATTGTATGTAAATGATATGTAGGAAACTAAATGGGTCTGTTACACTATGTCTATTTCGTGCACAATTCAGAGCAAAAAACCTGTGTTTGAACACATCGCAGACAATGAAATGTATATCATATAATAAGTAAGAGCATTGTGCTGAATACTTCATACAACAACCCGCGTACTATGTCATGTCACAGGGTTAACTGTACACCCCAAAGTGCTTCCTGCAATCTGATGTACAATTAATGTTGTTGCCATAATCTTTCGGTTTTAATTCTTGCACGAGTTGCAGACGGTATTGTTTGAAATATAACCGCCGACGCAACATACTGTACAAAACTGGCTGCGGTATTCAAAAATCGTGGTCTGCGTGGAGCTTTGTCTCATTACACTGTGTACAAAATTTTCCCTCGAACCCTCTATCGTAAAATGTGCTACCCAAGCTCGAAGTGCATTTTTCTGTTTACAGAGACAACCAGAATCGCAAAATTCTCGGCACCAACGCCCAATGGTGTTTTTAAATAGAGGTTGTTTTTCATGATTCTTTATGAAAACACGCCTCGTAGTAACATATAAACATGTCGCATAATGCAATATACAAAACCTCCTTTCTTGCTTTGTACCCATTTTCTCAAGGCACTGCACGCGTAGTATCAACTGGTCGGCGCATCGCAAACTCTGTGACCTTATATTTCTATTCATGCATCACTAAAATCTGTACGTGTAAAAAAGTGGAAAATATAGATTTCTGAAAATGAATAGCTCATTTTATGGTAGACCTGTACACACAACAAAGTTAGAGACATGGAGAGGATGTAAAGTTGCTACATATACTGCGTACGTCGATGCGAAAATACATTCGACAAGTAAGGCAGGAACATACTATCGGAAAATTTTTAAATACGTGGATCTCATAAAACCTCATATTAGCAATATAGAGCCTATATCTGAACACAAAGATTGTTCTGCAAAAGGGAAAAAAGCAGCCGGTATTAGGCCTAATTATAAATCAGACAATGAGACAAGAGTGCAATTGAATATACACCTGGTTCTACCAAGGAGAAAGAGAAGGCTGTAGAAACTGTTTAATACATATTTACCGACACAACCCGCATGTGACAATGTAGTTCTAAAACAGGACTTTAACCGAGAACAAAACGAATTTATTAATACGCTGATATCTATTGACAACCGACAGCTTACCGGCAAAACAGAACATGGTTATCAAAGAGCATTACATAATTTACAGCGGCGTTCAACTGACTGTAATCCAAATGTGTGCATAAACAAAGGTTATGGCTTTCTTAGGAATTAACCAGCTATGGGGCTAAGTAATGATCAATAACCAACTAACAAGTCTCTAATTTAAGCGATCTTTGATTTAAATACCTTTTGACGGCAACAGAGACTTAGATATTAAATTAATCACTTGGAGACATGTCATGTAACTGGGCCAACGCTAGGCACACGATGTTGTTGTTGTTGTTGTTGTGGTCTTCAGTCCTGAGACTGGTTTGATGCAGCTCTCCATGCTACTCTATCTTGTGCAAGCTTCTTCATCTCCCAGTACCTACTGCAACCTACATCCTTCTGAATCTGCTTAGTGTAGTCATCTCTTCGTCTCCTCCTACGGTTTTTACCCTCCACGCAGCCCTCCAATACTAAACTGGTGATCCCTTGATGCCTCAGAACATGTCCTACCAACCGATCCCTTCTTCTGGTCAAGTTGTGCCACAAACTTCTCTTCGCCCCAATCCTATTCAATACTTCCTCATCAGTTATGCGATCTACCCATCTAATCTTCAGCATTATTCTGTAGCATCACATTTCGAAACTTCTATTCTCGTCTTGTCCCAACTATTTATCGTCCATATTTCACTTCCATACATGGCTACACTCCATACAAATACTTTCAGAAAAGACTTCCTGACACTTAAATCTTTACTCGATGTTAACAAATTTCTCTTCTTCAGAAACGTTATCCTTGCCATTGCCAGTCTACATTTTATATCCTCTCTACTTGGACCATCATCAGTTATTTTGCTCCTCAAACAGCAAAACTCCTTTACTACTTTAAGTGTCTCATTTCCTAATCTAATTCCCTCAGCATCACCCGACTACAGTCCATTATCCTCGTTTTGCTTTTGTTGATGTTCGTCTTATATACTCCTCTCAAGACACTGTCCATTCCATTCAACTGCTCTTCCAAGTCCTTTGCTGTCTCTGAAAGAATTACAATGTCATCCGCTAATCTCAAAGTTTTTATTCCTTCTCCATGGATTTTAATACCTACTCCGAATTTTTCTTTTGTTTCCTTTACTGCTTGCTCAGTATACAGTTTTAATAACATCGGGGAGAGGCTACAACCCTGTCTCACTCCCTTCCCAACCACTGCTTCCCTTTCATGCCCTTTGACTCTGATAACTGCCATCTGGTTTCTGTACAAATTGTAAATAGCCTTTCGCTCCCTGTATTTTACCCGTGCCACCTTTAGAATTTGAAAAAGTGTATTCCAATCAACATTGTCAAAAGCTTTCTCTAAGTCTACAAATGCTAGAAACGTAGGTTTGCCTTTCCTTAATCTTTCTTCTGAGATAAGTCATAAGGTCAGTATTGCCTCACGTGTTCCAGTATTTCTACGGAATCCAAACTGATCTTCCCCGAGGTCGGCTTCCACTAGTTTTTCCATTCGTCTGTAAATAATTCGTGTTTTTTTTTCAGCCGTGGCTTATTAAACTGATAGTTCGAATGATGATATGTAGCACGTTAAGAGTAATTTCAAGAAACAAAACCCGGAAGGACACCAAACTCCACTTCTGTGTCGTAATAGCTGTCCTTATGCTGCTACATAAAAGTGGATCATGGATAAGCAGAGAGATTGTGTGTGTGTGTGTGTGTGTGTGTGTGTGTGTGTGTGTGGGTGGGTGGGTGGGTGTTTGGGTGGGTGAGAGAGAGAGAGAGAGAGAGAGAGAGAGAGAGGGAAGAGATGAAAGCCGCGTACAAACAGCGGAAATGAAATTTCTCTGTAAAACGATGTTCAAACAGCTACCGAGAATCTGGGTGAACGGGAGGCACCAAGACGCAGCAAACTTAATGAAAAATGATTCACAAACCTCTGTTTCAATTTTTAATTTAGCAAAATTCACAAGTAATAAAGAAGATCGTTAAACTTTAATCATTACAACAAGTTAGACCAACTTGACCAAGCTGTACTGAAAACCTGCAGTGAGAGAGCTCAATGGGACACACGTTGATTTGAATTCCTCTAGAGTATTCAGTTTAACAATTGTAAATGACTTTCATCATAGAATTCAGGAAGACAGTCCATTGTTTTTGCCCTGCTCGTGGGAACACTATTCACTTCGATAATACGGATAGAACCGAGAAAAGTTTATACTTTAATATTGAAACACAGTATAACTTACTAATGAAGTGAACGTGGAGCAAAAACAATTGAGACACTTAAATAATCGGTTGAAAATAGCATGATTACCTAGGGAGAAAAGTGATTCTATTTTCATACATTTCTTCCAACCAGCATTTCACTAACCATAAGCCGTTAAACCTCCAGCTTAAAAGACTAAAGTATTCTTCCAGTTCTGTAAGGGAAATTTTTTCGTATTAAACATACTTTGTGCCTGACATTCCAACGAGCTTTGTGTTAGCCCGGGACAGCAGCGATCCAATTCTTGCGCGACCTCCCGGTGTTGCCCCTTTTGCAGGTAGGTGCAGCGTCTTGTGAAGTGTGGCTGACTGTACCCTGTTTCCTGACATTGCATTCTTTTCCATCACAAAGTTATTTTAATCGGACTATAAATACATTTATCGTAACACTAGGAAAACTTTAACTGATCAGCTAACATGTATAGTTTATCGTATAGAATTGTTTTATAAGCTTTTTGTTCTTTCTTTAGCACAACTGTGGACGCTAAAGGTACAGCAGAGGCCAGTGATTTTGCAACACACTGTTTGTATAGAATTGTAATTCCTTATAACCAGTCACAAGAGAAATCTTTGTACTATCACTGATGACTGGAAATAAACTATAACCACTTTTTAAAAAGCTTATAGCAATAGTATCTTGTATAAGAACTATTCTTCAGTTATAATCCTAACACGACGATGCATCGAACACATAGGACTATCTTTATGAGTGAAGTAGAGTGACTTATCCAACCCACTTAAATTACATCTGTTACCTGGTTCAATCATCCACGGCCAATATGCTACAGTTTGTAAGTGGCGTCAAATCACTGCACACACACGCGCCCTATTTCCCCTCCTCCCACCCCCTATCCCCTCCCCTCTACGCACTACCTGCATCTTTCTTCACACCACTAGGCCTGTTCGTATCACATAAATCACCAAATGATAGATGTTGTCTAGTACATGGGTCTATACTGTGGTTAGAACGGAATAACTATCGGTATGTGGTAATGCGCAGAACTTACCACATCTGACCAGCTTTAAGCCAATCAAATCACTTGGAGACATGTCACCTAACTGGGCTAACGCTAAGCACACGATGACATTCAAAACGTAAGTTTTAAGCCTCTCAGCAAAAGGACTAAACACAGAGACTCGAAGGTGTAGGAAAGGCATCAGATTTGGAAAACAGATTTATGGAAGAAAGGGAAAGAGGTAGTGTTGATGAAAGTGTCGATCACAAATGGATGAAAATAACGGAAGGACTCATGGTCTCTGCCAACGAAGTAATAAGAATTAGAGTATCCCAAAGTAGCACGAAAGAATGGATAACAGAAAACGTATTTTAAAAACTGTAAGAGCGGAGAAAGTGGAAAAATGTAAAAAACTGAAGAAGGCAAAAAGAGGTACAGGAAACTTAATAATGAATTAAGAACAGAAACTGAAGGAGCAAGAGAAAATGGATGAAACAGAACTGCGAAGAAATAGAGAAAATGGAGAAAGAGGGACAGTACGAAATGATGTATAGACTGTCTGAATGTAAAAGAGAGAGGAATAATATGGAAATAGAAAGGTCAGATGGTACTCGATCAGACAACCACAGGAGGTTTTGAACAGATGGCAAGAATGTATTGAATGTCTGTATAAGTTGGATGATATACAAAGCGAAGTTAAGGTTGAAGAGGACTAATATGTGCTGTAACATGGAAAACATTCACCATCTTGGAAGCAGAAGTCCTTCTCTGAAGGAGATGAAGAATGGAAAGGTTGTTCCTGATAGTCATTGAGGCTCTGTCTAATGTTAATGATTCTTTTTTTTAAGATTCTCTTCCCTTGGTTGCTGTAGCTTTAAGATCCACAGTACTCCAATCACCTGCTGTGATACAACATCCAATATGTCTCAAATTACTCAGCTGCGCTCGTTCTCAGCCTGAATGTGCATCAATACGTGTGGTTTCCAGCTCATGTGCACCCCATCATTTTGCTTTCGGTTTCTGTAGTTTAACCTCTCACTATCAACTATGGTGAACAGCCTTCTGCAGTTCTCCTTCGTGTTTGCCCAATAACCCAGTGCCATACGAAAAATCGAGTGGTTTGAGTAGTTCTCCATTAATTCTTAAGCCATTGCTGCGTCTGAAAATTCGTTCAATGAATTTCATAAGCGTACATTAATAGGGGATATAAGCCTCGTCTCCTTCTGAAACCCTTTTATTAAGTTATTTTGTAGCCTCTCCTTCTCCATGAAATCATTCTTGTGTTCATGCAGTCTCTTTGCATGTTCTTCACCTACATGGGAAATGTATTTCAGTTAATGTTATCAAATGCGTTCTGCACGTTTGTGAAGGTGATTGGCATCAATGTTTGACATTAAGGATTTCTCGGCAGATGATCGTAGCGTGAGTGTTACCCCTGGTGTTTCGAGTTTCTGCGGAGACACAAACATGTGAAGTGTAGCATCTCTATCAGGATACCTTAGGAGTGCTTTAAACTGTTATTCCGGAATGTAGGAACACTTACCACGCAGCAGTAATGAATATTTAGCGATCCAAACTGCTAGACCGACGAGACTGGTGGTTTCCTTTCCAGGGGATAATGCTTCCCACACAAGTGTAATGATCGTCATTAATGAGTATGACTAACAGAAGACTACAAAGGGAAATAGTACTTAATGATTTCAAGCGATGAGTACAGTTTAATTATTCCGTTTATTTAGGAGAAACTTCAGTTGGACACAGTCAATATTATTTAGATAGAACTAATTTCAAAGTGTCCCAACATTTTGTTTCCTAGACTGAGAAACTAGAGGAGTCTTATACGTTGGTGTAACCGATTTTCTTTCTTTTTTTTCAAATCCTGTACAGTTCTGATCTTGCTAAGCGGTTAAACATGCAGGGAGAATACGCCGTCGACAGCCACCAATGTAAATGCCATCAATATTTCTGTTACCGTATCACGAAAACTCACGTGTAACACACCTCAGCTCTGCAATTACAGTTTGGTATGTTAACCTGTTGGTTAGTAATCCTTAAGTATGATTTACATTGCGGCATAGTTTATATATACCTATTTAGCTCGCTATGCAATAGTCAAGGAAATTATAGACGACTTAAAGGAAACAGCGCATGAAGCACGACTGTGAGGTGCATTTGTATCCATTGTGAACGTGTTTGCTGTAACTTCTTTTCCTTATTTCCGTTATAGGATTAGAAGCAGTTTTAAGATGTCGTAAATCCTGTCCTGTTCATACAAAACGTAAAACAAGCGGTATGATCTGTACGTATGTTTACTGCTACTGACAAAGAGGATTCAGACAAAGTAGGCGACTGCCGTACTGTGGAGTTGACCATTTGACGCGATTCTCCTGACACTACACATGTAGCGTCTGACACAATGAATGATGAATAGCAGCACGGTGCCATGTGCTGAGCCACCGTCCTGCAAGGAGAGACGGTTCATATGTTCTGACGACAAACTAACACTTTAATATTACGTAATATCGCATTAGTATAGAGGATTGTCATGTGTTAATACACTGAAGCGCCAAAGTAACAGATATAGGCATGCGTATTCAAATACAGAGACATGGAAACTGGCTGAATACGGCGCTGCGTTCGGCAGTGGCTATGTAACACAAGTGTCTGGCGCAGTTGCTAGACCGGTTACTGCTGCTACAATGCCAGCTTATCAAGATTTAAGTGAGTTTTGACGTGACTTTATAGTCGACGCACGAGCGATGGGACACGGCATCTCCGAGGTAGCGATGAAGTGGAGATTTTCACGTACGACCATTTCAGGAGTGTACCGTAAGTATCAGGAATCCGGTAAAGCACCAACTCTCCGACATCGCTGCGGCCGGAAAATGTTCGTGCAAGAACGGGACCAACGAATACTGAAGAGAATTTTTCAGCGTGCCAGGAAAGTAACCCTTCCGCAAGTTGTAGCATTTTTCGGTGCTGGACCATCAACAAGTTTCAGCGTGCGAACCATTTAATGAAAGATCATCGATACGGGCTTTCGTAGCCGAAGCCAGTTCCAGCAGGACAATGCGACACCCCGTACGTCCAGAATTGCTATAGAGTGGCTACAGGAACACTCTTCCGAGTTTAAACACTTCCGCTGCACACCAAAGGCATGACCTGTATTGAACGTATCTGGAATGCCTTGCAGCGTGCTGTTCAGTAGAGATTTACTGGTGCTCTTAAGGATTTATGAACAACTGTGCTGGGTTCATGGTGTTAATTCCCTCCAACACTACTTCAGACATTAGTCGAGTCAATACCACATCATGTTGCGGCACTTCTACGTCATATAAGGCAGGTGTATCAGTTTCATTGGATCTTCAGTGTAACATGGCGTGTTTAGAAAATACTCCCACAATATTATAGCAAGAGAAATCGTTTTAACATTGTTTCGAAGAATAGGAGCTTTTGAATGGGTAAACTATGCAGTTGACCACAAAATTGACACAATAATTAATTGTGGTCAGAAGCAGGTCCTTAAACAATCAGTTTTTAGAGTAAATGATGACTAGAGCCTGTAAACATATTAATATCTTATATAGCTTATTCCCTTTTTCATTTTTCACTCCTCTTCCACTGACACACTCCGAATGTTTACTTGTGATAGTACGCTGCTCTTCTTCTGATATCTTTCATTTATTGGCATATTTTTAGTTAATATCTCTAGACGCTTTTCGTGTTGACATAGAATTCTAATTCATTGCTTTTCAGTATAGACTTCACTATGAATCCTAATTCGTTTCAATTCGCTTTTGGATGTATCGTGTTGTTCAGTGATAGTTCCTGAGTGATTCGCTAACCTTTATGTACTTCAGTTAACTATATGCACACGGAACTTAACGTATGGCGCGCTGGTTAACAAGTCACAGAATAGAGAAGGGCCTCGTTTCAACGATTGTACAATATTAATGAACATTTGTCGAAACACTCAGCAGACTGACTGGGACTATTAAGCAGTTTTTTACACCCGTCTAGAGGTATGCCAGAGTGGTTCACCCATCATGGCCATCAAAACACGGCAAGGGAGCTGTTAAATTGTCCAGATGATTTCTTCGAACATGATTTAGCCAGTTCAGCTCCTGTTCTTGACAAGCTCATTCTTGTCTGCTTAGTCTATACTGACCTCGTTGTAGATGCATTTTCATTGCGGTTGACTCTTCATTTAGAACGGTTTTTCATTAAATCTGCACACAACCTTCCTCGACTCACATTTCGTGGAATCGGTGTTTATGCTTCAACATTCATCTTTTTTGGGATTCCTGTAAATCGTTAAATGTGAATGCTTGGATTGTTCACTTAAGGAGTACACGACTACTCTCCATATTTATCTTCTTGCAGCCTTGTGTCGCGTCTCGTCACTCTAATTATCTGGTATAAAGAAAGATACAAATGACAAATCATGGTACAATGATTCACCGTAAATAGTGACTCCTCAGTGACTACTTCTACAGCTGTCACAAGTATATAATAATAATATTTAGAAGAAGATGTAACACTTACATCGATCAGAAGTAGGTTTATACACTCCTGGAAATTGAAATAAGAACACCGCGAATTCATTGTCCCAGGAAGGGGAAACTTTATTGACACATTACTGGGGTCAGATATATCACATGATCACACTGACAGAACCACAGGCACATAGACACAGGCAACAGAGCATGCACAATGTCGGCACTAGTACAGTGTATATCCACCTTTCGCAGCTATGCAGGCTGCTATTCTCCCATGGAGACGATCGTAGAGATGCTGGATGTAGTCCTGTGGAACGGCTTGCTGCACGATATTGGGGCGTGAGCGGAAGACGGCCTAACGGTGTGCGGGACCATAGCCCAGCTTTATGGAGACGGTTGCGAATGGTCCTCGCCGATACCTCAGGAGCAACAGTGTCCCTAATTTGTTGGGAAGTGGCGGTGCGGTCCCCTACGGCACTGCGTAGGATCCTACGGTCTTGGCGTGCATCTGTGTGTCGCTGCGGTCCGGTCCCAGGTCGACGGCGACATGCACCTTCCGCCGACCACTGGCGACAACATCGATGTACTGTGGAGACCTCACGCCCCACGTGTTGAGCAATTCGGCGGTACGTCCACTCGGCCTCTCGCATGCCCACTATACGTCCACGCTCAAAGTCCGTCAACTGCACATACGGTTCACGTCCACGCTGTCGCGGCATGCTACCAGTGTTAAAGACTGCGATGGAGCTCCGTATGCCACGGCAAACTGGCTGACACTGACGGCGGCGTTGCACAAATGCTGCGCAGCTAGCGCCATTCGACGGCCAACACCGCGGTTCCTGGTGTGTCCGCTGTGCCGTGCGTGTGATCATTGCTTGTACAGCCCTCTCGCAGTGTCCGGAGCAAGTATGGTGGGTCTGACACACCGGTGTCAATGTGTTCTTTTTTCCATTTCCAGGAGTGTATTATGTAACTGCATATATGCAATTATGAATTCTGACCCCGGGAGCTGAGTGTTCAGCGCAACAGAAGGTCAATTCTAAAGGCACGGGCTCGATTCCCAGCTGGGATGGAGATTTTCTCCGCTCAGGAACTGGGTGTTGTGTTGTCCTTATCATCATCATTTCATCCCCATCGACGCGCAAGTCGCTGAAGTGGCGTTAAATCGAAAGACCTGCACCAGGCGACAGTCTACCTAAGGGAGGCCCTAGTCATACAACATTTACATTTTATTGCAATTTTTAAGTGTGTATTCTTTATTAGTTAAAGTCCTTGATTTGTGACAGGAAATTAGAGTTCTGTAATGTATACATGAAAAAGCAAAATGAATTGTGAAAAGGATTAACTATTATAATATGTGTATGATTATAAAAAAGACAATCTCTTTTGAACGTTCGATCATGCTTAGGGCATTTGTATTAGTAAGACTAAAAAGATGTAGGGGAGTTCCTCTGCAACAGAAGTGGCATGGCATGCTGTAAAAGGTGGTTTTGGCGGTCGAACTGGGCTGCTGCTAGGTGTGAACGGTGCGCAGTATGTGGCTGACTGGAGCACAGTACACTTCGACGGTGCTAAGAGACGCAAGTTGCTTAGCAAAGGATTTTTGCCTCGGATGCGGTTCAGGCTATTATTTTATATTCTCGCCAAAAAGGAATGGGTCTAATATGTTGAAAATCGGAAGCACAGAAGAGATTTTATAGAGCATTCGAACATCAAGAGCCGTGAGTACAGTTAGCCGCCATGTCGCTTGCTACTGAATCTTCGCCACTGCTTTACTAACTTCATACATGCCGCTATGTTTATTTCCATCGACCAGTCAATTTGTATCCGCTGTTTTAATAATAATCCAATTGCTATAAGGATGTATCCGGAACCATATCATCTATCCAAATCACAACCTTTGCTGGATACACTCCTAAGTGCTGCAAAAACCAAGTACCCTGTTTCTAAGAACAATTTTTGCATCCACCTGTTTCAAAGTGATTTTTGTTTGTTTATCAAACGTAAAAGGAGTAGCAAAAGTTAGAGTTAAAACCACAAAAATGAAGGAAGATAAGATTTCGCTAAAGGACACTTCGTTTGTTACAAAGTATAGTTTTTCAGTAATACAGTGCCAGATTGTATAAATGTTACTGTCTAAAATATCTGCTTCACAGGTGATAAAGGAAGGTAGAGGAGTTAAGCTCATTTTAAAAATAATGTAGTCTTGGTTTCTATCATGAGTGATTTCTTTTTCGAAGTTAATTAAGCTTAGTGTTGATCTATTTGTCTTGCAAAGTGAATTATGAACTACTCCAAGTGAAGTGAAGGATTAGTTTTCTTTGTTTTAATCTTTTCTACTGCAATAACCATAGGACTTGGGTATTGACACTATACTAGTTTATGGGTCCCCACCATATTCTCCATATGTTAGAAAGTAAATTGGACTATTACAGCAGCTAAGGAAAACTGATGTACGTATAGGTGTGTAAACAGTGTATTTATGATATTATTTATCTTCGTTTGCTTTCTTTCATGTCAGTTGAGATAGAAGCCCCTTATGTCCCAATTTAGTTCTGCAACTCATGCAGTAACATTTCGGTGTTGGTTTAAGTAATAATCTTGAGAGTTATGTTCAATTCACCGAAAGTCGAAAGTGAACCGAGCGCAAGATGTGAAGTAGAATTTGAGTATGTGGACACCTTAGAAAGTGAAAAACCACTGAGCATGAACGATTTGTTAAAAATGTGGTGTGCACAAATTGCGGCACATGGTAGTAATATAAACATCCAAATTAGAACACGAGTTGTAAAAATCAGTAAGCAGATCGAGAAAGGAGATTCGAAAGTGTGTGTTGTGAGTAATGCAATCAATGATTTATTAACTGAGATGGATGCGATCAATAACAATGCCTCCACTCTACAGGCACAGATTAATGACAGCAATGATACGTTCGATAACAAAATAATGAAAATTTAAGACACTGTATATCCTTTGATAGTGACAAAAATTGATGAAAAAGATTTTGTGCGTCAAAACTGACTTGGTAAACAGATGTAACAGCGAAAGTTCTCAGTTGGGAGAAATGATCAATGATTCCGAAAAGGAACTGAGTAAACAAGTGGCAACATTCGAATATAAGTGTGAGCAAAACACTTCCCAAATTCAAGGTAAAGTAAGCCACCTTCAACGTAAAATGAGAAAAAACCGAACTATGCCCCTGACAAAATAATTTGTAGTCAATTGCTAGAGGGCGAAGAACGATTCGATCCGACAAATAAGCATAATGGTTGGCCCCCATTAAATTTTTTGAAGAACAGTGAAAGGAATTTTATTGATTATGTAACAGTCCAGGAAAAGGTCTATGAGGTTATTAGTACATTAGCTGGCGATGCGAAGTGATGGAGCCTAAATTTGGATATGGAACAAATGTCAACTGTCAAATTTAAACAGAAATGCATAGAGGAATATTTGTCGGAGCAAAAACAGGACAGCCTGGGATGGGAATTTATCATGACCAGCTTATATGACAAACAGAGGTAGAAGCCCAATGAAAGAGTTTTGCGAAATGTGGTATCGAAAACTGCCACACTTAAGAAAGAAACAAATGGAAACCGAAATAGTGTGGGATCTAAGGAAAAAGCGCGTGAAGGATTGAAAATATTACGTCGGAAGTAATCACAAAAGCTTCCCGTCATGTCTGGAGAGAGCAGAAGACGAGGACCATTGGAGAGATACCGATGATTATCGTCAAAATAATAACCGGAGTAAGGATAATCTTGAGGATAATGAACAAAATGTTACCTCGTAAATATGAAGCAAAGAGGTAAATGTAGAAGTCACGGTAACTTGTCATTTTGCGATAGAGGATTTGCACCGCGAAAATATCAAAAGCGAAATGACGTGTAAAACAAAGGCCCACCTGTTTTACTGGCCAGATTCGCGAGGACAAATATTACTGGCTCAAACTAAAGAAATCATACTGGCTAAAGCAAAATGAATTTAAGACACAAGTAAGTGGTAGAAGTGCACCACTGAATGGGGCATGCAGAACAACAGCTGCAGGCATGAATAAGTTACGGCAACAGATAATGCGGCAGGCGGTAGCGTGAAAACTAAGCAACTGTGTGCATTGAACTTGGTGGAAGGATCAGCTGTCTGAAAGTTGGCTGCTGTAGTGGCAGTAGGAAGAGATGGCATCACAAGGGAATTAGAGCCACCTACCAAAATGAGGAAGGAACCGGACACATTATTTAGTAAAAGCGAAAAGACAGACAATTTGTGCGGAAAGGAGTCTCCAGGGATCGTAGGACGGTAAGATGATATGTTTTACGGTTTAAAGCAATATGAGTAGGAAAATTTTGAGCAGGCTCATACTACCAGAGGATTAGTAAAACGGAGAAAAGAAATTGAAAACGTCGAAAATAGGGCGTAGTCCAAAAATAAAAAGGAAATGAAAGTAGTTAACGGTGCACAAGGCACGCGAGCCGCGATTTCAGAGGAAGTGGTTGGTAATGGAAATGGAGGCACTCTGCAAAGCACGTGAGCTGCTGATGCTAGAGAAATTGATGCTAGAAACAGATAAAAATATTTGGTATAAATACAAATCTGAAGGAGGATGACATCCTCGATAGTGAGGATGAAGCAATCCTGAATGACGAAGAACTCGTACAATTAGATGTTCTTGATGCTGATGAGAATGTACATTCAGAGGAGTATATACGAACCACTGAAATTAAAGACGATTGTACTAAATATGAAGTTAAAGCTAATGCCATCAGAAGTGATACTGAAAAAAACGCCTGGGACTGAAAATAAAATAGAAATTTTAGAAAAAAATTGAAATTTTGAAAATAAAACTTACGAAAAGTCAAAAGAAGAGCTGGCTCATTGCCTAAGAGGGGCGTTCATGCTAGAATTAGAAAGTGAATATGAAATAAGTGATAGTTCAGATGAAGAAAATGTAGAAATGAAGAAAGGGAACGAAATATAACGGAAGACGTATCTGAAAAGCCAAATGAAGTCTTATCCAAACAAAATCCGGCAGTAACTACCATTTCGAAAAAGAAAGAACCACCAGACTATACGATAAGGTGGTAAGAGTTTATTAGAGTCGTGGAAGATGTAGAAATCAAAAAAACGGAAGAAGCTCCCAGACTTATGTGATTGGCCAGTAAATAACGTATCTTGGAGCGCTATATGCGTGAACTAGATAGATTGTGTCGAACATACTGCCACCACAATCATAATGCATGGGGCAAGTTTATTGCAGCCTTGAAATTATAATGAACACCCTCCACCATGAAACTACAGGATTTACACCCGAGGAAAATCTACTGAATCAAGAGAGCAAAACAATAGTTGAAGAAAGCTTACAATTTCCACCATATGTAGAACTAGATCTTAGGGAGATAAAAGTCCTAAAATGCACGATAAGGGCTTTAAAGCGACCAAATTTTAATTTGGGGTCATTGTTCTCATAAAAACTCACGAAAAATCTAGTGAAATAAACCAAGAAATGTCTAAATTCAAATATATTTGTAATCGTCCCTTTGAAGTGCAAGGAACTATGCACACTAACGCCTATTGTCTTGTTTATCGTAAGTCAAAAAAGCCATTAGGTGTTCGTAGATTTAAAACCTTATGACCACAGAAATGAGTAGTAAGGGGCAAAAAATTAAAAAGTTTTCATGTATCAAGTCAAATATTATTTCGCTCTATATGTTTTTATCTTGATGATGTATTGTCAAGTGTTGTCATGTTGGAACAAAAATTTATCTGTAATGAGACTACTGGTACTCATCTATAAGTTTCACATTTCGTATAATATAATTGGATATACAAATTACATATAAACTCCAGGCTATGACGTACCAAAGGCCGGCCGCGGTGGTCTCGCGATTCTAGGCGCGCAGTCCGGAACCGTGCGACTGCTATGGTCGCAGTTTCGAATCCTGCCTCGGGCATGGATGTGTGTGATGTCCTAAGGTTAGTTAGGTTTAAGTAGTTATATGTTCTAGGGTACTGATGACCACAGCAGTTGAGTCCCATAGTGCTCAGAGCTATTTGAGCCACATACCAAAGGACTGCACTGATTGAATATTGCAGCATGATTTGGAGGACTGCCAAATGTGTCAACAGGCAGACAAAGGATGAAAACATTATACAGTGTACTGAGCATTGTGTTTTCTTAATGAACTGCATGAATATTTAAGGCAAACAAAACATACTTTCTTACTGACTGTATAGTGACAAATAGGTATACCGTAACCATATGTAATGAAAGCTGTGTAAGTACATAACATTAACTTCCAATATGTATATATTTTATAAGATGGACTCGTGTATAGAATAGTATATATTTTCTGAATACAACTGAAATACATAATTTCTTGTTTAAATAGTACTTCATGAAACATTGCATCTATCAACAGTTATGGGAAGTGTTTGTTGTGTAACGTACTTGCAAGAAATTCTCCTTTTTTATCGCAAAATACGGTTTTGAAGTGTTACTGCTGCTTCGTTGATGTACACCTTTCGGGAAACATCAATGAAACATGGTGCATGTCGAACACAGAAATAGGTATGTATTAAGTAACTGTTTATCTGCAAATTCCGGAGTGTGTATTCTCTGTTAGTTAAAGTCCTTGATGTGTGATGAGAAATTACAGTTTAGTAACGTATATACAGAAGAAGCATAATGAATTATAAGAAGGATAAACTATTATAATATGTGTATGATTATAAAAATGGCTATGTTTGTTGAAAGATGGTTCATGCTTAGGACATTTGTATTTGTAATACTTAAAAGATGAAGGGAAGTCCCTCTGCAACAGAAGTGGCATGGCACGATGTAAGAGGTGGTTTTGGCGGTCGAACTGGTCTGCTGCTAGGTGTGAACGGTACGCAGTATGTGGCTAGCCGTATCACGGTAAACTTCGATGGTGATAAGAGAGGTTACTGGAGGTTGCTTTGCAACGGATTTTTGCCTCGGATGAGGATCTGTCTATTACTTGGTGTTCTCGGCAAAACGTAATGGGTCTAATATGTTGAAAATCCGAGGACCAGAAGAGATTTCATAGAGCAATCGAACAATAAGAGCCGTGAGTGCAGTTAGCCGCCATGTCGATTGTTACCGAAACGTCGCCACTGCGTTACCAACTTCATACATGCAGCTATGTATACTGCCATGGAGCAGTTAATTTCTGCGTGTGGTTTTAATAATAATCCAATTGCTATAAATCTGTGTCCGGAAACTTATCTTCTATACTAGTCACGAACCAATGCAGGGTCCAATCCTAAGTGTTGCAAAAACAAATTAGCCTTTTTCTATAAACAATTTTTGCATTCACGTATCTCAAAGTGATGTTTTTTTTGTTTGTCAAATGTAAAAGGAGTAGCAAAAGTTAAGGTTAAAACCACAAAAATGAAGTTAGATAAGATTTTACTAAAGTACATTTAGTTTGTTTCAAAGTATAGTTTTGCAATAATACAGTGCCAGATTGTGTAAATGTTACTGTCTCAAAATCACAGCTGCACAGGTGATAAAAAAAGGTAAATAAGTTAAGCTCATTTTAAAAATAATGTGGTCTTGATTTCTATCACGTATGGTTACTTTTTCGAACTTAATTAAGCTCAGTGTAGAGTTTTTTGCCTTTCAAAGGGAATTACGTACTCTCCAAGCGATGTGAAGGATTTACTTTGTTTGAATTAGTTTTCTCTACTGAATGAATCATACAGTTTGAGTAGTGGCACTATACTAGTTTATGGGTTCCCACCATATTATCCATATATTAGAAAGATAATTGGACAAGTGCAGCTGCTAAATAAAACTGAAATACGTATAGGAGTATAAACAGAGTATTTATGATATTATTTATCTTAATTTGTATTCTTTCATGTCAGTTAAGATAGAAGACCCTCATGTCCAAATTTAATTCTGCAATTCACGCAGTACCATTTCAGTGTTGGTTTAATTAATGATCTTGAGTGTAGCTGTTATTAGTATGAGCTTGGTACAAACTTGCTTGCCATAAGTACTGGTGTGTGCGTTACTGATAACAGCTGCTACACACAGCTCATAATACCCTGTGTTAGTTTTTATCCTTTGCGCTATTAAAAGGGAAATCTCAACGAAAGTAACTTTACTAACCAACGTTCAGTTTTCGTAAAGATATATTTCCAAATTAATGTGCCTAATTAGGCTGGTGACCGTTCAATTTTTCACTCACATTTGATTTTTATTCTTTAACTTCCAAGGTTAAAGATCGTTTGGTTTTTCTGTTAATTTCACCATATTCCCAATTATAGTCCGATGCCTCTGTACATTAGATACTCGAGCAGTCAGAATTCGAAATCCTCCCACAGGGTAACGTTAGCTTGTTACACGGTACGCTTGTACATCATACGTGGCAAGTTGAGCGTTATAGGTGGTAGAGCTAAAGGTTCGGTTGTTAGGGAAAAGTGACGTATAACAGGTTAGCGCTGTAAAGATGGTGAATAAGCCGAAGAGAGGAAGGATATGAATATGTAGTACATCTAATATCTTGCTCTGTCACCATATCTTATGTGATATGTCTTCTGCTCCTATTAATTTTCCTGTTTCCCACAACTAGCTGAAGGTAGGCCTAGACAACCGTAAGTCTATACTCTCTCGTTCTCTTTCCTATGCACATTCAACCTCGTTTCTGAATAGCTTTCTTTGTCCTGTTTCATAAATTCCCAACAATCCTAGATAAATATTTTAATTTCCGTATTTCATCAACTTCTTGCTATTTTCTTGCATTATTTTATATTTGTTCACGCGGTACAGCAGTTTTGGTACTGTCTGGAGGTGCTGACGTTACTTCTTTCCGTAATTAATATGAACGCCGAACCTTGTTCTCCCGATCTTGGGAGATGGTCGCTAATGGATGTGCTCAGTCGACGAAGCACATTTCCTTCTTGATTAGTTTCTCTGTGGGGCACCTAGTTCGACTTTTTGATGCAGGTAATGCGGCAATGGAAATAAATTGTATTAAGAAGGTATGAGTAGGTGAATAGTTTCTTTTGCAGTGCAGCGGATTAACTACTTTTGTATCGGTTTCCAGACGTTCAAAAGTATTACACCCTTAATTTCTTGTAATTTTACTTACGTCAATGTCTCGCAACATATTAAAATTGTAGATTCAAATATTTTGTGTTTTCATGACAACTGTTATTGTCTTTCCAGTCATTATACATATCATTAAAATGTTTGTTGTTACAGTCAGAATCAGAAAAAAATCCATCGTTATTGTAATTTAAGCATCGTACTTTCTTTCTTCCTGTAAACTTGTGATATACCCTAGGAGTACAATGCACCTAAACTTCTCTTGAGTAAGGATGTCTTACGATGTTAGCAATTCAGTTCCTCGTCCCGCAGTTAGAGCAGTAATACGAATTGGCGATCTATTGCATCACTTTATTAACAGTTGTCCTTTGGCAAGTGGGCCATTTTGTAAATTTAGTTATATACTGTGATTTAATATGGCTAATTACGGATGATGCGTGTGTGGTCAAAACAGGACAATGGACTCGGATGTTGATGTTAAGAATAATTTACGCAGAATGACAACTCTCTTTGTTTTTAATAAAAGATTGATAATGTTTTACACACTTCTCTTGTTATGATAATGTGCGTAATATTTGACTCTAGCACCCACAAATTAGAAATGTTTTCAATAATATAACAATTCTATCTAGTACACCAGGAGTTTCTATTATTGTTATTAAGCCACACTATACTTGCTTTAAGGTTTACTGTAAATCGACGTTGTTTCCCTCATTCTCTTAGTAAAAATGACACTGATCACTTAAAAATGTGTATAGTAAGATTTCTTCAATTCATGAATAAGGGCCTGTTTGTATTTACGAGGCTCTTTTCTAATATTAATTTTCAAATAGCTAAATTAAAGCAGTATCCATACATCCTTATTTCCATTACATTCGTTTTTTAAACTAACATAATCATACTAATATGTAAAGCTTTTCGACATCCTTTTCTGTAGATCCGTGGTCCATCTTAAATTTAGCCTACTGGGCGATTTCATAAACGTAAGTACAGTAAAAAATGCCAAACATTTTTATGAGCTCACTTTCTCGCCTTTTCGATTAAACTCAGCTGCAGCAACAAAACATCATCAGTACCGTCGCAGTGGCCATACAATGGCAGAAACCTAGCCTCAGTTACCTAAGGCGCTGTAAGGTGAAGGTTGTATATTAGATTCCTACCTTGGGGAAAGGATTTATTTATTTTATTTACACGTCAAGTTCCGTAGGACGAAATTGAGGATCAAATCTCTAAGGTGATAGAACGTGTTAGTACATGAAATTACAACTTAAAAGTAATAACAGACAAAAATAAATATTTATGAACCCAAAGAGTCAGTTCATAAGTTTAAATAAACACAATCAGCAATACAGTAAGTATCAGCTTAATTTTACAAGGAACTCCTCGACAGAATAGAAGGAGCGACCCATGAGGAATCTCTTCAGTTTCGATTTTTAAGAGCGTGGATTATTGATAAGATTTTCGAATTCGAGTGGTAGCTTATTGAAAATGGATGCAGCAGTATACTGCACACCTTTTGCACAAGAGTTAAGGAAGTCCGATTCAAATGCAGGTTCCGTTTCTGCCGAGTATTAACCGAGTGAAAGCTGCTTATTCTTGGGAATAAGCTAGTATTGTTAACAAGAAATGGCAATAAGGCGTATATGTAATGAGATGGCAATAAGGTGTATATGTAATGAGATGGCAGTAAGGCGTATATGTAATGAGATGGCAGTGCCAAAATACCCAGACTCCTGAACAGGGGCCGACGACAGGTTCGTGATCCACTTACTGCGCAAACCTCCCGTTTCTGAGCCAAAAATATCCTTTTAGAATGGGAAGAGCTACCCTTACATACAAAAACATACGACGTAAGCGAATTAAAATAAGCAAAGTAGATTAATTTTCGTGTCGAGCGATCACCCACTTCTGACAGCGTTCGAACAGTAAAAATGGCACTATAAAGTCTTTGAACAAGATCCTGAACGTGGGCTTTCCGTGACAGCTTACTATCTAGCTGAACACCTAGTAATTGAAACTGTTCAGTTTCACTAATCATATGCCCGTTCTGTGAAATTAAAAATCTGAGTCTTACTGTGATGTAGCTTTAGTTTATTTTTCAGAATTCATGAACTTCTGTCATATACTGCACTATTGGAAAACGAACAAATGTTGCGCACAACATCCTTTACTACCAAGCTAGTGTCAGCAGTAAACATAAATATTTTTGATTCACCCGTAATACAAGAGAGCATATCATTTATATAAATAAGGAACAGGAGTGGTCCCAACACTGATCGCTGGGGAACGCCCCACTTCACAGTACACCACTCACACTCCACATCACAGTCATTATCAACATTGTTAATAATGACCTATTTGCTGCCTGTTGCTAAAGTAACAGGTGAACCAAATGAGAGGTACTCACGGTATTCTATAATTGTCCAACTTCTGGAGCAATATTTTGTGATCAACACAACCAAATGCCTATGTGAAATCAAAAAATATGCCAAGCGTTCGAAACTTGCTTTTAGCCCGTACAGTACCTCACAGAGAAAAGAGAATAAAGCATTTTCAGTTGTTAAACGACTTCTAAAACCGAACTGTACATTTGATAGCATTTCGTGTGGTATAAAATGATCAGTTACATACACAACCTTTTAAAATCTTTTGCAAACACTGATGGCATAGAAATGGGTCTAAAATTATCCATATTATCACTTTTTTCCATTTTAATAAATCGGCTTTACTACTGAGTACTTTAATCGCTCAGGAAACTGACCATTCATAAAGAAAAAACTACGAATATGGCTAAATACAGGGCTAACATGTGCAGCATAGTACTTTAATATTGTAATAGACGCTCCATCATAACCATGAGTGTCCTTAGTCATCAGTCATTTAATTATTGACTCAATCTCCCTCTTGTCTGTATCACAGAGGAGTATTTCAGACATCACTCCCGGAAAGGCATTGGCCAAGAAAGTTATAAGATTCCCTGTAGAAACTAAATGTTTATTTAATTCGCCAGCAATGCTCAGAAAATGATTGTTAAGTACTGTACATATATCTGATTTATCAGTAAGAGAAATCTTTTTGCACCGAACTGAGTTTATAACGTCGATCTTGTGCTGCTGACCAGACACCTCCTTCACTATCCTGTGAAATAGCTATTGTATTTGCATACGACATTCTCTTTAACTTCCTAATAATATTTTTAAGCACCTTAGAGTACTGTTTGTAATGGGCTACTGTAGCTTGATTGTGACTACTACTGACATTTAGATATAACTCCTGCTTTGTTCAACATGATATCCTTATACCACTAGTCAGCCACCCGGGCTGCCTATTACTGCTAATGCGCCGTTTAAAACGTTCTAATGGAAAACAAGTCTCCAAGAGCATGAGAAATGTGTTCAGGAAAGCACTGTATTTATCATCTATGTTATCGGCACTATAAACGTCCTGCCACTGTTGTTCCTCGACAAGCTTTAAAAACCTCTCTGTTGTTGTTGGATTAACTTTACTACATAGTTTGTACATTTGATACCATTTCGTGTGGTATAAAATGATCAGTTCCATACACAACCTTTTCAAAATCTTTTGCAGACACTGATGGCATAGAAATGGGTCTAAAATTATCCATATTATAACTTTTTCCCTTTTAATAAATCGGCTTTACTACTGAGTATTTTAATCGCTCAGGAAATTGGCGATTCATAAAGGAAAGACTACGAATATGGCTAAATACAGGGCTAACATGTGCAGCATAGTACTTTAATATTGTAATAGACGCTCCATCATAACCATGAGTGTCCTTAGTCATCAGTCATTTAATTATTGACTCAATACTACATTATCATCGAATGAAGGGAAAAGTAAGAAATATATCTGTAGCAGACAAATATTATGTGTAGGACTTTCGACGACAGGTAGGTAACGTTAATAATAAGACCGTAAGTTTTGGGCTGTTGAAGCTTCAGCGGTAACCAAGTTATTTGTAGCTGGATCTAACAGCGAAAGGAAAACATGATTTAGTCCGATTCTACTCAGTACGTAAACTTTATTAGACCAACGGCAGAGGATCGCTTCCGCTACTGTCGCAAAGGACGTCAGCCACACTCGTCGCCGAGATGTTCCAGGGGGCTCTGTCTGCCGCCGTGCGTCAGGGACGCCTAACGAGACAATTTGCCGGGGGCGCGCCGCTTCTAATTGAGATACGACCGCCTCGCACACACAAAACCGACGGTTGTGCCGCTCACGTCTCTTGTTTCACTCGCGGGGGGCAGGAGCTATTTACCACTAATCTACCCTTGCCGGAGTCATCTTGCCGCAAAGACAACGACCCGCTTATTGAATGCACGATATGAATTCAGCGTGGCGTCGATTCAAACATGCGCGAAAGCGATATGTAGTATGTTTCTAATCGTACTGTAGCGTGTACAGGTAACACTACCCATTCCCATTTTCGAGAAGCGTATGACAAAATCTGCACCAATGACAACCACTTACTTACGTTCAAATGCTTCAAATTACTCTGAGCCCTCCGGGACTTAACTTCTGAGGTCATCAGTCCCCTAGAACTTAAAACTACTTAAACCTATCTAACCTGAGGACATCACACAGATCCAAGCCCGAGACAGGATTCGAACCTGCGACCGTAGCGGTCACGCGGTTCCAGACTGAACTACCTAGATCCTAGATTCAGTTCCTAGAACTGAATCGGCCTCACCCGCCGGCTTTTACTGAGGTTTTTAGTATGTTCTACAGGTATGATTCGTGTATCAGGAAGTCAGATGACTCAAATAACTCAATAAATTATGATGGATGTCAAAGTATTAGAAATTGTAAAATGGTATCTACTATGGGACCAGGCATTTCGCAAGTAAATTCCTAGTATGTAAGAACCACCTTTCATTTCAACTCAGTCGTTCCATCATCTTAATCGATATTTCGAAAATGCAGGTAACAATGTCGGTTCGTGGAAACCAGCGACTTCTGAGACACATGGTCAAGCTTCTGAGGATTGTACAATAAACTGAGTGGTCGCTAAACAAGCCGAATATTAAGGTAGTAAAATAAATTCTGTACCGTGTGGTTGCCCCCCCCCCCCCCCCCCCCCATAGTTCTGCTGGTTTCAGGATTGTCCGTGCATCAGAGTGAACCCTACCCTACATTGCTATTGAAGTCTCTCGGTTAGACTCCGTTATTGAAGTCTCTCCGTTAGACAATGTACTGGTGTGCACAGCTTCAGGACAAATTTAACTCCGGCATGATGTTTCACTGTCAAAACACCATACATAGAAGAAGTGCTACGGTGTAGTTCAGAAGGCAGCTGCAATCAAAACGGACTGATACGAACAGAAATTATAGTTTTATTCAAAGAAAATAGTTTCACTGCAGTGTCTGTGACTTACAACGATCCCGTGAGCATTATAAAAGGTTATACATGGTTCTTAATAGCGTGCGTGATCATATGGACGGCAAAGCATAGTCTTATGCATGGACCCATGCTGATCACAAAGTTGGTAAAGAGTGCTTGTGACAGGCCGTCCTAGCAGCTTATCAGCTCATGAATCCAAGTTGTTTACAAAAATAATATACAGAAGAATGGAAAACCAAATCGAGGATGCGCTAGATGACGATAAGTTTAGTTTTAGGAAAAGTAAAGGCACGAGAGGGGTAATTCTGACGTTGCGGTTAATTATAGAACCAAGACTGAAGAAAAATCATGACACGTTCATAGGATTTGTCGACCTGAAAAATGCGTTCAACATTGTAAAATGGTGCTAAATGTTCGAAATTCTGTAAAACGTAGGGGTAAGTTACAGGGGGAGACGGGACATTTACAATATGTGAAACTGCCGAGATAGAACAATAAGAGTGGATGACCAAAAACGAAGTCCTTGTATTAAAAACAGGTGCAAGACAAGGATGTAGCCGAAACTTCCTGGCAGATTAAAGACTTGTGCCGGACCGAGACTCAAACTCAGGACCTTAGCATTTCGCAGGCAAGTGCTCTACCATCTGAGCTACCCAAGCACGACTCACGCACCGTCCTACCAGCTTTACTTTTACCAGTATCTCGTCTCCTACCTTCCAAACTTTACAGAAGCTCTTCTGCGAACCTTGCAGAAATATCCCTACTGAATGAAACGATATTGCGGCTTAGCTGCAACCTGAAATGGAATGTGCGCTGATATGAAACCTCCTGGTAGATTAAAAGTATGTGCTGAACCGAGACTCGAAATGGGGACCATAGCCTCTCGGGGGCAAGTGCTCTACCAACTGAGCTACCCAAGTACGACTCAAGCCCCATCCTCACAGCTTTACTTCTGCAAGTACCTCGTCTCCTACCTTTCAAACTTTACAGAAGTTCTGCAAGGTTCGCAGGAGAGCTTCTGTAAAGCTTGGAAGGTAGGAGACGAGGTACTGGCAGAAGTAAAGCTTTGAGGACAGGGCGTGAGTCGTAATTGGGTAGTTCAAATGATAAAGCACTTGCCCGCCAAAGGCCAAGGTCCAGAATTCGAGTCTAGTTCCGGCACACAATTTTAATTTGCCAGGAAGTTTCATATAAGCGTACACTCCGCTGCAGAGAGAAAATCTAATTAAGCATGTAGCCTTTCGCCCCTCCTGTTCAATCTGTACATCGAGGAAGCAATTATGGAAATGAAAGAAATGTTCAATAGTGGAATTAAAATTAAAGGTGAAAGTATATCAGTGACACATTTCGCCGATGACATTGCTATCCTGAGTGAGTGTGAAGAATTACATGATCTGCTGAACGGAATGGCCTAATGAGTGCACAGTATCGATTGAGTGTAAATCGAAGGAAGACGAAGGTAATGAGAAGTAGCAGAAATGAGAATAGTGATAAAGTTAACAATAGGACTGATGGTCACCAAGTAGATGAAGTTAAGGAATTCTGCTACCTAGGCAGTAAAATAACCAATGACGGACGGAGCAAGGAGGACATCAAAAGCAGAATAGCTATGGCAAAAAAGGTATTCCTGACCAAGAGAAGTCTACTAATAACATATACCTGCCTTAAATTGAGGAATCCGGCTGCTGTGACCGAGCGGTTCTAGGCGCATCAGTCCGGAACCGTGCGACTGCTACGGTCGCAGGTTGGAATCCTGCCTCGGGCATGGGTGTGTGTGCTGTCCTTAGGTTAGTTAGGTGTAATTAGTTCTATGTATAGGGGACTGATGACCTCAGATGTTATGTCCCCACAGCTCTTAGAGACATTTGAATCACTGTTGAATTTGAGGGAGAAATTTCTGAGAATGTACGTCGGGAGTACAGCATCGTATGGTAGTAAAACATGGACGGTGGGAAAACCGGAACACAAGAGAATCGAAGCATTTGAGATGTGGTGCACAAAGGAATGTTGAAAATTAGGTGGACTGACTGACTGACACCATGACACTACGGTCCTCTTAGGACCTTGGCCTCCTCAATAGATTTCCAATCGTCTCAATCTTCAACACACCTGCGCCACCTCCTCACTTCTTCTCTTTGGTCAGCTTACACATCTTCCAGCCATCTTACATGCGGTCGTCCTCTCCTTCTTCTACCACCAGGACGTTCCACAGTCATTTTCTTCAGGAGCTTTTCTACTGTCATACGCTGGACATGTTCTAACTATCTTAGCCTTCTCCTTTTGATTGAGGTTACCAACTTAATTCGATTTATTATATCTGCCTCAACTTTGTTGTCTGACGTTAATACTGAGCCAAGATAAATAAAGCTATCTGCTCTTTTAAAGATGTACTCTTCTAACTGTAGATCATCTGTGTTTGTACTGTATGTCTCAGTTACCATAGAGTTAGATTTTGTCCACTAATTTCTAAATCAAGATTCTTGGCAGCGGTTTCAAACTCTTTGATGGCTGATATGAGCTCCTCCTTACTTGTAACACTTATTATTGCATCATCTGCATAGGCTAAGATTTGCATAAGTTTGTTTTAAATATTGCCTCCTGGGTTTGTGGTTACTGATCTTTCTGCATTATCTTGCACCAAGTTGAATATTACAGAGGATAGTGGATGTACCTGTCTTAGTCCTTCTTCCTTTGGTAACATGTCGACAGAAATCCTTGTCTGTCAGGTGGGCTGATTAGGTAAGGAATAAGGAGGTTCTACGTAGAATCGGAGAGGAAAGGAATAAGTGGAAATCACTGATAAAGAGAAGGGACAGGATGATAGAACATCTGTGAAGTTATGAGGGAATTCCTTCCATTTTACAACAGGTAGCTGTAGAGGGCAGAAACTGTAGAGGAAGACAGAGATTGGAATGCATCGAGGAAATAATTGAGGGGGTACGTTGTAAGTGCTACTCTGAGACGAAGAGATTAGCACAGGAGAGGAATTCGTGGCGGGCCGCATAAAACCAGTCAGAATATCGATAACGAGAACAAAAGAAAAAACTCCACCTCCACAGTTGACAGATGCTGCAAGGTCTTGGTGTCTGTGGACATATTGCAGTATATCTCCTCAATGTATTACACATGTACAAGATATGATTTAAGTCGGAGAAATGGTAACACCAGTCAATCGCCAAATATCTGCTCTTCATAGAGATTCTCAACCTGCGCAGTTCGATGCTTTTGGGCATTGTCATCCATGAAAATGAAGTCAGGGGTGAATTCATCCCAGATAAAATCCACATGGGGAATGAGTACAGTTTCACACTAACGTCGACCAGTGAGTGTGTACCAAGTTCAAAGATTTGAAAGAGGTTACATCCTGTAACAGCTTAAATTTGTTCAAAAATTGCATTAAAATATTTCGGTTGTACTGCAGCCATGAAAACCTAGACTTGACATAATGACGTTTCCATGCAGTGCTAAAAGCTGCGACGTACAAAAATCACAACGCCAACGTGGAGTTGAGGAACATAAATGAAAGTTGGTTGGCGTGTTTCTACATCTGAAAGATAATGTTTATTCCCATTTCACGACAGTCTCATAAGACTGGCGACAGTAATGTCACTATGAGGATGTAAATCACATATGCTGTAAATACAAGCTGTAAAGGACGTGAATGTTTGTTACCTTCCAGCTGGACGTGGTGAGAAAATGTTAGTCAAGAACGCCTTAAAGGTGACAAAGAGGCCATCATCTAGACGTCACTGACTTTCGACGAGGTCGTGTAATAGAGCTGCGAGCTGCTGGATGCTCCTTCTGCGATACTAGAGAAAGACATGGCAAGAATATAGCCACTGTACATGTCTGCAGGCAGCAGTGTTGACCAGAACGAACGGTCGCAGGAAGATCTGAGTTCGGATGGCCACGTAGCAAAACTCAAGGGAAAGGCCATCGTGTTCGGCATATGGGTGTGGCGCATCCCATTGCATCTGCAGCAGTAATTTGAGCAGCAGATGGCGCCAGAGTGACACAACCAACTGTTCCAAACCGGTTAGTCCAAGGACTGCTCCGGCCCTGTGACTTGCAGTCCACTGACACCAGACCACTGCTATCTGCGTGTTCAGTGATATCAAGCGAAAGCTCATTGGAGGGCAAGGTGGAGGTCTGTTGTGTTTTCTGATAAAAGCTAGATCTGTGGCAATGAAGACCGTGTTTTGTTTAGAATATGGCCAGTTGAGGGCCTGCAAAAAACGAGTCTGCATGCTTAACACACTGGACTTACACCTGCAGTTATGGTCTGGGATGCGATTATGTAAGACAGCAGGAGCACTCTTGTGATTATCCTACGCACCCTGACTGAAAATTTGTACGTGGCTGGTGATTCGACGAGTGTCGCTGCCATTCATGAACAGCGTTCCAGGGTTTTCTTCCAACAGGGTGACGTTCGCCCAATTACCGCTGTTGTCACACAGCATGTTCTACAGAGTGTACATATGTTGCCTTGGCCTTGTAGGTCAACAGGTTTGCACCATGGGACATTATCGTACTGTAACTCCAGCATTATCGACAACCATTAAACGTCACTATATTGACCCACCAAGTGCAACAGGCATGGAACTCCATACAACAAAGTGATATCTGGCACCTGTACAACGCGATGTATACACGTCTGCAGGTTTGAATTCAACATTCTGGCGGTTACACCGGTTATTACTGTACCAGCAGTTCACATATGCAATGGCGTATCTGGCTCTTACACTAACCTGTGATAATGCAATGTTAATCACCGACATATGTTACCTAGACAAATGTCATTGCTCGAGACTAATTATTTAAGGTTTTGCCACTATTTTCCGTCAGTGAACATCAACGTTTTCACACTATGTTAAATATATCGTTGTATTCTAACGATATTGAATGATTCTGAGGCTCTGTTAAAAGAAAATCAAGGAATGAATACTGTTTGACGAGTGAAAGCATAAAAGGAACGCTATTATAGTTAAAACGACTATAATATTTATCGGTTGGCTAAAAATTTATAACACTTTTGTCAAACCAAATATGAAAGTCGGGATCCACTTTTGCTTTTCAACCTGCAGTTGTGTGGATGATCGTGGCGCTACCTGGCGTATAATGGACGCAACAGCAAAAAAAGAAAAAACAAGTTGCATTCAGGGTACCCAGGCTTACGTACGTAGCTGTGTCACGTCCGGCCATGTTAATATTTCTTGAATGCCAATAACATATAATCGAGTAAAATGTAGGAGTTGTAGCGGCACTTTTGTTGTAGAGTCAGATTTTAGAAAGCAAGTTTATCTAACACTAATCTATGATGGCGTTCCGATGCAACACTACATCAAGAAAATGCCTACAACAAACAAACTGACATTAATAAATTGATTGCACCTCATTGGAGACATAAATAAAATGGATACTTACATTCTTTAACCTGAAACTACACAACCACAGCAGTTACAATAGACAAGGCAAGGCTTTTTATGAAATCTAAGTGAATAGAATCAAAATGAATTTATAGAAGTGTAACGAATGTATCAGTCAAAAATTTCTTAATAACATATTCAATAGGTTCAATTATTCAGAAGTCTGTATTAAAATCATTATCCTAAAGTCACAAACTGCGTCCTCAATTCCTTGTCACTGTGTATAAATAAGTTTCGTTTCTGTAATCCTCAAGGTCAAAGATCGTATAAACAATTTTTGTAATCACTATAGTTATGGACTGGTGTACGTGTACTTACTAGAAAAACTAGCTTTAACTAAATTTGTGTTGATATAAATTTGACAGGTCTTACTTCCCGTTCAGTTAATGATTCAGGTCTTCAGACTACTCTCACCATTATTTGTTTTTCAATAATCCATGACTTATTTACAGATGTTAGCCACTGAGCTACGTCAGAATCTCATAGTTTGTTCCATTTTTATTCCAAGTAGAACAGTATAAACTAATTATAACAATTTGAATCTATTTCAGTAACAGTTAAATATCTTTTGAAAGACTAATGTTAAATAGCTTCTAGAGAGCAGGCTACCACAAATCGTAAAAATGTAAATTTTCAGGGAGACTACCCTACTCTAAGACCAATTCTTTCACTGTTGTGGTGAGGATAAGACTACGAGCTAGGGACTGAAGCGCTTATTCGGTGTAATATAATTTCTTGTATGCGGAAATTATTTCTACTCGAACCCTGTCCCCCTTATCGTGCTTTGGACATCAATAGACGATGCCTAAAATTAACAATATTCCGCTAGGCTACACACGGTAAAACTACATCTACGTATTGTTAGAGTCAGAAAAATAGTGGCAGTCACCTGTGCACATTAAATGCCTAAGCTCAACTAAGTATAAAAAATGGATTTAACTTCCAGGGAAGAGAGCGATGTTGGCGAATAAAGATTTTCTGTGATGACGCACTAGACAACAGCTTTGAAGTGCCCTGCGTTGCCGTAAAAAGACCGATACGTCGGACTGTAGCTCCATATAACTTAAGACATTATTTTGTGCCAGAGTAAACATCATATAAAGCAAATACAGCTATTACAATAGCTAAATATTGCTAGGGTCTCAGTTAAGAAGAGATATTTTCTTTCTCATGAAAACATTCAAAAGGTCGATTATACGCTATTCTTATATTTTAAATATTTTATACAAATTGGTCACACTTTGAATCGGTATCTTTGGTTAGACTTGGTGACCATGACAGGACTCTTAAAACTTTTATGATGAAAAGTGACTACGTTCTATTAGCTTCAGAGCAAAATACCAGATTTGGTGAAGTGCATTACGACAGTTCATAAAGAAGTGAAACGTAGCAGTTGAAGACCATACCTCTATATGTATTAGATTGAGTTAGGATACTATCGAGACAGGAATTAGCTAGTATGTAGGTCCTAAAGATAAGCAAGGGTCATAAAAAATAAAGAGAGAACAGCAAATTACTGCAAATGGTGGAGGTGTATGCAGTGACAGTGGTTACAACAGCTAGTAGGTGACAGCACCATTAACTGGAGACACTACTATTGAGATAGTGTGGCCATTATGTGAACCCACACTGATTTTCAACAAATTTTAGAAAGATTTTAATTTTAGATCAGCTAAATGCAAAACGGGGGAAGTAGAGCAGCAACCTTCTAGCTGTGCAATAATGGAAGTGATGAGAAACATTGCTATCGTCATGACCACAACGAATCCTAATATAGGCATGCTATGAAATATAGTATGATTCATATCCCGATTAAATTCAGAAAATGGAAGCAAAAATAATCTCTAACCTGGACATAAATATTAAAACTGTAAGCCAGAAGTACTAGACTAAAATCAAGATTGAAATGTTGACTTAAATGAGAAATTAACAAATAAGATAGAAGCGAGTTTGTCAATACTGATTTTACAGAGTCCAGGGATGACTGAGGTTAGAACTTCAATTTCCTCAGAAAAAAGTGTTAAACAGAATTCCAGAACACAGTAACAGGTATCAACTAAGGAATTCGTTCTAAATTACAAACAGAAGAAAGTGTACACCAATAGTAGAGAATAAATAACAGGGGCTCATTAGAGTAATAAAGACCGATATAACTGACGAAACGAAATCTGATTTTGTGGCACTCAAACACAGTTTCACCAAAACAGGATCTAGTTTTACGCAAGTACGAAGCAGTGTCGATGGTGTGACTACACAATTTCCTAATGAAGTAAAACAAGTATGCACAAAATTGAAAATCGAGGCTAGCAGTACTCACGCGGCTGTGCAAAAAATGGAGCTATTGAGCAAGAAGGAGAAATACAATTCTCAGACCAAATACGGAGGTAGTCATCCAGCAGATGTCATGGGGAACTGCGAACAGGCTTTACCAGATGAGATGATAGATGGGGAACGAATTAATTTATTAACTAACCCTACAACAATCGTAAGACATTGTGTTTGCACTCAGAGACATAAAATTTGTGACTTTGGGAGTTCAAAAAGAAGTTTTTAGAGGAACGTACGTCTGCGCAGAAACAGGATAAGTGACGAGAATTCGTTGTTGCATAATTACCACAGAATCGTGGATGTAGTACCATGAAGGAGTACTGCGAGTCCTGGTTTCACAGACTGCGATGTTTGAAAGATAGATGTAGAGAGTCAGAGATAACGTGGAAGTTAAGGAAGAAACTGTTCTTTCTACAGTATGTCGGTAGTAATAACATCGCAGACTACAAATTAAAACTACGGTCTACAAAGAGATAGTATTACCCCCTTTACTCTACTCCTCGGGAACCTGGTGCTGTTATAAAGCAGACATTAGGAGGCTAGACACCTTTCATCTTCGCTGTCTGAGATCAGTCTCCACATGAAATGGGAAGACCATGCATGCTCCAAACATGGAGATTTTTTTCCGCGTGAAACTGCTTGGCATTGAAGCTCTCTTAATGAAACACCAACTGAGATGGAGTGGCCATATCATACGCATTGACGACAGTAGACCTCCAAAAGCGGTGATCTCCTCAGAGTTCTCCTGTGGAAAGCGGCGGCTAGGTGGCCAACACCTGCGATATAAACACACCATCAAACGCCACCTCACAGCCTTTGGCACTTCGAGCAATCGTTGGGAGCAGCTTGCATTGCACCGATCAGAATGGCGCTCAACTGTACAGAAGAGTGTGGAACAATTCGAACAGATCCAGCTAAAGAACCCGGACGATAAACAAAAGCTCCGTAAATCTAGGCCCAAGCCAAATTACATGTATACATATAATTCCTCTGGGCCACTGTATTGATTTTCGTGCGACTGGATCTTCAAAGGAAAGTTCGGCTTTGCAAGCCACGTCAAGCCCGCCACAATACGGACTAAACGCCTGACAGAGACGCTGTCGCTGGACATGGCGATGATGAAATCACCAACATCAGTAATAACAGAAAAGCTGATGATTTCTTAAACAAGGTTGAGGACAAATGTCGTTGGCGTGAAACACACGACCGAAGAATTTTCAGAAACTAACATGTACCTCAAAGATGAGACCACAAAGGGCCCCAAACAAATGTGTTGTAGGACCCGGTAGAGGAAGTTTCGGTACCATGGTATAGATAACTGTAACATCTGTAGGGTGGACGGAGATGAGGACGTCCATGGACATTTTGGCTCTGTAGTACGTGGAAATAACAAATTGGCTCAAGACAAGGCGACAGAAAAAGTACTACAAGTACGAAGAATGGGGTGCAAGGGAAGAGCGTGGTCTTGTTGGAAACAAGACTCCCGACTGAAACAATGAAGGGATTACGTCGGCGGTCCAGATACATAGCACTAGAGAAGAAACAGTGGCTGGGGAGGAAACTGACCAAGTGGAACAAGGTATAGTAACAGGAAGAGAAGTAGAGATCATAGATCAGGGAAAAGGTGATTCGTAGGTACCGAAGGACGGGCATATTGTTGCTGAAGGTAATAATAAGTTAGATGTTGTTGCATTGTTTGGGGAAGTTTTTGAAATATATGACGATTGAAAATGTGAAAATCAAATAAGATACGACATACAGTGACGTAAAAGAGGCTCTAACCTCAGTAGTAGAAAGGGAGGAAAGGCAAAAGCCATGCAAGCCGATGCATGCACACATCAATTTTGATGAGATATTCCCATACTCCGAAACGCACAAAGATTACAGAAGACTGTCAAACAGAAGGCAATAGAAACTTTGAAGTGGAAAATGAGGGTAGCCCTAGAACAAAATTATTAGTAACCCATTACGATCCCTATATCTATTCAGTTCAGGTGGAAATTCACCACCCTACGAGCGATTCCGTAGGTAGTATTCATATTATAATGTGTGTACCAATGAATTAAAAACTAATGAGACTAACTGTATTTCTGCTGAAGTCATAGAAAATGAGGGAAGTAGAGTGCCATTGCAGGAAGAAGAGGAAGAAGACTACAATAATGATTCCAACTGCAACTTGTTAGAAGAGCATGGAGATGACAAATAAATTTATCGATTAAGTGCGGAATTTCCAGCAGCATGTCGAGCGAAAGAAAATCAAACGGTGTTACGTACAGAGGACTATGCAGTTGAAAGCAGCACTGGTGACGAGTTCATCTTTGCTCTTGAAATAATAAATAGCAAAGGCAGTAGTAAGCCGTGTGAAGCCAATAGTAGGAATATAGCATTAGTGAAAGAAAGCCACAGGGCGAAGATGTAGTCAAAAATGTGGAAGAGAGGAGGTGGAAAAAAAACTACCGATAAACGACGAGAAGTAATACTGGGATACATTTCTTGGCAACACGTGGCTATTGAAGGATTTCAGGAATATGGTATCATACGTATGTTTTGTTAGATGCAGAGGGTACAGATCAGTGTCATTTACAATGCTTTCTTTGGAGTAAAAGTAATAGGAGGCACTGGAAATGTGAGAAATCGGACAAAATATCATTGATTGTTTGAATTTAAAATACAAGGGTAATTCTTTACACAAATATTTTTAGTTGGAGAAGAATTGAGTACACAAATAATTTGAGCATTCAGTGGATAATTAAACAACAAGGCTTAATTGAGGGCAGGAAGTAATTATACATCTGGAATAAGGGAAATCTTAGCAAATTCATTTTGAAAGATTATTGGTATGGTTCCCGCTCTTAACTTAAGATCCACTTAGCAACTAATAAATACACGAAACTCTCCGTTGCCAAATTTACCTGTATTGTAATTTTAATTAACGTGGAAGACATAAAAGCACCAAACATGGAGGCAAAATGTACGCATCTAAAAGCTACTGGAAAGGGGAATAACATTACTTAAATTTATTTCCACAAGAGGAGAATACAACGTCCCAGTTCGGACCTCGCTAACACATTTTACTGACATTAAACATAACAAGGTAAATAATCATACATGTGACGAGAAAAAAATGAATAACACCATCAATATTTACAGATGAGAATATAACTATATCCACGAAGGTTCGCCCCTGGTATGGGAGATACTTAACTTCAAAATATAAGATGATTACAGTAAGCTCTAATTCCATTCGACAAACGTAGTAACGATATAAGCGAGACAAATGTACTGAAGGAGGATAACTGGATGTGCCGTAGTAAAAAGGACCACTATCAAACCCGTTAGGACGCGACCCCCGTGATCACGTCAGTTTCAGCTACCTGCAACATACACAGAGTCATTTGTAGCTTCTTATAAACAATTAACATGAATTGGCACAACGCGTAACACACTAATAAAATATGAACGACTACTTCACAGAACTAGCTCCTATTTAGACAAAACAAACAGCAGAATATTAACGACACGTAAAGTAATTCTAATTTATAACAAACTAAGGTACCACATAATAGAATATTGTCTTGAGCTCATAGGTTACTCAGTCGACTTGGCTGTTTGTAGGTCTTACAACTCAACAGTATCAGCTTAAGCAAATCCACTAATGCAAAATTCGAAATAGATCAGTAATAATGATTGAAGCCACTGACAATGCTAGGAAGCCAGACAGAGGATAAAATAATAATTTACGGCGGCACACAACTGACCTTACATCTCCAATTTAGTGTAATCGGAATAAACAGTTTTATGTCTAATAATTACTTACAGTACCACGACAACCTCCGAATGACACTTATTACCCAAGTTAGGTGCTGGTATGGAAAGGCACCTCTAGTAATACAGGGTTCGAGTGTATTCACTTATTGGAAGGGTTTCAACTTTACATCTCTTTACACATAGCTCTCTGTTTACCCACTACTATAACTTCTGCAACTAAAGAAGGGCATATAAATGCACATATAACTGACACAGATTTAAGCAAAATAAAATAGTACCTTAGTATGGCGCAAATGGTTTCATTTGATTTACATGTGGGATATCTTCACTATTCAGTAATTCCGAAATATATTCAACAACGCTTGGGAGCAAGACATCACCGTGGTATCAGCTTTTTACTTCACATAATATCCTACACATAAACAAGGCAGACGAAGCGTTTTCACATGCAGCAGCGGCGAGCATCACACATACCCCGTCACGCCATAGATACATCACAATTTCAATGGCCAGTAACAAGAATGTGTACATGCCCTCGCAGCAGAAAAGCCCCAAAACACAACAGTGCACCACCGTTATACCAAACTCGAGGTCCCATCAAGTCACTGCCGGGATCTCTCGCTGACCCTACCCATAGTGTACAGGAGAAGTACCACAGGCCTCACGGTAAACGCCAACAAGCCACGTCCGACCGTGCGAATGTCCACTCCGCTCTCTCTTCTCTCTATCCGTTAACCATCCGACCACCGGCCTGAATCGCGGAACGCAAAGATAGTGACCCTACAATCGATGGCAACGATGCCATTAAAAGTGCGAGAACACTGGCACCTACCGCGCCACGGCTCAAATAGCAATTAGGTTCACTGCAAGTAAGCCACTTAGGAGTGAATGATGAACTAGGATATTGTTGCAAATTTTCATGTTCGAAGTACGGTCGAGAATAATAAAAGAACAGGACTTTAAGAGTTTATTGGACATCATTGATGAATATAAGGAGAACAAAGAGGAGCGGTTATTTGAATTTTTAATGAAGAATGTAGAATTATTTTCCAACACACCAGCAATAGTAGAAGATTATGAACATTGCTTGAATGTAGTAGAACACAAACCAGCTTTCAGACCGCTTCTTCCATTCCTATAACCGATAGAGTTGGAGTTGAAATGGAATGAACAGAACGATCAAATGGGGAATAACTGAATGCAGCAATAATCAGTACGGTAACACACTAGCGCTTGCGACTAAAGAGTCGGTATCATATGGACAGAAATCAATGTTATAACAAAAAACAAAATAGTAAAAAGAGAAACCGATCTGTCTGGAGATTTTGACGAACAGCACCAAACATTTCTTTTAATACAATAAAATCAGTCAATATTTTACTGCAGGGTACTGGCAGATAGCCCTGGGTGAAGAATCGCAGAAATAAGCTGCGTTTCTATTCACTGGCAAATGCTGTAAATACCATTTCGCTTGAACATTAACGTTTCGGGGTTTATAAAAACACTAGATCGAAAGCAGAGTACTCTCAGGTAGCTGAATATACATTGGTGATCTAATGATTTCCACAAAACTCTGGCCACAACATTTAATACTGCTGATCAAGATGTTTAAGGCTTTGATCAAAGAGGAAATGACGTCGAATTCGAAGAAATGTGATTTCGTGTGGAAAAAGTAAGGTTTCTGGGCACATTATTATGGTAGAAGATACTGAAAAAGAACTAGAATATAAAAACTATGAGAAACTGCTATGCCAAAGTCAAGGAAGAAATTACTGGCATTTCTAGGCACGTGCTTATTCTACCAAGCCTTATCTATCCTAACTTAAACGAATTTCTGAAAAAGAACAGTGAATTCATTTTGACAGATTCGTCCAAGGCAGCGTTCAATAATTTAAAGAGAGTTTGCTTAGAGAAAATTACTTACGTTGTCAAAATTTATGCAGACCAGTTCAGATTATTGGTTGGAAGTGTCAGTCTTTCAAGAGAAGGGAACAGATGGCAAAGTTGTACAAGAAAAAGTTGCTTTTGCCAACAACAGCCTGAGTAAATGTGAGAGAAATCACACCTTGTTTGAGAAGGAAGCGTTAGTTAGTGTCTGGGGGTTCCGAAAGTTCATGAATTACTTTTCGGGAATTAAAACAATAATACACGCAGAGCATGGGGCACCGATTTTTCTAAAAGAGTGCCTATTGTTACGTAGCCGCCTCACGAGGCGGGTGTTATCCCTTCAACTGCACGACGTAGACATTAGGTACAGTAAAGGTATAAGAAAACTAGGTTCATGATCCATTGCTGACACTACACAAAAATGTTGATGTCCCGAACATAATTGAGGAAAATCGTGGTACATTCAATATTAGCTATTTTAAAGCGGTTAACCATAAAGATGTAATAAAGGATTTTTGCAAAAATGTAAGACTTTACCAGAATACAGGTGATGATTTAATGTAACTGAAGGTCAAATCAGAGAAAGTCAAATCTGACGAAGTCTTTGCTGTCGATAGAACAGCATCCCCAAAGATATTCAAATGGTGCTGTATTCATGGAAAGTAGCTAACTCAGAAGTATGCAGTATACGTTGGCAATCAATATTAGTGTATAAAGGAACAGACTACTTTCGTTTAAGGCCATTGTGGAGCCAAAAGGCGTGCGGAGAAAGTATTAGACCGTATCACCTTTAATAATCCAGTAATGACGGTAGCCCAAAGAATTAAATTCTGTGATAGCTGCCAAAAGCCAACAGCGACAAACGCCACGAATGGAAATACTATGCAGGCTATGACTACGAAAACATGTTGCAAATACATGGCTTAGATATTTTCCGGACATTACCAAAACCTCAAGTAAGTTATCGTAATTTTAAAAGTTGTAGTGCTCTTTCTAACATACATAATACTGTTATCAATGAATGAAGTGTCTTCCAGAAATATAAATAGTAAAATCGCCCAGAGCTGTTTTGTGAAAACAGGTAAGCCAAAGAGACTGTTATCTGATAAAAACTCTCACTTTCGATAACACTTATAGAATGATGATGTGGCAGACAACCAAGTACTGGTGGTCCACATAGACCATCACCTGTCAGTTAATCTGGCAGACAAATATAGGCAAGGTATTGGGTGGTTGTGTCAGATTTACTGCCATGAAAACCAGAGATTTTGGGGCAAGTATGTGAAAGAGATTCAACAAATAATAAATCGGGGCTGTCACGTCTTCAAATGAAGCAGTTGTATAACCCACTGAATTCACGACATCCAGTGATATATGGCGCTTTACGTCAAATTCTTTTATTTGGATGGAAGCTTATGGGGCCTGGAGATGGCATGATGAAATGCTGAAACAGGTCGCCTTCAGAATGAAAGAAAATAATATCTTAAAGCACACGGCTGTTGGTGAATTTTATTGACATTGAGAAATAAATAACACGTTAACTCATGACTGTATGGGTTTTACTCACGAAGCGGTACCTGAAATGGAGAAATCGTAAATCTGTTGGAAGATTTACTACAGTTTCCTCCTCTTCAGAAAAGTACTCTAGACGAGACGAGGCAACTAATTCGAAAGAAGACAGCAAAACAAACAGAGGATAAAATTTGATAGCATGACAAGGATCTCTAACTCCCAAAATTCCAAATAGGCAATTTCGTTCTCCTGATAACTCTCAGGAAATTGAGTGAAATTATCATGATGTTAGTGAATTAACATTTATTTTTCAATATTGATTATACGTTCAAGAATGCCTCGGGCATGGATGTGTGTGATGTCCTTAGGTTAGTTAGGTTTAAGTAGTTCAAAGTTCCAGGGGACTGATGACCTTAGAAGTTAAGTTCCATAGTGCTCAGCCACATGAACCATTTGAATTTCTAGTATCCGTAAAGAGTCTAGGTACAAGATAGTAGATCTGAGAAAATACAAACTGAGAGTTCAAAATAATAATACAGAAACATAAGTTTTAGTCTGATATAATTAAGGATTTAAAAAGTATAAAAGAGAAATATTTGAATAGTTAATCTTTTGAATACAATAATGTTGTAAGTATATGTTAATGATATAGAGCACTGTCTAAATATGGTTTTCCAAGGTTCAAAGAACATTAATTTCATGTAAGATGTACGACAATGGACTGTGCTTTTTAAATAAAGACTGTTTTGTGATAGCTTCATCAAAGTTCATATTCTATGTGAACTTTGATGAAGCTATCACAAAACAGTGAGAAAATGTGTGTCAAAGAGACTGAGAAAAGGCTCACTGAATTTACCATAAGGAGGAAGCACAAAATATAGTGAAGGGACAGAAAGGGCCACTCTTATAAACTTCCACTGTAGGAAGCTCTGCCCTCTTTTAATTGGTAATTGTCTGCGTAATTATTTGTTAGTTTTGAATTATTTTGTCTTTCAAATAGATAAAAAATACATGCATATAGTAGCTTAGTTCTTAGAGTTTCAAAGTGAAAGTTATGATGGATATTATGTTAAGCAAAAATAAGTGGCTTTGATGTAGAACATATTACATTTTGTAATGATATACATATACACTGGACTGAAAAAACTGTTAGTTAATAGGTTTTTTGTCTATACATGTTAAGTTTTAAAGTTTTTATCTATGAGTGTAGTCCTGTTGGAAAATGAGATACTGTTGTTGTTGTGGTCTTCAGTCCAGAGACTGGTTTGATGCAGCTCTCCATGCTACTCTATCCTGTGAAAGCTTCTTCATCTCCCAGTACCTACTGCAACTTACGTTATTCTGAATCTGTTTAGTGTATTCATCTCATGGTCCCCCTCTACGATTTTTACCCTCCACGCTTCCCTCCAATACTAAATTGGTGATCCCTTGATGTCCACTGTATGTAAAGTTATAATAATCAATGTAATTCTACAAGATAGTTCAACGACATGTGGGTCTATGTAAGGTAACAGCTTATATTTGACCAAAAATATTATTTATTTATTTATTTTTGCGCTGTTACCTTAAAATCGGTACATGATATATCAAGTGTTACTGTTTCAAATAGATCGAATTATTCAAACAATGTTAAATACATCTATGTTTCCTATGTTAGATATCTTTGACTATATTTTAAAACAAAATGAAATAGTGCATATAGTTTTGCGAAATCAAAAGCATAATAACGAATGATAAAGGTGTGACCTTAAAGTCATGAAAGAGACATGCAACCATTTTACTAAACACGCGTAAATCGGTAGTTAAGGTTGCGTAAAAAGTCGTACAACCGGTAAGGAGTGACTTTATTGATAAGAAAGTGTACATGATGACTTCGGGAATTATTTTCATTTTCAGAAATAAAAGTGCAAAACTTACATGACGACAAGAGAGTTACCAGTTTCGTAAGTTCAAATGGCTCTGAGCACTATGGGACTTAACATATGTGGTCATCAGTCCCCTAGAACTTAGAACTACTTAAACATAACCAACCTAAGGACATCACACACATCCATGCCCGAGGCAGGATTCGAACCTGTGACCGTAGCGGTCACGAGGTTCCAGACTGAAGCACCTAGAGCCGCACGGCCACACCGGCCGGCGTTTCGTAAGTAACAAGACATGACAGAATTCCGGATACGGAATGTTTTTATCATTACAGTGATTGTAATATTCGTACGTTACTCGTGCAAAATCAAGTAAGAGAGAGGGGGAACCACTATGGATTTTCGACACAGGATCGTGTGGATTACCTTGGCTCAAAGTGGCACAGATAGGGCGGAAGGGAATGAAAAGACGGCACTCGCAGATACGGTAGCCTAAGAGCGTAGACGTGTCATGTCCGATGATGTTAATATATTAAGAGGCTAAAACTGTTAATATTCGAATGATTGTATGTAAGGGAGTGACATTTGTGCCATAAAGTAGTCTTCACAAATGACGGATTTAGGAAAGCACGATAATCCAATAGCAGTCCATAATGGAATTTGGAGCTTACACATCAAGAAGCATGGTTACCACAAACTGTGTGGTCCTAACAAATTAATTTCATTTCAGTGGAGAGGTGAAGATCCTACCCAATCACCATCCAGTATCCAGAAATACAGTAACATTACAGCGCTTTTTATTAAATCTAACTGCTCAGAAATTTAATGAGTGCCACAGACACAACTTTCGTTCACAACGATTAAATAGATTCAGTTATTTACAGTATTTATTAAATTCACAGTCTAAACCCTAATTTTCTTGTCACTACGCTGATTTGTGTAAATATAAACGGTTACACCTCCCCATGAACCATGGACCTTGCCGTTGGTGGGGAGGCTTGCGTGCCTCAGCGATACAGATATCCGTACCGTAGGTACAACCAAAACGAGGGGTATCTGTTGAGAGGTCATACAAACATGTGGTTCCTGAAGAGGGGCAGCAGCCTTTTCAGTAGTTGCAAGGGCAACAGTCAGGATGATTGACTATTCTGGCCTTGTAACAATAACCAAAATGGCCTTGCTGTGCTGGTACTGCGAACGTTGAAATCAAGGGGAAACTACGGCCGTAAATTTGGCGAGAGCATGCAGATTTACTGTATGATTCAATGATGATGGCGTCCTCTTGAGTAAAATATTCCGGAAGTAAAATAGTCCCCCATTCGGATCCTCGGGCGGGGACTACTCAAGAGGTTGTCGTTATCAGGAGAAAGAAAACTGGCGTTCTACGGATCGGAGGGTGGAATGTCAGATCCCTTAATCGGGCAGGTACGTTAGAAAATTTAAGAAGGAAAATGGATAGGTTAAAGTTAGACAGAGTGGGAATTAGTGAAGTTCGGTGGCAGGAGTAACAAGACTTCTGGTCAGGTGAGTACACGGTTTTAAACACAAAATCAAATAGGGGTAAGGCAGGAGTATGTATAATATTGAATAGGAAAATAGGAATGCGGGTAAGCTACTACAAACAGTATAGTAAACGCATTATTTTGGCCAAGATAGATACGAAGCCCACACCTACTACAGTAGTACAAATTTATATGCCAACTAGCTCTGCTGATGAAGAAGAAATTCGAGAAACGTATGATGAAATAAAAGAAATTATTCAGATAGTGAAGGGAGACGAAAATTTAATAGTCATGGGTGACTGGAATTCGAGAGTAGGAAAAGGCAGAGAAGGAAACGTAGTAGGTGAATATGGATTGGAGCTAACAAATGCAAGAGGAAGCCGCCTGTTAGAATTTTGCACAGAGCGCAACTTAATCAGAGCTAACTCTTGGTTTAAGAATCATGAAAGAAGGTTGTATACATGGAAGAACCCTGGAGATACTAAAAGTATCACATAGATTGTATAATGATAAGACAGAGATTTAGGAACCAGGTTTTAAATTGTAAGACATTTCCAGGGGCAGATGTGGACTCTGACCACAATCTATTGGTTATGACCTGCAGATTAAAACTGAGGAAACTGTAAAAAGGTGGTAATTTAAGGAGATGGGACCTGGATAAACTGAAAGAACCAGAGGTTGTACAGAGTTTCAGGGAGAGCATAAGAGAACGATTGACAGGAATGGGGGAAAGAAACAGAGTAGAAGAAGAATGGGTAAATTTGAGGGATGAAGTAGTGAAGGCAGCAGAGGATCAAGTAGGTAAAAAGACCAGGGCTAGTTCAAATCCTTGGGTAACAGAAGGAATATTGAATTTAATTGATGAAAGGAGAAAATATAAAAATGCAGTAAATGAAGCAGGCAAAAAGGAGTACAAACGTCTCAAAAATGAGATCGGCAGAAAGTGAAAATGGCTAAGCAGGGATGGCGACAGGACAAATGTGGGAATGTAGAGGCTTATCTCACTAGGGGTAAGGTAGATAGTGCCTACAGGAAAATTAAAGAGACCTTGTATGAATTGGAATATATCCAGACTTTAATTGAGGACAGAGATTGTAAGTGGTCCCCTGAGACGAAGAGATAGGCAAAGTAGGGGAATTAATGGTGGGCAGCCAGAAACCAATCAGAAGACCGAGGGCTCAAGAACGAAAAACGGAAAATAAATAACAATTAAAGTAATTCCAAGATGTTACGCATTCCCAGAATTAAAATGTTACTAGTCAGTATTATATCCACACAAATTTAGTTAAAGTTGACTTTTCCAGATAAATAGAGTCAATACAATTTTTTCGTTGCCATGATTCCAGAAATACTTTACATGATCTTGTGACAATTTTGTTGTTGTGGTCTTCAGTCCCGAGACTGGTTTGATGCAGCTTTCCATGCTACTCTATCCTGTGCAAGCTTCTTCATCTCCCAGTACCTACTCCAACCTACATCCTCCTGAATCTGCTTAGTGTATTCGTCTCTTGGTCTCCCTCTACGATTTTTACCCTCAACGCTGCCCTCCAAGACTACCAACCGATCCCTTCTTCTGGTCAAGTTGTGCCACAAACATCTCTTCCCCCCAATCCTATTCAATACTTCCTCACTAGTTATGTGATCTACCCATTTAATCTTCTGCATTCCTTTGTAGCACAACATTTCGAAAGCTTCTATTCTCTTCTTGTCCAAACTATTTGCCGTCCATGTTTCACTTCCATACACGGCTACACTCCATATAAATACTTTCAGAAATGACTTCCTGACACTTAAATCTATACTCGATGTTAACAAATTTCTCTTCTTCAGAAACGCTTTCCTTGCCATTGCTAGTCTACATATTATACCTTCTCTACTTCGACAATCATCAGTTATCTTTCTCCCTAAATAGCAAAACTCCTTTACTATTTTAAGTGTCTCATTTGCTAATCTAATTCCCTCAGCATCACCCGACTACATTCCATTATCCTCGTTTTGCTTTTCTTGATGTTCATCTTATATCCTCCTTTCAAGACACTATCCATTCCATTCAACTGCTCATCCAAGTCCTTTGATGTGCCTGACAGAATTACAATGTCATCCGCGAACCTCAAAGTTTTTATTCCTTCTCCATGGATTTTAATACCTACTTCGAATTTTTGTTTTGTTTCGTTTACTGCTTGCTCAATATACAGATTGAATAACATCGGGGATAGGCTGCAACCCTGTCTTACTCCCTTCCCAACCACTGCTTTCCTTTCATGTCCCTCGACTCTTATAACTGCCATCTGGTCTCTGTACAAATTGTAAATAGCCTTTCGCTCCCTGTACGTTACCCCTGCCACCTTTAGGATTTGAAAGAGAATATTCCAGTCAAATTTATCAAAAGCTTTCTCTAAGTCTACAAATGCTAGAGACATATGTTTGCCTTTCCTTAAACTTTCTTCTAAGTTAAGTCGTAAGGTCAGTATTGCCTCACGTGTTCCATTCTTTCTACGGAGTCCAAACTGATCTTCCCCGAGGTCAGCTTCTACTAGTTTTTCCATTCGTCTGTAATGAATTCGTGTTAGTATTTTGCAGCGGTGACTTATTAAACTGATTGTTCGATAACTTTCACATCTGTCAACACTTGCTTTCTTTGGGATTGGAATTATTATATTGATCTTGAAGTCTGAGGGTATTTCGCCTGTTTCATACATCTTGCTCACCAGATGGCAGAGTTTTGTCAGTCTTCTGATTGGTTTCTTGCTGCCCACCATTAATTCCCCTACTTTGCCTATCTCTTCGTCTCAGGGGAGCACTTGCAACCTCTGTCCTCAATTATAGTCTGGATATATTCCAATATCCGTGTTCCTCATCAGTTTTCACCCTCAACAGCTTCCTCTATTACCATGGAAGTCTTACGTCTTAACATGGAAGTCTTATATCTTAACATATATACTACGATATTGGCGCTTCTTTTCGTTAGTGTTTTCCACATATCCATTTCTCGACGATTCTCTGGAGGATCTCTTCATTCCTTACCTTATCATAAATCACACACAAGGCTTAGAGGACAAACACACAGTCCACTATTCAGACAGGTCGTTCTAAATTTAGAATTGTAACACCCTTTGTACACCCGGCCGGAGTGGCCAAGCGATTCTAGGCGCTACAGTCTGGAACATTGCGACCGCTACGGTCGCAGGTTCGAATCCTGTTCATTTCACGTTACTTGTCCTTAAGCGACCCATCGCGACTGATTACTGTTCTCTCGACTCACGAATTCGGAGTTATCATTCCCTAATAAATCAGCAGTTCTAAACTGCCAACGTTCATACGGAAATAGACAAGATCCTTGGCTTTAATATAAATACTTCGGTAACAAACTGTAAATATCTTTCTGCATCTGCGGCACCGACACTTCCTGATACACTCACTTAGGCACCCCATGGTAGCCATGCCACGATTCTTCCAATAGCGTTTTGCGCTCGCCAGAGGAGACTATTGATATCGGTATGCATGCTACATTATGATTGTAATACAAAGGTCTGGTGCGTTTACCTCCATCATTGTGCCCTTTACACACCATGTCTATTTTTTATCTAAGATAACGCTAAGTAAACTTTCTTTCTTTTCATAGCAAAATGACACCGTTTTCTTTCCAGCGATTTCATTCATTTTGCAAAAATATTTGGTAATTTGCGGTAACGTCTTATGGGACCAAATTGCAGAGGTCCTCGTCCCTTAATCAGACATATAAACAAACTTACGCCGTGAACAGCACACACACAAACACACACCCATGCCCGACGGAAGACTCGAAGCTCCGACGGAGAGAGCCGCATGAACCGTGACCAGTCGGCTGAGACCGCGCGACTACCCAGAGCTGCATTCCTCTGTTTTTCGCATTTCTTATAAGCTCTCGCGTAAGAGCAACAATTAACTTACTTGATTTGACTGGATTTTCCTGCACAGACATGCTTCTTGTCTTATGTGTATGCATTTTTCACGTAATTGCCTATTAACATTGTGTTTCAGCCATGTTACAAGCAGTTATATTTATGTTTTATGTCATTCAGATGCAGCATACGGATGAAAGTGATTTGTATCATTAGACTGTAAATAATTTGTGTCATTTGATAATAGAACGATCGTTTATGGTGTTTTTCCGTTTACAATTATGTAATAAGTGGGCTGAGATGTATCCTTCGAGACTTCAGACATAGGCACCTAGGATATGACATAGCCTCTTAATAGATTCCTTTTAATATATAAATAGCAAAATTTGTAAACATATTATGTATTCCTATTTCTAAGATGACGACAGAAGATTATAAACAAAAATGTGGAACATTTGGTAAAATACAGGATGATTATAATTGAAGTTAAACTTGAAAAAGGCTGTAGAAATAACACCACTGGTCAGAATGAAGTCAAACTGCAAGGAAGTATTATCTGGGACGGGGGAAATTATTACAGAAAAAAAAATTGTGAAAATTGATCTATAGATGGCGCTGTATGTGTCACAATACGTAAATGGAAACACACGTCATGCAGACGACCCACTGAAGTTGGTATAAGCACGCCGGATACATAGCTTTCCTGCTTTCGTGTCTGCGACGTTCGCCATGACTGTCTCAATGCAGGAACACGCTGTGCTTGTAAAGATGTATTACAAGAATGATGACTGTGCACACGTCGCTCTGCAGAAGTTCCGAACTCTGAAGGGTTTGAAAAAAGTTGTTGGTCGGATGACTGCCTTGGTTCTAGAGAATTCTAAACGGAGGAAGCGAACTGATACGACGTCAGTGGAAGCAGTGGCCACAGCAATGTAGGAGGAAACGAGTGGTGGTGTGCAAACCTGTAGTGCACGGAAAATTGAGAAAACATTGGAAATATGCAGGAGCACAGTGCGTAAAATCCTACGAAACATCCTCCTTTGCTATCCATTTAATATTAACTATGTTCACGATATGCTTACTGTTGATCTGTCGGCAAGAGAGACCTATGCTTTAGAGTTTCTTGCGCCCATGTAAGTGGACAGTGATTGGCCGTGGAAGATTTTGTAGACATAAGAAGCCGACTTCCATCTGACAGAATATGTCAGTACACAGAAATGTTGAATATGGGAAAAAGTCACTGATTGGTGCGGATTTACAGCTTCAATTATCGTTGGGACATACTTTTTCGAAGAGACAGGTGCTTCCGACCCTGTTACCTGTACTTTCACTGGTAAGGGCTATAAGTGTCTTTTTCGCTACCATGTAATTCCAGCTCTCCAGCATCGTGGATGTGTGGATGCGATCAATTTCATGCAAGATGGCACACCTCTTCACATTGCAAATCCAGTTTAGCAGCTGCTGAAGCGCCATTTCGGAAATGCTAGAATTATCAGCCACCATTTTCCTACAGCCTGGCCGTTGCGATCACCTGATTTTTGTCTGTATAACTTCTGGCTTTGGGGATGTCTGAAAGATGTTGTGTTCAGTGTTACGATTGCAGATTTAGCTGCACTGAAGGCACGCATTGAGCAACACACTCTGAACGTGATCCCGGAAATACTTCGGTCTGCTGTGGAACACGCCGTTTCTCGACTTCAACTTGTTGCAGAAAACGGTGGGCAGCATATTGAACATGTTTTGCGCCAGTCACTGGGAAATTAACAATCCGATTTGATTTCGAATAATACTATTTATGCGGTTGTTGGTCTCAGAACAATTTAAAAATGACGTCATTTATACTTTTTATGCGGATTTTGACCTCAGGACAGTTAAAAACAAATTTTTTCCATCCAATGTGATACGACCTTCCCGAAGGGGGCAGGCTTACGTAACTAACAGTATCACACCTGTGTACCCATGCGCACTGAGTATTACAGTTTGTTTAACGTCAGGTATACACCTAACACATTTTTGTATGATTCATTTGCCATTTGTAGCCAAACACTCTTAAATTATGATGCTTACAGCTCCATCTATTGCTACATTTTGTAACTATTTATTTTTATTCTGCATACGTTTCACTCTTCTCCTATAACATTCCGTTGCGAATTTGAGGTCATTCTGACCAGTTGTGTTATCTCTACAGTGGCCTAAAAGTTTAATTTTATTTATAACCACCCTTTATATCTCTTCAATTGATTCAATTGGCTCTGAGAAGTTTGGGACTCAACATCTGAGGTTAACAGTCCCCTAGAACTTAGAATTCCTTAAACCTAACTAACCTAAGGACATCACACGCATCCATGCCCGAGGCACTAATCGAACCTGCGACCGTAACGGTGGCGCGGTTCCAGACTGAAGCGCCTACAACCGCTCCGCCACACCGGCCGGCCTCTCTCTAATTATTTGCCGCAAGATTAAGATGGAAAAACCCATAATAATAGCTTATTTATCGAGTTTCACACTTACGTTGCTATGTTCCTGCCTTTTTCTGACAATTCCTGTACTTCCTTCGCTTATCGAATGATATAAATATTCGTTTCTTTGAGCTTCAGTAAGCTAATCGATAGAACGTAGTTAATATTTTTACAGTGTTTCCTTCGGAAAGCACTTTTATATGGATTGCAGCTTGTATACCTTCGTTTACGCTCTGGGTGAACACTCTTGGGACTTCGACTTGGCTCTGGACAACCCAGAGGACACTGGCAAGGGCCTCCATTGGCTGTCATGTTCTCCAGATTTGTACACATGCGACTCCTTTTTGTAACGCTGTATTAAAGACAAGGAGATTATCTTTAACGTTCCGTCGATAATGAGGTTACTAGAGACATCAAACACACTCCCGCTGCGATGGGATCGAACTCCGTCTTACATGAACCACATCAAGGAATAACTTTTCGATTACTCTGTGACTGAACACTGCACACCGCACAGTCATCCGTTGAGAGTTAACAGTCTTCTCGATAACGAATTGTGACTTCTCAGTCTCCCAAATGAGGCAGTTTTGGGTATTGACGAACCCCTCCAAATAAAAATAGTCCAACAAACCATACGGCGCATACTACACTCCTGGAAATAGAAATAAGAACACCGTGAATTCATTGTCCCAGGAAGGGGTAACTTTATTGACACATTCTTGGGGTCAGATTCATCACTTCATCACACTGACAGAACCACAGGCACATAGACACAGGCAACAGAGCATGCACAATGTCGGCACTAGTACAGTGTATATCCACCTTTCGCAGCAATGCAGGCTGCTATTCTCCCATGGAGCCGATCGTAGAGATGCTGCATGTAGTCCTGTGGAACGGCTAGCCATGCCATTTCCACCTGGCGCCTCAGTTGGACCAGCGCTCGTGCTGGACGAGCAGACCGCGTTAGACGACGCTTCATCCAGTCCCAAACATGCTCAATGGGGGACTGATCCGGAGATCTTGCTGGCCAGGGTAGCTGATTTACACCTTCTAGAGCACGTTGGGTGGCACGGGATACGTGCGGACGTGCATTATCCTGTTGGAACAGCAAGTTCCCTTGATGGTCTAGGAATGGTAGAACGATGGGTTCGATGACGGTTTGGATGTACCGTGCACTATTCAGTGTCCCCTCGACGATCACCAGAGGTGTACGGCCAGTGTAGGAGATCGCTCCCCACACCATGATGCCGGGTGTTGGCCCTGTGTGCCTCGGTCGTATGCAGTCCTGATTGTGGCGCTCACCTGCACGGCGCCAAACACGCATACGACCATCATTGGCACCAAGGCAGAAGCGACTCTCATCGCTGAAGACGACACGTCTCCATTCGTCCTTCCATTCACGCCTGTCGCGACACTACTGGAGGCGGGCTGCACGATGTTGGGGCGTGAGCGGAAGACAGCCTAACGGTGTGTGGGACCGTAGCCCAGCTTCATGGAGACGGTTGCGAATGGTCCTCGCCGATACCCCAGGAGCAACAGTGTCCCTAATTTGCTGGGAAGTGACGGTGCGGTCCCGTACGGCACTGCGTAGGATCCTACGGTCTTGGCGTGCATCCGTGCGTCGCTGCGGTCCGGTCCCAGGTCGACGGGCACGTGCACCTTCCGCCGACCACTGGCGACAACATCGATGTACTGTGGAGATCTCACACCCCACGTGTTGAGCAATTCGGCGATACGTCCACCCGGCCTCCCGCATGCTCACTATACGCCCTCACTCAAAGTCCGTCAACTGCACATACGGTTCACGTCCACGCTGTCGTGGAATGCTACCAGTGTTAAAGACTGCGATGGAGCTCCGTATGCCACGGAAAACTGGCTGACACTGACGGCAGCGGTGCACAAATGCTGCGCAGCTAGCGCCATTCGACGGCCAACACCGCGGTTCCTGGTGTGTCCGCTGTGCCGTTGGTGTGATCATTGTTTGTACAGCCCTCTCGCAGTGTCCGGAGCAAGTATGGTGGGTGTTTCACACCGGTGTCAATGTGTTCTTTTTTCCATTTCCAGGAGTGTAATTCCCACTATGTCCCGCTTCCTTCCGTAGAATTTGAACATCCTAATGCAAACCGTTCAGAAGTTAGGACGTTTTTATTTCGTATACTTTAATAACACTGGGCAAAAAAAAAAAAAATAATTCGAGCGCTTCATGAGGGAATTCCTACTAACTTTGAATTGAGAAAAACTAACACGACAATGAAAATTTTTTATTAGTTCTAGTTTCTATGATATACACAAAGTAAAAGTATTATATATGAACGGACTGAGAGAAAACGATACGTTTTAATTACATACATGCTAACAACATTGAAAGTCCATTTGATTTTTTAACTGGTAATTACATGCTAAGAGCTTTAAATTACTGGAAAAGTACTTCGCAGATTGTCGTGTCTGAAGAGCCTCATGTGGTGGCCTATTGACTTCGTCGTCTTTTAGCTTGTCTCTTGTAATGGAGTTCCGCAGAATCCCTACACAAAGACCAACAGTAATCCGCAAGCATTACTTCATTCCAACGGCCTTGATGTCTTTGTTCCATAACAGAAATGTCCTGATGGAATCTCTCACCATGTTCGTAGTTGTCATTTATTTTGTTGCCTAAAATTCCATGAACAACACCCTTGAAGGCATCCCAAGCTTCCTTCTCTTTCTCCTCCTAAACTTGGTCATATGCAGGATCCTTTACAAGTTCTCTTATTTGTGGTCCGACAAAAATGCCTTTCTTAACTTTTGCGTCACTTTATTTCAAAACTTTCTCTGTTATGTACTTAAAGGCCCGTCCTTCTCGGTTCACAGCTTGGACAACGTTTTTCATCAAACCCAGCTTGATATGCACGGGTAGAAGAAGAACGTCTTTTGGGTCCACAAGAGGCTACGCAATGAGATTTTTGTCGCTTTAATTTGAGGAAGAAATTTTTGAGCATGTACGTCTGGAGTACAGCATTGCATGGTAGTCAAACATGGACTCTGGGAAAACCGGAACAGAAGAGAATCAAAGCTTTTGAGATATGGTGCTTTAGACGAATGTTGAAAATTTGGTGGACTGATAAGGTGAGGAATGAGGAGATACTACGCAGAATCGGCGAGGAAAGGGATATGTGGAAAACACTGATAAGGAGAAGGGACAGGATTATAGGACATCTGCTAAGACATGGGGGAATGACTTCCATGGTACTAGAGTGAGCTGTAGAGGGCAAAAACTGTAGAGGAAGACAGAGACTGGAATACGTCAAGCAAATAATTGAGGACGTAAGCTGTAAGTGCTACTCTGAGATGAAGAGGTTAGTACAGGAAAGGAATTCGTGGCGGGCGCATCAAACCAGTCAGTAGAATGATGACAAAAATAAGGTGAATATTTCTTGCAAGCAGTCTTCTATAATATAATGCAATTTCCGTTCTCTATTGCTAATATAAAGCAATGTCCTATCTCTACTGACCCACTTACATAAGAAGCAGCAATGCCTTGTGTAACCCAGCTGCATTCGTAAGAGTATGGCAATGACTTTTAGATCACCACAGATTATCTATTTGTGTTCATGATATTTAATTGAGTCCCAAATAGTTGTCATATTTGCTTCTGTCTCCTTCATGTGAAGAGTATGATCAACAGGAATAGATGAAAAAAGGTTCCCGTTGTGAAGTAACACAGCTTTCAAACTAAGCTTGGAGATCGCCATTCAGTTGGATCATGACTCAAATACAAAGATTTCATCAAGACATTAACGTCGCAGCAAACAACAAGAATATTTTTCTTCTCAAAAGAGGAAAGCAGTTACATGTGACGTTTTCTGTACTGTGGGATTCTCACATCACTTTGGAGAATATTCCATCGCTGTAATCGAGACCCAAGAATTTCTGCATTCTCCTTTCACCGGCCAAGGTGTCTAATGGGATCACTCAATTCCGCTTGACTCAGTCTGTGCGGTTTATCACCTTTTCCCTCGAAATCAGGGTCATGAGATGTGGAAGGCTTGTTTGGTGCTTCTTGTTCCACACTGTCTTCATTTCCTACTTCAAACACACAATTTTCGGGTGGAGTAGGAAATGGTAAACTATCCGAATGTGAAATGGGTCGAATAGCACACGGAAGATTCGTGTACTGAACTGTTCTTCCTTTCTTCATAGACAATCCTGCCTTTATAGGTGGAGTCAGGCAGAAATAGCAGTCATCTGTATGGTTTGTATGCTCCTGTCAAATTACAGGCACAGCGGAAGACATAGATCGTTTCTACAAAAGTAGTGTAACTGAACATGCGTTGCAACATATATGTGGAGCCCAAGACTTATCCTTGTCCTCTACTTTCATACCGATATAATACTGATAGGCAGTCTTTACAAGAGGCGTCAGATTGCGTTTCTGTGAGAAAAATGTTATTTCTCCTCAAGTTAAATTTACATATTTTCGTGTCATCTTTACAAATCTTACACTAAAAAAGCACTCGTTAAACAGAAATTTTGCAATCTTTACAAGATTAGAATTAGATATATGAAATGTATTCGCAGTTGCGATTGCGAATAACCGTCAGCTGTGTAAGGGAAAGATGACAACGAAAACTTAGCCAGACAGGGACTCGAACCCAGATTTCCCATTTCACGAGAGCGGTCGTCCTAATCACTTTGACTATCCGTGCACGACTCGGCCATACCGAAAATTCAATATGTTGTAGTTCCTGCGTTAAAATCTGTGCTCGTACAGACATTATGTAATTCGCTTACAGGGGAGGAAAGTTTAATTGAAAATCGCTGCCCGGTATCGGCGAATAAATACGATATGGCACTGCCAGTGTTGTTAAGCAGAATGATGCAATACGTGCCTGAAGAAACGTTGCATCGTTCTTCTTGACAGGACAGGCACTGCAATATCGTGGGTACAATAAGCGTCAATTGTTCTCGTAGCATAGATGATAGCGCACAATGCTGCAGAGCCTTTGGATCTAGTTCGATCCTCATTAGCGTTGCTATTTATTTACTTACTTATTTATTTATTTATTTAAATGTCAAGTTCCTTAGTACCAAATTGAGGAGCAAATCTCCAAGGTAATGGAAGGTGTCAGTACATGAACTTACAACAAAAAAAGTAATAACAGATAAAAATAAATGTTCATGAACCTTAAAGAGAATCAGTACATAAGTTTAAGCAAACGCTATCAGCAATACAATGAGAATCGTCTTAATTTTTCAAGGAACTCCTCGACAGAGTTGAAGGAGTGACCCATGAGAAAACTCTTTAGTTTCGATTTGAAAGCGCGTGGATTACTGCTAAGATTTTGGAATTCGAGTGGCAGCTTATTGAAAATGGATACAGCAGTATACTGCACACCTTTTTGCACAAGAGTTAAGGAAGTCCGATCCAAATGCAGGTTTGATTTCTGCCGAGTATTAACCGAGTGAATGTTTCTTATTCTTTGGAATAAACTAATATTGGTAACAAGAAACAACAATAAGGAATATACATATTGAGAGGCCAATGTCAACATACCCAGACTCTTGAACAAAGATCGACGAGAGGTTCGTGAACTCACACCACTTACTTTGGAGCCAAAAATATCATTGTAAAATGAGAAGAGTTACCGCAAAATATAATACCATACGACATAAGCGAATGAAAATAAGAAAAGTAGACTAATTTTCGTGTCGAAGTATCACTCACTTCTGAAACTGTTCGAATGCTAAAAATGGCAGTATTAAGTCTTTGAACAAGATCCTGAAAGTGGGCTTTCCACGAGAGCTTATTATCTATCTAAACTCCTAGGAATTTGAACTGTTCAGTTTCACTAATCATATACCCATTCTGTGAGATTAAAACGTCAGGTTTAGTAGAATTGTGTGTTAGGAAATATCAAAACTGAGTCTTACTTTGATTTAACGTTAGTTTATTTTCTACAAGCCACGAACTGAGGTCACGTACTGCTCTACTTGAAACCGAGTCAATGTTGCACACATCATCCTTTACTACCAAGCTAGTGTCATCAGCAAACAGAAATATTTTAGAGTTACCCATAATACTAGAGGGCATATCATTTATATAAATAAGGAACAGCAGCGGCCCCAACACTGATCCCTAGGACACCCCACACTTGACAGTACCCCACTCAGATCCCACATCACAGCCGTTATCAATATTGTGAATAATGACCTTTTGCTGCCTGTTGCTAAAGTGAGAGGTGAACCAATTGTGTGCTACTCCGAACTTCTGGAGCAATATTGTCTGATCAACACAGTCAAATGCGTTTGTTAAATCAAAAAATACGCCAAGGGTTGGAAACTTTGTGTTTAGCCCATCCAGTACCTCACAGAGATAAGAGAATATAGCATTTTCAGTTGTCAAACGACTTATAAAGCAGAACTGTACATTTCATAGCAAATCGTGTGATATTAAATGATCAATAAACCTTACACACACAGCCTTTTCGATAACTTTTGCAAACACTGATGGCATAGAAATAGGTCTACAATTATCTACATTATCCGTTTTTCCCTTTTTATAAAGCGGCTTCACTACTGAGTACTTTAATCGCTCAGGAAACTGACCATTCCTAAAGGAAATATTGCAAATTTGGCTAAATACAGGGCTAACATGTGCAGCACAATACTTTAATATTCTAATAGACACTCCATCATAACCATGAGAGTCCTTAGTCTTCAGTAATTTGATTATTGTCTCAATCTCCCTCTTGTCTGTATCACAGGGGAGTAGTTCAGACGTAAATCTCGGAAACGCATTTGCTAAGAAATTTATATGATTCCCTGTAGATACTAAATTTTTATTTAATCCACCAGCAATGCTCAGAAAATGGTTGTTAAATACTGTACATATATCTGATTTCCCCCCCCCCCCTTGAACCATGGACCTTGCCGTTGGTGGGGAGGCTTGCGTGCCTCAGCGATACATATATCAGTACCGTAGGTACAACCACAACGGAGGGGTATCTGTTGAGAGGCCAGACAAAGGTGTGGTTCCTGAAGAGGGGCAGCAGCCTTTTCAGTAGTTGCAAGGGCAACAGTCTGACTATTCTGGCCTTGTAACAATAACCAAAACGGCTTTGCTGTGCTGGTACTGCGAACGGCTGAAAGCAAGGGGAAACTACGGCCGTAATTTTTCCCGAGGGCATGCAGCTTTACCGTATGATTAAATGAAGATGGCGTCCTCTTGGGTAAAATATTCCGGAGGTAAAATAGTCCCCCATTCGGATCTCCGGGCGGGGAATACTCAAGAGGATATTGTTATCAGGAGAAAGAAAACTGGCGTTCTACGGATCGGAGCGTGGAATGTCAGATCCCTTAATCGGGCAGGTAGGTTAGAAATTTTAAAAACGGAAATGGATAGGTTAAAGTTAGATATAGTGGGAATTAGTGAAGTTCGGTGGCAGGAGGAACAAAACTTCTGGTCAGGTGACTACAGGGTTTTAAACACAAAATCAAATAGGGGTAATGCAGGAGTTGGTTTAATAATGAATAGGAAAATAGGAATGCGGGTAAGCTACTACAAACAGCATAGTAAACGCATTATTGTTGCCAAGATAGATACGAAGCCCACACCTACTACAGTAGTACACCTTTATATGCCAACTAGCTCTGCAGATGACGAAGAAACTTAAGAAATGTATGATTAAATAAAAGAAATTGTTCAGATAGTGAAGGGAGACGAAAATTTAATAGTCATGGGTGACTGGAATTCGAGTGTAGGAAAAGGGAGAGAAGGAAACGTAGCAGGTGAATATGGATTAGGGCTAAGAAATGAAAGAGTAAGCATCGTGGTGGAAATCTGCACAGAGCTGAACTTAATCATAGCTAACACTTGGTTTAAGAATCATTAAAGAAGGTTGTATACATGGAAGAACCCTGGAGATACTAAACGGTATCAGATAGATTATATAATGGTAAGAGAGAGATTTAGGAACCAGGTTTTAAATTGTAAGACATTTCCAGGGGCAGATGTGGACTGTGACCACAATCTATTGGTTATGACCTGTAGATTAAAACTGAAGAAACTGCAAAAATGTGGGAAATTAAGGAGGTGGGACCTGGATAAACCGAAAGAACCAGAGGTTGTACAGAGTGTCAGGGAGAGCATAAGGGAACAATAGACAGGAATGGGGGAAAGAAATACAGTAGAAGAAGAATGGGTAGCTTTGAGGGATGAAGTAGTGAAGGCAGCAGAGGATCAACTAGGTAAAAACACGAGGGCTAGTAGAAATCCGTGGGTAACAGAAGAAATATTGAATTTAATTGATGAAAGGAGGAAATATAAAAGTGCAGTTAATGAAGCAGACGAAAAGGAATACAAACGTCTGAAAAATGAGATAGATAGGAAGTGCAAAATGGCTAAGCAGGGATGGCTAGATGACAAATGTAAGGATGTAGAGGCTTATCTCACTAGGGGTAAGGTAGATACTGCCTACAGGTAAATTAAAGAGACTTTGGGAGATAAGAGAACCACTTGTATGATCATCAAGACCTTAGATGGAAACCCCGTTCTAAGCAAAGGAAGGAAAACAGAATGGTGGAAGGAGTATATAGAGGGTCTATACAAGGGCGATGAACTTGAGGACAATATTATGGAAATGGAAGAGGATGTAGATGAAGATGAAATGGGAGATATGATATTGCATGAAGAGGTTGACAGAGCACTGAAAGACCTGAGTCGAAAAAAGGCTCCCGGAGTAGACAACATTCCATTGGAACTACTAACAGCCTTGGGAGAGCCAGTTCTGACAAAACTCTACCATCTGGTGAGCAAGATGTATGAAACAGGCGAAATACCCTCAGACTTCATGAAGAATATAATAATTCCAATCCCAAAGAAAGCAAGTGTTGAGAGATGTGAAAATTACCGAACAATCAGTTTAATAAGCCACTAACGCGAATTCTTTACAGACGAATGGAATAACTAGTAGAAGCCGACCTCGGGGAAGATCAGTTTGGATTCCATAGAAACACTGGATCACGTGAGGCAATACTGACCCTACGACTTATCTTAGAAGCATTTTTAGACTTAGAGAAAGCTTTAGACAATGTTGACTGGATTACTCTCTTTCAAATTCTAAAGGTGGCAGTGGTAAAATAGAGGGAGCGAAAGGCTATTCAAAAACAGAAACCAGGAGGCCGTTATAAGAGTCGAGGGACATGAAAGGAAAGCAGTGGTCGGGAAGGGAGTAAGACAGGGTTTTAGCCTCTCTCCGATGTTATTCAATCTGTATATTGAGCAAGCAGCAAAGGAAACAAATGAAAAATTCGCAGTAGGTATTAAAATCCACGGAGAAGAAATAAAAACTCTGTGGTTTGCCGATGACATTGTAGTTCTGTCAGAGACAGCAAAGGACTTGGAAGAGCAGTTGAATGGAAAGGAGAGGGTATTGAAAGGAAGATGTAAGATGAACATCAAAAAAGCAAAACGAGGATAATGGAATGTAGTTGAATTAAATCAGGTGATGCTGAGGGAATTAGATTAGGAAATAATACACTTAAAGTAGTAAAGGAGTTTTGGTATTTGGGGAGCAAAATAACTGATGATGGTCGAAGTAGAGGGGATATAATATGTAGACTGGCAATGGCAAGGAAAGCATTTCTGAAGAAGAGAAATTTCTTAACATGGAGTATAGATTTAAGTGTCAGGAAGTCATTTCTGAAAGTATTTATACGGAGTGTAGCCATGTATAGAAGTGAAACATGGACGATAAATAGTTTGGACAAGAAGAGAATAAAGGCTTTCGAAATGTGGTGCTACAGAAGAATGTTGAAGATTAGATGGGCAGATCACATAACTAATGAGGAAGTATTGAATAGGATTGGGAAGAAGAGAAGTTTGTGGTACAACTTGACCAGAAGAAGGGATCGGTTGGTAGGACATGTTCTGAGGCATCAAGGGATCACCAATTTGGTATTGGAGGGCAGCGTGGTTGGGTAAAAATCGTAGAGGGAGACCAAGAGACGAATACACTAAGCAGATTCAGAAGGATGTAGGTTGGAGTAGGTACTGGGAGATGAAGAAGCTTGCACAGGATAGAGTAGTATGGAGAGCTGCATCAAACCAGTCTCAGGACTGAAGACCGCAACATCAACAACAACATATCTGATTGATCATTAACTGAAATATTATTACTGCAAAGTGACTTTATATCGTCAAACTTGTGCTGCTGACCAGACAATTCCTTCACAGCTGACCATATGGCTTTAATTTTATCCTGTGATTTAGTTATTCTGTTTGCATACCATATAGTTTTTGCATTGCTAATAACATTTTTAAGCACCTTATAATACTGCTTGTAATGGCCTGATGCAGCTTGATTGTGACTACTTCTAACATTTTGATATAATTATCGCTTTGTTCTACATCATATCCTTATCCCACTAGTCAGCCAACCGGGCTGTCCATTACTGCTAGTACCCCATTTACAATGTTCTAATGGAAAGCAACTCTCAAAGAGCATGAGAAATGTGTTATGGAAAGCATTGTATCTATCGTCTATAGTATCGACACTATAAACATCTTGCCACTTTTGTTCCTTGATAAGTTTTGAAAAACTCTCTATTGCAGTTGGATTAACTTTCCTATGTAGTTTGTAATTAAATACGACATTGATTAAAGTAAAAAGAAGCCTCTTAGTTCAAAAATGGTTCAAATGGCTCTGAGCACTATGGGACTCAACTGCTGTGGTCATTAGTCCCCTAGAACTTAGAACTACTTAAACCTAACTAACCTAAAGACATCACACACATCCATGCCCGAAGCAGGATTCGAACCTGCGACCGTAGCAGTCGCACGGTTCCGGACTGCGCGCCTAGAACCGCGAGACCACCGCGACCGGCAAGCCTCTTAGTGTTAAAATTTGTGCATCATTGTCTGAAAGGCCATTCACCTTTTTTACTAACGGAATGGCCATCTAGTAATGAAGAATGAATAAAAATATTGTCTATGACTGATCTACAGTTCCCCTGCACCCTATTTGGAAAAAAAAACACCGTTTGAATCAGATCATATGAATTTAGAAGATCTACCAACATCCTTTTTTTTGCACAATCATGTACAACATTATTATTGAAGTCACCACATAGAACTACTTTCTGGGACTTCCTACAAAGTGAATCAAGAAGCCTCTCAAGCTTAAGCAAATATGCTCTGAAGTCGGAGTTAGGGGACCTATACACAACAGCAATTAGAAGTTTAGTTTCACTAAATCCAACTAATGCAGCACAACTTTCAAATATCTATTCAGTGGAGTGTCGTGATAGTCTATGGACTCAAATGACATACTGTTTTTTACGTACAGAGCCCCTCCCCCACCCCGCAAGGAAGTCCTTAAGAAACAGCCAGCTAATCTGTAGCCTGGTAAAGGAAGCCTCAGAATCATCAAATTATTTAAGTGGTGCTCTGATATACCAATAATTGCAGAGTTAACATCTATTAGCAGTTAACTAACTTTATCTCTACTACCTCTTATATTTTGATGAAATATGCTAATTCCTGCTCTACTTGGAAACATTACAACTTTTGGAAGTGATCCCTTAGTTAGAGGTATTTCCTTTAAGCAGGTATACCAATCAGCGGACTTCAGTCTAAAAAGGTGCAGCTCTAACACCAACTACTATAGGAATTTTTCCATGAGTGATACCATTACAACCACCACCACCCACTACACTGTCACCTATAAGCTTAGCCAGCCTCCCCTTCCCATACCCATTGAGGTGGAGGCCATGCCCAGTGAAACCCCATCTACTGATAGACCCGACTGGCACCACTGAGATGTGATCCATGCCCTCCGCCATCAGGGCCCTTCCCAGCCCCACATTAACGCGCCTAACAGCCGCATTAAGGTGAGGCCGATCATAACGCTGAAACAGTTGCACGCAATGCACATTAGTACCACCAGTTTGAGTACCTATCTTAACCAAGTCAACATCATATTCCCTGTCCCTATCGAGACTGTTCCCTGCTCCACCCACTATCACTATCTGATCCTCTTTCGTAAAATCCTTACATAACTCCCCTATGCTTTCAGTCACCTGAGCCAACCATGCACTAGGCTTCACAATGCTGGTGACCTGGTACTCACTCCCCAACACTTCCTGCAACTGCTGGCCCACACCTCTACCGTTGGTACTATCTAGCAGCAGAACCTTATTTCAGCTAGACTTTGCAACTAACCTAGGCTTCCTAATTGCTGAGGACTGCGGCACGTTACCTGCATCTACGGCTACACGAGGCTCCTCTACACTCAACTCTAACAGTTGGTCGTATCTATTGCATGTATGCAAAGTAAAACTGTCTGAGTACGTCCTCTTCCTAGCTATCTTCTTGCCAACTGCCAGTTCCCATTCCCCAGCACCCTTCACCCTCCTCAACCTATCTTGTTCCTCCTTTGCGCATTGTAACTGCACCTGAAGGGCACAGATCTTACGCTCCTGCTCCTCTTTTAACTTGTTTCTACTACGGATTCTACATTCCCAAGAGAGGATCTCCCTAAAAAATAACCACTGGCTTCCCCACTGCATTCCCCCCAATGAAAATACTTTGAACAAATCCCACACGTAATCCACTACTCACAAACCTAAGACAGAGCCCACAGTTTTCACTCATGGTAAATTTTACAGTTACTGAAAAAAAACTATACGTCTACGTTACCAAAGTTCAGTTACACCAGTAGAACTATTTAAGAACCAACAATAATGGTCACGAAGTTCTCTGCCTATTAAGAAAGCAGCTACTTGTATTAATACTACCACAACACAGCCGATACCAGTACCAGCAAAACTTCACAAAACTGTTTGCTACATCCAAACAATTAAGACTGTCACTGTAACACTAAGCGAAGTTAAAATAGTATATGAAAATTTTACTGAAATATTTCACTAGAAACAATAATAAACATCAGTTGAAAACTAAAGCACGAAAGTTACTAACGACTTCAAACTGAAAACTCTCTAAAACACAGCGAGAGAACGATAACAAAAGATTATTAAGTCGTTATTTCGCCACAAACGGCTCGCAACACCGCTGAAAGCTATTAAATTTAATAACTGTATTACGTAGCACAAATACGTTTGTCAGTACTTAGCTTATAACCGCTACAGCTGTAGAGCACGCCGCAAAATATAAACACATGTGTTAACGTGCCACAGCAATGCCTCTGCGACGTGCATGGCGTCGTCGCTGGCGGCGCAGTGTACCTGTGCATCGCAGTTTGAAGGCGATTGATATCACTTGGCTGGGCAGTTTCATAAAGAGTAAGTGATTGGAGGTCCACATGTTTTTCGTGGACTGCATCTTAACTTCACCTGTGATGTACAAGCCGTTTTTCGAGGTAGTACCTGGCTGACACTTGCTATTGTATGGGGCAACAAAGCTGATTATGGTGGCCTTGAAGCATTTCCAGACGCAAACAATTTGGCTTGGAAGACATGGAGTGTTGCTGAGACTACAGAACTTTTGGCTAAACAGTCTTATGGTGACCGGATTCGTAATTTCCTTTCAGAGAGGTCACAGGTCGTGGTGATAGACGATAAATCATCGAGTAGAACAGAAGTGATATCTGGCGTTCCGCAAGGTATTGTCACAGGCCCTCTGCTGTTTCTGATTTACATAAATGACCTAGGTGATAATTGAGCAGCCCCCTTATATTGTTTGCAGATAATGCTGTAGTTTACCATCTAGGAAAATCATTAGACGATCAACTCCAATTACAAAAAGCGCTAGAGAGAAATTCTGCATGGTGCGAGAGGTGGCAATTGGCACGAAACAAAGAAAAGTGCGCGGTCATCCACATGGGTACTAAAATACATCCAATAAATTTTGGGTATACGATAAATCGCACAAATCTAAGGGCTCTCAGTTAGACTAAATACGTAGGAATTACATATACGAACAACTTAAATTGGAAAGACCACATAGGCAATATTGTGGGGAAGGCGAAACAAAGACTGTGCTTTGTTGGCAGGACACTTAGAAGATGCGACAAACCCACTAAAGAGGCGGCCTACATTATAGTTGTCTGTCCTCTCAAAAATGTTTCAAATGACTCTGAGCGCTATGGGACTTAACATCGGTGGTCATCAGTCCTCCAGAACTTAGAACTACTTAAATCTAACTAACCTAAGGACATCACACTCATCCATGCCCGAGGCAGGATTCGAACCTGCGACCGTAGCGATCACGCGGTTCCAGACTGAAGCGGCCAGAACAGCACGGCAACAGAGGTCTGCACTGTCCCCTGCTGGAATATTGCTGCACGGTATGGGATCCTTACCAGGTAGGATTGACGGAGGACATCGAAAAAGTGCAAAGAAGGGCAGCTCGTTTCATGTTATCTAGCAATAGGGGTGAGAGTGTCACTGATATGATACGCGAGTTGGGGTAGCAGTCAATGAAACAAAGGCGGTTTTCTTTGCGGTGAGATCTGAATCACCAACTTTCTCTTCCGAATGCGAAAATATTTTGTTGACGCCCACCTACGTATGGAGAAATGATCATCATAATAAAATAAGAGAAATCAGAGCTCGAACGTAAAGATTTCGTGTTCCTTTTGCCCATGCGCCATTCGAGAGTGCAATGGTACAGAAGTAGTACGAAAATGGTTCGATGAACCCTCTGCCAGGCACTTAAGTTTGAACTGCAGAGTAACCATGTAGATGTAGAAGCAGATTGCGTTTCTGTGAGGAAAATGTTATTTCACCACAAATACACTCCTGGAAATGGAAAAAAGAACACATTGACACCGGTGTGTCAGACCCACCATACTTGCTCCATACACTGCGAGAGGGCTGTACAAGCAATGATCACACGCACGGCACAGCGGACACACCAGGAACCGCGGTGATGGCCGTCGAATGGCGCTAGCTGCGCAGCATTTGAGCACCGCCGCCGTCAGTGTCAGCCTGTTTGCCGTGGCATACGGAGCTCCATCGCAGTCTTTAACACTGGTAGCATGCCGCGACAGCGTGGACGTGAACCGTATGTGCAGTTGACGGACTTTGAGCGAGGGCGTATAGTGGGCATGCGGGAGGCCGGGTGGACGTACCGCCGAATTGCTCAACACGTGGGGCGTGAGCTCCCCACAGTACATCGATGTTGTCGCCAGTGGTCTGCGGAAGGTGCACGTGCCCGTCTACCTGGGACCGGACCGCAGCGCGCACGGATGCACGCCAAGACCGTAGGATCCTACGCAGTGCCGTAGGGGACCGCACCGCCACTTCCCAGCAGATTAGGGACACTGTTGCTCCTGGGGTATCGGCGAGGACCATTCGCAACCGTCTCCATGAAGCTGGGCTACGGTCCCGCACACCGTTAGGCCTTCTTCCGCTCACGCCCCAACATCGTGCAGCCCGCCTCCAGTGGTGTCGCGACAGGCGTGAATGGAGGGACGAATGGAGACGTGTCGTCTTCAGCGATGAGAGTCGCTTCTGCCTTGGTGCCAATGATGGTCGTATGCGTGTTTGGCGCCGTGCAGGTGAGCGCCACAATCAGGACTGCATACGACCGAGGCATACAGGGCCAACACCCGGCATCACGGTGTGGGGAGCGATCTCCTACACTGGCCGTACACCTCTGGTGATCGTCGAGGGGACATTGAATAGTGCACGGTACATCCAAACCGTCATCGAACCCATCGTTCTACCATTCCTAGACCGGCAAGGGAACTTGCTGTTCCAACAGGACAATGCACGTCCGCATGTATCCCGTGCCACCCAACGTGCTCTAGAAGGTGTAAGTCAACTACCTTGGCCAGCAAGATCTCCGGATCTGTCCCCCATTGAGCATGTGTCTGACTGGATGAAGCGTCGTCTCACGCGGTCTGCACGTCCAGCACGAACGCTGGTCCAACTGAGGCGCCAGGTGGAAATGATATGGCAAGCCGTTCCACAGGACTACATCCAGCTTATCTACGATCGTCTCCATGGGAGAATAGCAGCCTGCATTGCTGCGGAAGGTGGATATACACTGTACTAGTGCCGACATTGTGCATGCTCTGTTGCCTGTGTCTATGTGCCTGTGATTCTGTCAGTGTGATCATGTGATGTATCTGACCCCAGGAATGTGTCAATAAAGTTTCCCCTTCCTGGGACAATGAATTCACGGTGTTCTTATTTCAATTTCCAGGAGTGTATAACAATAGTTAATCACCATAGTTACACATTTTGGTGGCATTTTTACAAATATTACACTAATAAGCACTCGTGAGCTAGAAATTTTTGCATTAATTTGAGTATAAACTACATGTAATTCACAGTCACAACAACAGTATCTATGTTTATGACTTACAAGGAACTGAAGAGCACTTGTGTAATGTTATTTGTCAGGTGTGCAAACTCCCAAAACAAAAATTCCCCCAAATTTAAAATCTTCACTCTATAAAATGAAATGTCCCTTTATCTTCAAAACAAGAGCTGATCTGTCGTTTTTATGGTGATTTTTTAATTCATCAGATGGAAATACATGTAAATTTACCATTTTTAAGCCAGAAACATTTTCATTGTAGCCCTGTGTACTGCAGGGGTATGTTGTAGCGATGAGCAGATCAGGCGGAGGTGCAGGGAGATTCTCCGGCGCCGGCGGCCTGCAGAGGCGCTCGCGTCTCCAGGAAGCTGTGTCTGTGAGAGGCGGCTGGCGCCTGCGACAGGAACTGCGTCACAGCGCTGCGGCGCGCGCCGCCTAACGAGACAATTTGTCAGCGGGGGTGGCTCCCCAAGCCGCGGCCCAGGCCGCCCGGGGACGCATAATTGAGACGGCGCGCTGCCGGCCGCACCTGCATTACTGCCGCAGACCGCCTAATTTCATCCCGAAAATAAGCCGCCATTTGTTCCCAGCCAAGCGTCCCCGCAGTAAAACACCCCTTCTGTCCAGCTTTGCCTTTCTGTATAGTTAATGAAATACGGCGGCCTATCTTCCGTATACTGCAGTACATAGGGGCACAACACTGATTTTAATGCTTAGTCCAGGGAGAGGTAAACTACTCATCTCAATCCGCTAAATGTGGACAACATACACTACTGGCCATTAAAATTGCTACACCAAGAAGAAATGCAGATGATAAACGGGTATTCATTGGACAAATATATTATACTAGAGCTGACATGTGATTACATTTTCACGCAATTTGAGTGCATAGATCATAGAGATTGAGTCAAACAGAGCTTGGATGGCGTGTACATGTACAGCTCCCCATGCAGCTTCAACACGATACCACAGCTCATCAAGAGTAGTGACTGGCGTATAGTGACAAGCCAGTTGCTCGACCACCATTGACCTGTCGTTTCCAATTGGTGAGACATCTGGAGAATGTGATGGCCAGAGCAGCAGTCGAACTTTTTCTGTATCCAGAAATGCCCGTACAGGAACTGCAACATGCGGTCGTGCATTACCATGCTGAAATGTATGGTTTCGCAGAGATCGAATGAAGGGTAGAGCCACGGGTCGTAATACATCTCAAATGTAAAGTCCACTGTTCAAAGTGCCGTCAATGCGAACAAGTGGTGACCGAGACGTGTAACCAATGGAACCCCATACCATCACGCCGGGTGATACACCAGTATGGCCATGACGAATACACGCTTCCAACGTGCGTTCACCGCGATGTCGCCAGACACGTATGCGACCATGATGATACTGTAAACAGAACCAGGATTCATCCGAAAATATGACGTTATATCATTCGTGCATCCAGGTTCGTCGTTGAGTACACCATCGCAGGCGCTCCTGTCTGTGAGGCAGCATCAAGTGTAACCACAGCCATGGTCTCAGAGCTGATAGTCCATGCTGCTGCAAACGTTGTCGAACTGTTCGTGCAGATGGTTGTTGTCTTGCAAACATCCCCCTCTGTCATACTCAGGGATCGAGACGTGGTTGCACGATCCGTTACAGCCATGCAGATAAGATGTCAGTCATCTCGACTGCTAGTGATACGAGGCCATTGGGATCCAGAACGGCGCTCCGTAATAGCCTCCTGAACCCACCGATTTCATATTCTGCTAACAGTCATTGGATCTCGACCAACGCTATCAGCAATGTAGCGATTCGAATACCCGCAATCCGGATGGGCTACAATCTGACCTTTATCAAAGTCGCAAACATGTTGGTACGCATTTCTCCTCCTGACACGAGGCATCACAATAACGTTTCATCAGGCAACGCCGGTCTACTGCTGTTTGTGTATGAGAAATCGGTTGGAAACATTCCTCATGTCAGCACATTATAGGTGTCGCCAACGGTGCCAACCTTGTGTGAATGCTCTGAAAAGCTAATCATTTGTATATCACAGAATCCTCTTCCTTCGGTTAAATTTCGCGTCTTTATCACGTCATCTTCATGGTGTAGCAATTTTAATTGCCAGTTTTGTATTTCCATCTCCTCAGGTTGGTTTAAACTACTTGCGTTACTGAGTTGTTGTTTTGCCTGACCGTCATCAGTGGTAGTAGCGCGAATCGATATATCCCCTCTGATAGGATCTTTGCTAGGCTGCTATGACTTCCAGGTTGTCAAAAAAATGGCTGTGAGCACTACGGGACTTAACTGCTGAGACCATCAGTCCCCTGGAACTTAGAGCTACTTAAACCTAACTAACCAAAGGACATCACACACATCCATGCCCGAGCAGGATTCAAACCTGCGACCGTAACTGTCGCGTGGTTCCACACTGTAGCACCTAGAACCGCTAGGCCACTCCAGCCTTCCCTGGTTGTCATCTGTCGTGGAGCCAGTCGGAACGTGCGAGGAGGAGAGTTCCACGGCGGCAGTTCGGGTCGTGAGTTGGGCCCTGGCAGTCAGTTGCAACGTGTCTGAGCCCTGCGTGGACATCGCCCGCCCGACCGTTCCCACCACTCATCACTTAAGCCGGGCCTGACTTTTGTTGGATTGTCCGAGGACATCTCCTTGCGGCGTAGGCGATTGGGCCGCTGGCGGTCGCTGCGCGGTGTCGGAGACTGGCTGGAGCTGTCCGATCGGTACGAGCATCGTCGCTCGGCGATCCAGGACGTGAAGGTTGAGTGGTTTTGAGCATTACGTTGTTAGTTATGGCGTTGCTGTTGTGGAGGTTTTCCTGTGAGCAACAAGTGTTTCAACACTTGTTCGAAGTAGCCGCCATCAGGTGGAATTGATTAAATTAATTTATCCATAGTCAAGTGCACCAGCGGAATTTTCTGCCTTGTGGCCGTTAGTGTTGTGGTTACCTGCCCTGTCCGCTAACGTAATTTTTAGGCAGTGGCTTTTCCTCACCTGTTGCTGCTGCCCAACAAGGTGTATAGTTTTGGCAGCTCAGTTCACATACGCGTTTGCTCGGGGATAGTGATAATTGCAGTTCTTTTGTTGGAGCCTTGAATTCTGGTGTACTCCGTCGTGCAAGCAAGCGGTTGGTCGGTCGCTCCGTGACTGTCCCTTGGTTGGATTCGGACGAATTAAGTATAGATGGACTCACCACCTGTCTCGCCTAAGTGATCGAGGACAGACCGATCCACTAAAGACTCCTGTGTGTCTTTGTCCTAATTATCTTTTGGCAGTGTTAATGTTGTGTTAATTCAACTGTATTTCATATTTTTAAGTTGACAAGGTTAGTTGTGTGCCTTCAGACCTAGAAACATGTTCTCAGAGTTTCCTTCAAGTCGAAACATTTTTGCCTTCTGCTCTTGAAAGGTTACTGTAATTTCCTCTCAAAGACTTTACAAGTAATTGTGGGCCGTCCCCTTTGATGTTGCAAAAGGAAATTTGTAAACTCGGTGTATTGTTTTACGATTGTTTTATATATATATATATATATATATATATATATATATATATATATATATATATATATATATATATATATATATATACTCCTCGAAATTGAAATAAGAACACCGTGAATTTATTGTCCCAGGAAGCGGAAACTTTATTGACACATTCCTAGGGTCAGATACATCACATGATCACACTGACAGAACCACAGGCACATAGTTACCAGAGGTGTACGGCCAGTGTAGGAGATCGCTCTCCACACCATGATGCCGGGTGTTGGCCCTGTGTGCCTCGGTCGTATGCAGTCCTGATTGTGGCGGTCACCTGCACGGCGCCAAACACGCATACGACCATCATTGGCACCAAGGCAGAAGCGACGCTCATCGCTGAAGACGACACGTCTCCATTCGTCCCTCTATTCACGCCTGTCGCGACACCACTGGAGGCGGACTGCACGATGTTGGGGCGTGAGCGGAAGACGGCCTAACGGTGTGCGGGACCGTAGCCCAGCTTCATGGAGACGGTTGCGAATGGTCCTCGCCGACACCCCCGGAGCAACAGTGTCCCTTATTTGCTGGGAAGTGGCGGTGCTGTCCCCTACGGCACTGCGTAGGATCCTACGGTCTTGGCGTGCATCCGTGCGTCGCTGCGGTCCGGTCCCAGGTCGACGGGCACGTGCACCTTCCGCCGACCACTGGCGACAACATCGATGTACTGTTGAGTCCTCACGCCCCACGTGTTGAGCAATTCGGCGGTACGTCCACCCGGCCTCCCGCAAGACCACTATACGCCCTCGCTCAAAGTCCGTCAGCTGTACATACGGTTCACGTCCACGCTGTCGCGACATGCTACCAGTGTTAAAGACTGCGATGGAGCTCCGTATGCCACGGCAAACTGGCTGACACTGACGGCGGCGGTGCACAGATGCTGCGCAGCTAACACCATTCGACGGCCAACACCGCGGTTCCTGGTGTGTCCGCTGTGCCGTGCGTGTGATCATTGCTTGTACAGCGCTCTCGCAGTGTCCGGAGTAAGTATGGTGGGTCTGACACACCGGTGTCAATGTGTTCTTTTTTCCATTTCCAGGAGTGTATATCCTTCAGTTACAGAATTTAACTTTGCGGCCTTCAGCGTCTTATTTCGTTTGTTTATCTCTTTCTGTGCACCTTACAGGCCATCAGCCCTTTTATCATCTTAAAACACTGTGGCCTTCTGCCTTCAGTAATCGCCATAGTATTGTTGGAATTTTGAGGACTTAATCCGGGGGCCTTCAGCCGCTCCACGTGCTGATCTCACATATCTGTACGATTTACTTTATTCGTAAATTTAACCGTGTGTCATGTCTTTTTAAAATTGAACTTATTCTTAAGCATCTGTTTGGAGACCTTCAGCCGCGAGCAATTTTAATTCTTTCAAAACTGTATTTGTTAGCCAAATGCTAATCTTTACAATTGTGAAATGAATCCGACCGCACCTCCCTTGGCCCTATCCACAATCCTAATTACCTGTTAGCCCTACGTGATTTAGCGGGAGTTTCAGGCAGTTCGTTGCGACAGCCGTACTTCACTTTACTGAGAGGACCCATGTGTCCGAATGGTACCACTCTACTGCAGGAGCCAGCCTCCCCATCTTCCACGTATTACGTCCTGTGGAATTCACCCTTAAATGTGCCAGATAGACAGAAGTCGGAATGTGCGAGGTCCGTGGTGTGGGGTGGATGGGTATTAGGAGTCCAGTGAAATTTATAGAGTTCCTCTCTTGTGCGAAGACTTCTGTGGGGCCTTGCGTTGTCAAGGAGATGGAGAACTTCGTTTGAGTTGAGGTAGCAACTAGCACCCTGAAGTCGTTTCTTCTGTTTTCTGATGCTAGCACAGTACGCTTCTTGGTTGATCGTTGCACCATGAGAGAGGACTTCAAACGGAACAGCCCCTTCAGAGTCATAGACGACGGTCGCCAAGGCTTTACTAACTGAGGGTGGGGCTTTGAAACTTTTCTTCGGAAAAGTGGTGGCGTGGCGTCACTCCATGGGTTGACGTTTTGGTCCGGTTCAAAGTGGTGAACCAACTCTCATGCCTGTGAGAATGTTCTACTGAAGACTATCACGATCACTCTTGTTATCTATAAGCCGTTTCTCACAGATGGTTCCTTATGGCCGCCTTTAGGCGGCAAAATACCCCGCAGAAACACACCTTTGAATATCCCAGATGGTGCGTCAGCACTACCAACTCAGATGCGCAGTTGAGGAGCGAGGTGTCTGTGATCCGTCGATCACTTTGAATGAGACTGTCAGCACGTAACAGGTATAGGCTGCCGGACTGCATGTGGGTGGTCGGGCAGGTTTGTGCGACCTTGTCGCAGCGATGACAGACCCCACGCCTAACGTCTAACCGTGCTTTTGTTCACTGCCAAGTCTCTGTAGAAATTCAGCAAGCGCCTAAAAATATCTACGATGCTCTTTTTTTCACCAAAAGGAATTCAGTTACAGATCGCTCCGTTACTGATGCCACTTTTAAGGATACGTATAGCGCCGTAATCCGTCGGATCTTTATGAAATTATAGGGCCTGAAGCTGGAATATTCTACGCTTTCCCACAACAATATCTGATTTTTTTTTTCAATCGAAACTGGTCGAGAAAAAATGTGTTTCATTACTTAATGAACCGTCCCTTCTACCGTATTTATGAATGTCACTGTTGCTTCCGAACAGAGATTTATTGCTCACAGCAAATTTAATACCGGAGTAAGTGCACTGCGAAGCTGTCATCAGCATACTTAGCAGTATAAAAATGGTCCTACACTGAACACCACATATTACTCTTAGTACATGTTTCTGCGTAACCGAAAATTTCTTCCTCAAGTAGTAGTTACTATAGCATATATTGATGACAGTAGTAATGATAACAGTAATAGTATAGTAGCAGCAGTAGTAGCGGATACAAAGTATATACATAGATGTAAAGAAGTGATATTTTTTGACTTAGGAACTTTAGAAGGCGAGAAATTTAGACTGTACCAGATAAAAAAATTTGGGAAACAAGAAACACCTCATTGGACAGAAAACAGCTTCGTTAATACTGGTTCTTGAAATCTATCGGCATTATTCTTGGTACAGTAAGCTTTAATTATCCACAGATGTAGGTGTAAGGCGAGTTGCCCAGAATCGAAAGGGTCCCGCAAGAAGATCTTACTTAGTCACATTCAGTTACGCATCATGATGATGTAAACGATGTCAACAATTCGCTTATCTCCCAATTCTTTTCTTCGCCTCTTACCATCCATTAAACTGTCCACATAGTAGCGGCAGCAGCTATAATTTTGCGCATACCGGTGACCGACAGTCACTCTTCCTCAGCTCACCTGTGAGAAAGACAAATACTTAACGTTCCACGTAGGATGTTCATAAACTTAAAATAGGCAACGTAAATACAAAATTATGTTACATAGTAGTCGTAACTGACTAGGACACTGTTACCGGATTTATTTTGGTGTCAACTGCCCCTCTCATTTTTAAACAAGTTACCAATCCAGTATATAAACTTATTTGTCGGGGTTCACAGCGAAGAAATTCTTTAAAAAATTCTTTGTTGACTGAAGAAGGTGTAATTAAAATTTCGGCTTTTAGTCCATTTTCAAGTGCTACTGCAACTGAATTTGCTTCCGTACATGTCACAGTTTAAAACTGAGTTCACAGCATGATGTACAGATCTTCGCACTCCTGTACTTCTGCAGAAAAAAAACCTTGAAAATAGCCGAAAGACCAAAATTTCAAGTATAATTTCTACAGTGAATGGCGATTATGATATCTTTTAAAAACCTATCCAATAAACATTGTCCTCTATTTGCTGTGCAGAAGGTAAGTCATCAAACTGAACTACTTTATGGGCTAACCTGTTGTTCAACTTTTCTGAGAATACAGACATCTGAGTGCAGGTAAGACTGCAGAGTGCGAATGTTGGAGAAGCGAGGTTAATGAGATATAAGTTTCTGGAAGGTTCTCGAGGTGTTCTGAGACTTTGAGTTGACCAGCATTTCTGCGAAAGTGGACTGAGATTTTTAGGTCATGCTGGGAGGCTGTCTGTTGGGCGGCGGCGCCACGTCGTGCAGAAGGAAGGAAGGAAGCAAGACTGGGATGAATGTTCCGTCAACATCGATACCATTAGAGAAGGAGCGCAAGCTCGGATTTTTGTAAAGAAGGGGGAGGAGGGGAGGAGGAAATGGGCTATGCCCTTTCAAAGGTACCTGGAGCAATTTAGAGAAATGACGGAAAACCAAAATCTGAATTGCCGTACCTGGGTTTGAACCGTCGTCCTTACGAATGCGAGTCCAGTGTACGCCACCTCACTCGGTAGAGGCGCATACATAGGCACCTCCTTCCTCCACAACGCCTTTCTTACTGACGTTCCGGGACGGTGTTCTTCCACCTTATGCTTAGTACTGATGATGAAGGGTTTCCTAACGTGATGCCACTGTCTCAGTTTCTCGCGTTTACAGCCGTGAAGACCTGTAGATGGCGCCAGACTTTTATTCCATCTGTCAAAGAACTGTGTGCGTGCCACTCCATCTCCGACTATTACTGGGTATACTCCTCGTCTGAATTTCGGAAAGCTTCCCAAAACCTGCCTCCTCAGATAATTATTTTGAGCAACTAGTTCAAGAGCATCCTTGAAGTATATATGGTTGCGAAAACGTACTTCATCTATTAGTAAAAAATAATGCTGGCCGAATAGGGAGCATTATGGACCAGTGGCCACAAGGCTCTTGTAGGCTGAATACCGTAAAATCCGAGTACACCAAAAGTAAATAAATAAAAGCAAAATTCATAAATGAGTACATAAATTTTCTTGACAACTCCCTAAAAGATAGTCTCTACTTGCTCCAATCTATGTGATTTAAATTCAAAGAAATAGTATCAACGGCAATTGGGAAATGTTTACCAAATAAAATAGTAAGAAATGGTACTCATACACAACGGTACGCAAAACAAGTGAGAACACTATTGCAGAAGCAACGAAAAAAGCATGCCACTCTTAAAACAACGCAAAATACACAAGATTGGCTACGTTTTACAGGAACTCGAAAACCGGCCGCTCTGGGCGAATGGTTCTAGGCGCTTCAGTCCGTCACCGCTGCTGCTAAGTTCGCAGGTTCGAATCGTGTCTCGGACATGGATGTCTGTGATGTCCTTAGGAGAGTTAGGTTTAAGTAGTTCTAAGTCTAGTGGACTGATGACCTCAGATGTTAATTCCCATAGCTCCTAGAGCAATTTGAACGATTTGAAAGAGCACGCAATTAAAAGCGAACTTCAATGCGAGATTCTTTAAATAGTTTCCACAGCGAAATTCTGTCTCGAAATCTCGCAGAGAAATCAAAGAGCTTCTGGTCGTTAATAAAGCATAACAGTGACCCTCTATTGTTCCTGATCGACCTTAACGACATAGGAGTCAATCTCAGTAGCCGTCTTAGAATACAGACTATGCTATCATTTTCCATGTTGTAAAGTCATCAGATGACAGAAACGAATTGGAAAATGATTTAGATGAGATATCATTATGGTGCGAAAAGTGGCAATCGAATAAAGAAAAGTGTGAAGTCATTCACGTGAGCACTAAAAGAAATTCGCTAAATTTCGATTACACGACAAGTCACACAAATGTGATGGCTGTAAATTCAGCTAAATACTTAGGGATTAGAATTACAAATACCTTAAATTGGAACGATTACGTAGATAACGTTATGGGTAGGGGCAACCAAATCTGGAAGTTTTTTGGCAAAACACTTAGAAGCTGCAACAGGTCTACTAAAGAGACTGCTTACACGACACTTGTCCGCCATATTCTGGAGTACTTCTGTGTCGTATGGGATCTGCATCAGCTGTAACTGATGGATGACATCGAAAAAGTACAAGTGAGGGCAGCCTATTTTTTATTACTGCAGAGTAGGGGAGATAGTGCCACTGACATGATACATGAGTTGGAGTGCCAATCCTTAAAACAAAGGTGTTTTTCGTTGTGATGGGGTCTTCTCATGAAATTTCAATCACCAATTTTCTCCTCCTATTGTGGAAACATTCTTTTGGTACCCACCTACATAGGGAGAAATGGTCATCACGATACAATAAGAGAAATCAAAGCTCACACAGAAAAATTTAAGTGCACTTTCTCCCATGCGCCGTTTGAGACTGGAACGGTATAGAGACAGCTTGAAGGTGGTTCATTGAACTCTCTGCCAGGCACATTATTGTGAATAGCAGAATAATCACGTGGATGTACAGGGTGTTTCAAAAATGAGCGGTATATTTGAAACGGCAATAAAAACTAAACGAGCAGCGATAGAAATACACCGTTTGTTGCAATATGCTTGAGACAACAGTACATTTTCAGGCGGACAAACTTTCGAAATTACGGTAGTTACAATTTTCAACAACAGATGGCGCTGCAAGTGATATAGAAGACAACGCAGTCTGTGGGTGCGCCATTCTGTACGTCGTCTTTCTGCTGTAAGCATGTGCTGTTCACAACGTGCAAATGTGCTGTGGACAACATGGTTTATTCCTTAGAACAGAGGATTTTTCTGGTGTTGGAATTCCACCGCCTAGAACACAGTGTTGTTGCAACAAGACGAAGTTTTCAACGGAGGTTTAATGTAACCAAAGGACCGAAAAGCGATACAATAAAGGATCTGTTTGAAAAATTTCAACGGACTGGGACCGTGACGGATGAACGTGCTGGAAAGGTAGGGCGACTGCGTACGGCAACCACAGAGGGCAACGCGCAGCTAGTGCAGCAGGTGATCTAACAGCGGCCTCGGGTTTCCCTTCTCCGTGTTGCAGCTGCGGTCCAAATGACGCCAACGTCCACGTATCGTCTCATGCGCCAGAGTTTACACCTCTATCCATACAAAATTCAAACGCGGCAACCCCTCAGCGCCGCTACCATTGCTGCACGAGAGACATTCGCTAACGATAAAGTGCACAGGTTTGATGATGGCGATATGCATGTGGGCAGCATTTGGTTTACTGACGAAGCTTATTTTTACCTGGACGGCTTCGTCAATAAACAGAACTAGCGCATATGGGGAACCGAAAGCTCCATGTTGCAGGCCCATCGTCCATGCATCCTCAAAAAGTACTGGTCTGGGCCGCCATTTCTTCCAAAGGAATCATTGGCCCATTTTTCAGATCCAAAACGATTACTGCATCACGCTATCTGGACATTCTTCGTGAATTTGTGGCGGTACAAACTGCCTTACACGATACAGCGAACATCTCGTGGTTTATGCAAGATGGTGCCCGGCCACATCGCACGGCCGACGTCTTTAATTTCCTGAATGAATATTTCGATGATCGTGTGATTGCTTTGGGCTATCGGAAACATACAGGAGGCGGCGTGGATTGGCCTCCCTATTCGCCAGACACGAACCCCTGTGACTTCTTTCTGTGGGGACACTTGAAAGACCAGGTGTACCGCCAGAATCCAGAAACAATTGAACGGCTGAAGCAGTACATCTCATCTGCATGTGAAGCCATTCCGCCAGACACGTTGTCAAAGGTTTCGGGTAATTTCATTCAGAGACTAGGCCATATTATTGCTACACATGGTGGATATGTGGAAAATATCGTACTATAGAGTTTTCCAGACCGCAGCGCCCTCTGTTGTTGACAATTGTAACTACTGTAATTTCGGAAGTTTGTCTGCTTGAAAATGTACTGTTGTCCCGAGCATATTGCAACAAACGGTGTATTTCTATCGCTGCTCGTTTAGTTTGTATTGCCGTTTCAAATATACCGGTCATTTTTGAAACAACCTGTACAGGTATTGAAGTGAGACACTACCCATGCAGAAATCGATGGCAGGTAGAGAGCAGTGAGAGGGTCAAGTTACCGTCTCATCAATTTTTCGTGTATGGAAAATTATGAAAGATTTTTTTTACAACTTAACACACCTTGAGCGAGACTCTAGAGATTAACAGCCTGAGCAGACGTTTATGGAGCCTGGTATGCCTCTAAAACATGAGGTTATGGTTCTTAGCTCATAGAAACAGCACGTAGGGAGTTGAAGTCAATTGGTAGGAAGCCCATCCCTTAATAAATCTTGCCAGACACGCCCACAGCCATACAGGGCAGACAGGGTAGCCTCTCATGATACCTGCCGTGGCATCAGCTGTAACCTGACCTGCAGGCAAAGGTCTGAAGAAACATATCCACACAGTGGAATCATAAGCCGGGCATTGTGTGCTGAGCCACGCGAAATAATACTTCACACGTTTTCGTGTTGGTCGAAAGTGCAAATAGGTCTGTGAACCACTTCTGTCGGCTCCCTCAGTTATATAAGAAACTCTGGCATCAGAGAAACGTTAGAGACAGAATCTTGTTACACCTCATAGCTAGGACTAAGAAGCTCCAAGGCATAGGCGATTTAGATGAAGATCTTTAAGCTTGTATCTGTTTGGTTGTTGCTGTGGGAAGTGATACACCTTCGAAGAAAATCATCTTCCCACTCTGCGAAAACTTAAAAAAGCCAGTAATTGGGGTTTCGGTTTTTTTTTTTCAGAGACGCAGGTTTCTCTACTCTTGCCCTGGTTCAACATGAGTTTGTGCTGTCGTGTGGGAGGGGAGATTCAGCATCTCTAAAGGCCTGTGATTAGCTCAAGACAGGGTGAAGGCAGTGTCGTTTATGAAATTGGCGGGAAAACAGACTTTTATCCTGGATTGGTGTGAAGCTCTCAAGTGCTGGACTTTGATCTGGAAGCACTTCTAGTCGAGGCTCTGGCATATGTGCTTGCTACTAGGAACGTGTTCTGAGACTGACTTCAGTTGCTAGTAGTTGGGACTGGGGAGCCTATGGTGAAGTTCTTACTATATCGACAGTGTGACCTTAAGCGTCTCGGACTACTAGTTTGCTGAGGGCCCACTTATTCGTTCTTGGTTTAGCAGTCTTGACGCTTGGTATCCTTGTGCACCCTGTCGTATAAGTGAGCCGAATTAGTCCTTGGTACGAACAGCGAATGGGCGTGTCACACACTGAAATCTACCGTGATTTCAATGTTCTGGTAGAGATCTGTCTGCCGTATCACTAGACCATGATATTTTAGCATTTCTTTCGTGCCCACGATTGATTCACATGTGCCACCTTCCTGTCTCACCTCCACTGCACACATCTCGCCAGCTTTCAGTTACATCGTCGCACAAAGCAAACAGGGTAACATACTGCCGCTCCGGCATTGTCAGGACGTACAGATCTCAATAATCGCTTGCTGTCAGCTGCACTAATATAGAGAAACGTCAGTAGATTTGATCAATCAAAGTCTGCTTAGCGTCATATCAATTTATATTGCGCTATCCACATTTTTAGGGGCAGATTTAAACCATCTGTGCCAACCCAGTGCCCTTGACCAGTGTAATCTTACAACACCTGTTAGTTGTTTATGGTATTCAATCAATAAGTTGTTTAGCATGAATTATGTCTTTTTTAGAAAAATATACATTTTGTTTTAACACTAAAATTATGCGAAGACACTCAATAATTTGAACACTCCCATCCAGGGTTGCCTCTCAACCTTCACTGATTTCCATACTTATTCTTCGATTAGAAACCTTTGTTCTTTTTACTTACAGTAGCTATTCCTTTACTACCACCTACTTCTATCATATATAACGTTTTAAATGTTCCTTTGTCTCTGTTTTCCTGATTAGTTTGCCCTTTGCCTTCAGGTAGCCTCGAAAGTGCATCTGAAACCTAATTTTGGGATCCTTTAACATAATGTATATCAGAGTCGTACTGCTGTAGATACAAAGCGAAATTATGGTTAAAGCCACCTTTTCCGAAATAATGTAATTTCGTTCACATTTTGTTAATGTTTCTCTAGCAAAAGCAGTGGTTTTGTTAAGAATTTACTTTTCACATTCCATTTCTACATCTACATGCATACTCCGCAAGCCACCTGACGGTGTGTGGCTGAAATGATTCATTCGAAAAAGTACAAGTGAGGGCAACCCGTTTTTTATTATTGCAGAGTTCAAATTATTGAATGATTTCTACTTCTGTCCATAGTTACTACTACCTACACTCATATGAAATGGTAATGACATATCAGGATGGAAAAAAGGAATTCCCTTGTTATTTCTTCAAAATCTCTTTAGCTCTCAGAGGTCCTAGCGAATGCACTATTCTTTCGTAACAAGCTGTTTAAAGTTTGGCTGTTAAAAGCTTTCCCCTTTAAGAATTTGCAGTAGAATCCGCATAAACCTAAATGCCTTTAACTGTTTCCTCTAATTTGGAGGAGGGAAGCTTTCAATAGCTTCTCGTATCTCAGGGTCCTTCTCTGCTATCGCTGTCGTAATAACATGTCGTAAGAATTTAACTTTTTTTCTCAGCAATTCGCATTTGTTCCTCCTTTCTGCAATGTAAAAAAACTATTATATGGGGTCAATGGCCGGATGTTCCTAGGCGGGAAGATCGGCAGCCAAGTAAAAATCTTACTCAGCACTGAGTACCTGACCCAGTAGTTCACGTTATTATTTCCATTGGTGTGTAACTATCAATAAAGCGTCTACATAGTTTGTGAGCTTACTGTTTAATTCTCTTCCTAATATGCAGTCTAAATCACACATGAACACAGAAACTGATGTATTTGAGAATTTCTAAGATGTTGCAGTCCAGTCAGCAACTTTGATAAATTAATATGTCAAAAATCCGCCTCGTTGCAAAATGTTACTGGTCTTAGCGAGGTGTTAGCTAGAGTAATACAGCCTTCTTCAGAAGCATAAAATATACTAATATATGCCTTATTGTAGCATGTATTAGTTTTTTATGCTTGTGAAGAATGCTGGATTATTCTATCTGAAACCTGGCTAAGGCCAGTATTATTTCGCAACTGAGGAGGAGTTTTGACATATTGATGTATTTGTGCCATGCGGTACTATCTTGTAGTAATAACATTTTCCAGAGAAAAGGAAGCCTATATATTTTCCAGATGCAGCTTCCAAGTTGATTTGTCAGTAACTGACCGCCACGTCCAGGCCTGGGTAAATATTTACAACCGTAAAATCTTTGCAGCATTTCGTCTAAAGACTCAGGACGATCTATTTAGCTCTTAACTATATTATTAAAATTTTTGGCATCAGTTACCTCCCTTACATCACCGCCCTTCTAAACCTACAATAATCAAAGGATTATTTCATTCATTCTTTCTACGCTCTGTGACTCCCCAGCATCTTGTGAATTTCAGCTTGAATGGCCTTTTTTGTTGCAGTTACCGGATATGGGTAAAGGAAAACATCGCTCTTGTGCAACGCAGCTAGCTCTTTATTCGCACGAAATAATGGCCGCTATCGACAGGGGATCTCAAGTTGATTCCGTATTTCTAGATTTCCAGAAAGCTTTCGACACCTTTCCTCACAAGCGACTTCTAATCAAGCTGCGGGCCTATGGGGTATCGTCTCGGGTGCGCCTGGATTCGTGATTTCCTGTCAGGAAGGTCGCAGTTTGTAGTAATAGACGGCAAATCATCAAGTAAAACTGAAGTGATATCAGGTGTTCCCCAGGGAAGCGTCCTGGGACCTCTACTGTTCCTGATCTATATAAATGACCTGGGTGACAATCTGAGCAGTTCTCTTAGACTGTTCGCAGATGATGCTGTAATTTACCGTCTAGTAAGGTCATCCGAAGACCAGTATCAGCTGCAAAGCGATTTAGAAAAGATTGCTGTATGGTGTGTCAGGTGGCAGTTGACGCTAAATAACGAAAAGTGTGAGATGATCCACATGAGTTCCAAAAGAAATCCGTTGGAATTCGATTACTCTATAAATAGTACAATTCTCAAGGCTGTCAATTCAACTAAGTACCTGGGTGTTAAAATTACGAACAACTTCAGTTGGAAGGACCACATAGATAATATTGTCGGGAAGGCGAGCCAAAGGTTGCGTTTCATTGGCAGGACACTTAGAAGATGCAACAAGTCCACTAAAGAGACAGCTTACACTACACTCGTTCGTCCTCTGTTAGAATATTGCTGCGCGGTGTGGGATCCTTACCAGGTGGGATTGACGGAGGACATCGAAAGGGTGCAAAAAAGGGCAGCTCGTTTTGTATTATCGCGTTACATGGGAGAGAGTGTGGCAGATATGATACACGAGTTGGGATGGAAGTCATTACAGCATAGACGCTTTTCGTCGCGGTGAGACCTTTTCACGAAATTTCAGTCACCAACTTTCTCTTCAGAATGCGAAAATATTTTGTTGACCCCAACCTACATAGGTAGGAATGATCATCAAAATAAAATAAGAGAAATCAGAGCTCGAACAGAAAGGTTTAGGTGTTCGTTTTTCCCGCTCGCTGTTCGGGAGTGGAATAGTAGAGAGATAGTATGATTGTGGTTCGATGAACCCTCTGCCAAACACTTAAATGTGAATTGCAGAGTAGTCATGTAGATGTAGAAAATCGGTTTATGTCTCTCCATATGATATTCGAAATTTCCACGCTTGCAGGAATATCTGGAAAAACGCTACAATTTTGTTCTAGTATTTGTAGCAATTCATTTTTCTGCATTGGCTCTAAATATGGTATGTCACCGACGATTTTCCGAAATTATTGTAACATTTGGTTTCAGCCTTTGAAGCTTCGCATGTCATTACATCAAATGCTTCTGATAATCCTTCATTATCGGTATCTGTTTCCATATCACAGACTGAAATTCCGATTACATGTTTTCGTTTGCTTCTTCAGATTCTATGTTTACGGTTCCTTCTTCATTCGCAATGCCAACGAGTTCCTTTGCACAGTTAATTACTACTTGTCGCATCTGTAGTGAATCTATACCCATAATTACCTCAGTGCTAAGTTTTGACATCATCAGGAAATCGCATGTAAAAACGCGGCCTTTTATTACAAACTCGATGAAAATCTGACTCTTTATAGGTTTATTTTCTCTTCCAGCCGCACCTACAATTGTGACTCCATGCACAAACATTATGACTACACTGGTTTAACTTTTATGTTGTCGTAAAAAGACTCAGGTAAAGCACTAATCTCAGAGCCAGTGTCCAGTACCGTTCTAATTTTGTAGCCATAAACGCCTATTTGGATTATGGTTTTTTTCAATTACCTTCACCTCCGTATCCTCTTGTGTTTCGCACAGTACGTCTTGATCTACCACTGCATTGGCTCATGAAATGCAGTTCATTACTTAAAGTACGTGTCGGATGGTTCTTTCTTCTTTCTGATCACAAATTCTTTCACGAAATTTAGTTGCTTTTTACGAATCATTCCGTCCAATGGTTCATTATTCTGTGGCTCTGTTACCCCTTCAGGATGTCCTCCGCCGGGAGCTGAGTGGTCAGCGCGACGGAATGTTAGTCTTAAGAGCCCGGGTTCCATTGCCTGCTGGGTCGGAGATTTTCTCCGCTCAAGGACTGGGTGTTGCTCTGTCCTAATCATCATCATTTCATTCCCATTGACGAGCAAGTGGCCGAAGTGGCGTCGGATCGGCGAACGGTCTACCAGACTGGAGGCCCTAGTCACACGACATTTTTCTTTTACCTCTTCAGGATAATCTATTGAAATTATTCCATCTTCACATGGCTCGTCTTCTTCTGCTTAGCTCTCTTCTTGAACAACTTCTTCCTGTTTGATATCTCGTTTGGGCAACTTTTCGCACGGATACTCTCATTTTCCGACATTATTGTTCCCATAAGACAAGAGTTTTCCGTTGGATTCTTTTCTTACGATTCTGAATCACATGATCGAATGACACCTACGTTTATACCTAAGTCGACATCGTCAATATCACAGGCGGGTTCCAACATGAAAACCTGTATCACCGAAAATGCTGATAAAATACCTCCTGTACCATCAAAAATTTCCGCCATTTAATATCCTTTGATAACTACAACTGTACATTTGATTCTGAAGCTGTAAGCTGTGTTACAGAAACTATACTTAATACGTTATCGATATACTAGTGCATTAATTTTTGACTCTATATAATTTATTGCACTTACAATGAAAATGTTGTAAATTGCTGGGTAATAGCCGAGGGAACTTTATTCAAATGTATCGATAGCAACGACGAACTAATAGTAGCTGTGCCGTTGTTTATCCTTGCATATGGAGAAGGGGGTGGGGTCTCTGTCGCGTTGCGAGCATAGAGGAGGCAGAGCAGCTTCAGTCATGAAAGAGTGTGGAACTGTTTTTCGGCCCTCCGGCCGCCTCGGCGTGCAGCTATGCCCGCGCCACTATAGACCTGCCTGATTTGTTAACTTGCAAGTATTGAGAGCACGGTAGGAGTGGACAGGCGAAGGAAGCTGCAATTCCAACTGTTTGCAGTCCCATAACTGTCCGTAGCTCTGGAGACGACTCGGGGTTTTTCTCATCGAACAGCAGCAGCAGCTACATCGGCAGCTCAGCACTATCGCTGGCTATATTCTTCGTCGTCCGCACTGTTAACAACAACGTAAGACTGTTAAGCTCTGTACATACGAGGACACATCTTGCGCCACTAATGGCGCAATAAGATGGTACAGCTTCATGTCGTGTGGTACTGGCGTTTGTACACACAATGACTGCAGTTGGCGCAACGTTATTTTAGATAATGGCTGATGACGAACAGAAAGTGGCAGCTGCTGCTTATGCACTCATTACTGCAATAATATCTCGGAGAAGTCGGCGAAGAAATTTATGTTGGCGCAATAGAAGGTGGTGGAGTTGACCTTGGATTTTAAAACGTGACGGCAGAGGTCGGGATTTGATCAGTTTATTACACGGTGAACTGAGCTTGGAAGACACGGAATCATAAATAAATTTTCTGAGAATGGAAGAGACGACATTTTTCACATTGCTTTGTTTAGTAGGTCAAAGAACAACGACGCAAAGCACAGTTATCTAAGGAAGTATCTCAGCTTCGAAGGGGTGAGTAGGTACCTTTATATTAGCCTAGTATTACTAGGCGACTGTATGTACAGAGCATACTTTAACGCTGTAACTAATTCCATAATACTGAGGGAGCTAGCTACTGGAGAAAGCTACAGAAGCCAAATTTTTCATTCAGGAGACCTGTAAGCATTGCGCTAGTGGACGCTAGTAGTGTTCTAACCCACTATCTTCGAATTGTAAACTATACTTGTCAGAACAACTGAGCTATTGATACACATTCCATATTTGTTAGTTTCATGTATCTTGTGAAGTTCGCTAAGACAAACCAGTTATCAGCTCAGTATTTTTCAGTCCTGCGATAACTACAGAGGAATCTGAAGTGTAAAAAAGTACTTACTGTGACGTTACTGTTTGTAGTGCAGTCTACGCTTCCTTGTGCGAATTCTGCGTTGCAAGTTCCTTTTCTTGACCAAACTCGTAAAAACATGAGCTCATTAAAATACAACACTGAGGGTTCATACACGTTAGCAGATCCCGTAGAAGCTTTTATTTTATTAAGTTCTGTCAGAAACGCCATTCACAATCTTTTCGACTTCGCTATAATTTCAGCATGATACACCTAACCTCTTTCAAATGAATCAACTATTTAGTCGAGTGTGTAATTTCATAGCGTGTTTGTTATGGTATGTGGGTGATTTTGTGTCAAAAAGACATGTTTCGTATCTGCATGATTCAATAAGAATTTCTATAGCTTCCTTAGACCACTCTATTATCACACAGTGCACTACCGATATAAAAAACTGACAGACTTATGCACTCAAATGGCAACCATATAGAGCGGAATATAGCTTCGCTCTGTTGTATGACATTTACTAGCAATGCCAAGGCTCGCCACCAGATGGCACTCACGGAACCGTTCACACGAAGCAATTTACTCACTACGCCAGTCATAGCGCAAGAAATGTCTCCGTCTGTATAGGGTTTTAAGGCATTGCCCAGCAATTGTTACCAAGCAGGGTCAATTTTTCTTTCCACGCCATCACCGAATGATGTAAGAATATGAAAAGTTATTAGCTATTTATTGGCGGTTAGTGTTTGATTCTAGATTTTCTATCTCAGTAACACTTCATTCTGGTATTGCGTAATAGAGGCTACTTAAGGTAAAGTAAAAGTCCACTTCAAAAACTGATAACTAAAGATACATCACAAATTAAGGGTGCAAAACTTCATTCATTCTGTTTAGCTTATCGAGTGACTTCTGCCGGCTCGGTATGTATTTTATTGTTGTTATTTTAACAGTAAAACCAACTGCTCATGCCGTTGAATCTTTCAATAATCAAAAGTAAACTGCTTCCGCTTTTCTAAATTTTGCATTACGTTACACTAACATTATTGGGAGTTATTTATTATTTTTTTAATTACATAAGGTTCAAGTTGAAACAGGCGGTAATCTCATTTAACGTTGCTTTCAAACCAGTATTTCAGAAAAGGTAAATGCAAACTCATTGTTTTCTCATTCACTCATTTTCTCGTGATCAGTTGTGTTTTGGAAGAGCGTGAAAAACTTCTGTTCCCACTCCAGTGATTATTTGCTTCTATTTCTTTGCCGTTACCTTTCTCAAGATTTTGGAAATTCATTGCCATAGTGTGATGGCGGCCGTTTAATTACGTCCTTTTTTTAGCTAATCAGATTTTTCTTTGTGTTATCAGTGATTTTTTTGGAAATATTATGGGGTACTCTGTTTCCGCCCTGTGCAGTTCGTGCGTGATTGCACTATATTCCACCCATCTCAAAATTATAATGTAAGTTTAGGTTAAATTTAGAATAGATTCTTCCTGCTGAAGAGTCTATTGTACACTTTCCTCCAGTTGACTTGTGTTATTTTCCTTCGGTAACGATAGCCTTATTCACTGTAAAATTTGATTATGCATAAGCGATCACGGTCAGTTATATCGAAATGGTGTAGGCCAATTAGGAAGTGAGAGGCTACAAGCCCTCCTTAATATATTTGAGATTTCTGGGTCATTGATGGTCTCATTGTTCATGCACTTCTGATCGCAGGTTCGAATCGTGCCTCGTGTATGGATGTGTGTGATGTCGTTAGGTTAGTTAGGTTTAGGTAGTTCTAAGTTCTAGGGGACTGATGACCGCAGCAGTTAAGTCCCATAGTGCTCAGAGCCATTTGAAACATTTCTTAAGAGGTACTCTTGCTTGTCTTCATTAACGCTCAGATTATTTTCCTAATGATCACCTTCATCACATCTGTCTTCCGCATCTTCCCTGACATTATCAGTTTACACTTCATATACGTTGTAATCTTTGTGGATTTCTATTACTCACACAAATTAATTTGTTTTTAGTCAGGCTTGTGAATGACAGGAACATTTTTCACAAACGTGTAAATTTTTATCTTCCATGTAGCGACCGCTCATGACCTCTTCATTCACCCTGACGTCAGCCACACACGTCCTTTCCTGGCGCTTTTGGATTCACTTGCATTGGAAGCTCACGAATTCAGCGCCGCTCCATTAAATAAATTTTTCTTCTCCACTTCATAGCTCTTTCCAGCCACATATTTGGTCATAGTAACTCTACCATCCTTTTTATTTACTGGAAGTTGTCGGAGCATGGCCTCAGAACTTGTTACAGCGATGAATCACCGTCAGCTTGCTTACTTATTGCATCAGCTGATCGCTGTCCCAGCTCAGTGACTGGCTCTGTGATGTCACTCTCTGTCTGCGCTATTACGGAAGTTACTCTTCCTGCGGCTGCTCGCCGCAACTATTCCTCAGCGCCTAGCCAACTGTGACCCACGCTCTGTACTATTTGTCGCAGCGGGCCCTCTCTGCAGCGTCGCATCCGTACGGTATATCTGTGTATCAAAGCGTTTCTGTGTGCCTTGAGAATTCTTCCTGTTTGTCGGGCCTACTGTATCTTGTTCCTGCGCCCATCCGGCCCTTAACTTACCGTTCGCAGTTATTAGTTTTCCCGCGCAACCGCTACGGTCGCAGGTTCGAATCCTGCCTCGGGCATGGATGTGTGAGAAGTTCTTAGGTAAGTTATGTTTCAGTAGTTCTAAGTTCTAGGGGACTGATGACCTCAGAAGTTAAGTCCCATAGTGCTCGGAGCTATCTGAACCATTTTTTATTAGTTTTACTCCTCCCAGTTAGAATTACTACACTGATTATTACCTCTTCCGCGATTATCAGAGGAAAATCTTTCTCTATCCTTTCCTCTCTGAACCGTACTAACTTGTTACTGGTTATCATTGTGCTCGTCATTGTTGTTATTTTGGCTGTTCCAACTGCTGTCAGAACGAGCGAGCTTCTTATACCATGAGTAGAAAAATTCATTCACAGCCATTCAGCATTTACTTTCGAACATTCTAACCATTACAATTTCAAGCCAAAGACGGTTTTTCTATTTGCTCGGACTAACATTCATCCAAGAGTTTTTGCCTAAATTCCCAGAAGGTCGTTGCTTCAGTGCTTAGGTTAATCCCCTATCGTTTAGCATCTCCTAATACACAGCTAATAACAATGTTACCTTTACTGATCTGTAAGTATTTCAGGATATAACCTTTCACAGCTTTTTATAAAGTCCACAGGGGATAACCCAGTGTGCTTTCGATAAGGATAGAATATTACTTCACCCTCAAGTACCTTGTTATACCTGTTCATTCAACACACTTTATTTTTCTTTTTATATCACTAACTTTCTCCGGTATACTGGAAATATTACTCCAGCATCTTTCTTCGCAATGTTTTACTTTCTTCTCTAGAGTATTGTCAGCCCTTACAGTCATTCCATTTGAGACTTTTGTTTTTCGTTTACTTTAATCATTGCTTTCTTTACCTGGAAACATTTTCCTCAAACTTTGATTCCAAGACAGGTTCGACCTGTTATTGTATTTTCTCTATTTCAGATTCAAAACTGTATTTATTGTCAACAGTTTGTGCCAGAATTGTAGTAAAAGCTTCATTTAAATATTTTTACAATTTTCTTTATATCCTCAGTTAGGAAACCTATTTTGTTGTTTACTTTTTGTAACTCGTGGTTATTATTTTTCTTTTTCTTGGCAATTGTTCACTCAGTTTTTTTGTAACTTTCGTTTGTTCCTGACCAATTTCAGTTTGGTTTTCGAATTTTCTGTTTATACTTTTAGTGATTTTAGATTGTGTTTGCATTTTGTCGTTCATAATTTTAATATTTTAATTTTGTACTCGCTTTTGCTCACTCATAAATGAGGAGTTTTAGTTTTTTGCTATTAGCCGTGTTTTTAAACTGTGTAGCAATGCAAATAAATCTTAAGTAGTTGCCTATTTTGGTCAGTGCTATTTTCTACTCCTGTGTCTTCCCCATTTTCCCTTATTTAAGATGGGTTAACAGTATAAAAGTTTAATTCCCAAGTTCCCATTCTCTACCTCATTTTGTTTCTAAAAGTATAACTGAGTCCTCTATGTCCTGCTCATTATCACTGCTAACAGAGCATCATCAGTTTTATTAACTGTTCTACTTCCATATGCCACACGAACTACTTTCTGTTTATTTTCAATAATTGGCCACTGAGTGACGTGCGTTTCTTCGGCTCGCGAGTTTTTCCGCTCATTGAAGGTGTTACAGAGAAGTGCGGCATTCCACAACGTGTGCATCCGACTAAACAAGTGTTACTTGCCGTGGTGTATTGTTCACCGTCGATTACCACAAGTGATAAGTGATAAGTGAGTGAAAAATGGGAAGAGCACGAGTAAGCGGCAGCAGGCGAGGCTACAGGGGTGCAGGCAGCGCGGGCGCCCGGTCTCCGGCGGCAGGTGAGGCCCCGCTTCCCGACATGAGCTGGTCCGGTCCCAGGTGAGTGCGGCGCTGCACAGCAAAGACACGCTAGACGTAATCGTGCAATCCATCACGCACTCTGTGACGGCCGCGGTCATGGACCAACTGCAAGAGTCTGTCGGGCGCAACAGCACCGAAATCCAGTCTCTTAGAAAGTCCCTGGCCGCACAAGAGAAAAAAGCCGCCGACCTAGAGGCTAAACTGTCTGCTGCCACCGATGAAATTGAGCAGTATCAGCGAAGGAACAGCTTGCGCTTGTTCGGGGTAGCTGAAAACGATCGCGAAAACACCGACGACCTGGTCATTAGCCTCGTGCGTGAGAAACTTGGCGTGCAGATCGACGTGGCCGATATTGACAGATGCCATCGTGTTGGGCGCAGGATACCAGGCGCCACGAAACCCAGGCCTATAATAATTAAATTTGTGTCTTACCGGAAAAGAGCTGAAGTGTTTGCCCAGAAAAAAAAAAACTCGCCAAGAGTGGGGTTGCCCTGAGGGAAGATCTGACGCGCGAAAGGCTAAAGGTTTTGAACGCTGCGATCTCACAGTTCGGCCATCAAAATGTATGGACCCAAGACGGCAATATCGTGGTCAACACGGAAGGAGGGAGGAAAACGGTGACGAACATGTTCGAACTGAAAGACTGAGCGAAATCTCGCGAGACACAAAGTCTCATATTGTAATCTGTCTAATATAAGTCAATTTTTATTCTTTCTTTTCATTTTTTAAATCCAGCTCCGTTATTAATATAAGTACCATAAGTACTCTATTTAAAATCAGTCAATTGTTTGACAAAAATATTGTTTCTTTATTTGTCTATCATAAGTGCTCATGTATATTCATATTGTCAGTCTAATGGGAATTAACATTCTCCATTAACAGGAATCCCCTTACAACCGCCTTTCTATATCTGTTATTTTCATCTTCGCCACTACCACTACTACTACTATTATCTTTTTCGTAACCACTACTGCCACTTTCCATCTTCCTTTTCGCTCCCTTCTTCGATACTTCCAGCGTGTTTTTCACCTTTAGTCCACAGACGCTTGAGTCAGTCACGACCTAGGACACACCTGTAAATATGTCTTGCCCCTCGAAATCCAGCTTTTGTCCCTCTTCCGGCCAGCAGGTAAACTGAGCGCGCTCGGTCCTACAAGCGGCCACAATGGGACGGACCGATTCCGGCGGCGGGCTCTTTGTGGCCCACGTGAACGTGCTGTCGCTAACGGCTCACTTCGACGAGTTCTGTGACCTCTTCTGCCAATCGCTATTCCACATTATTCTCGTCTCTGAAACTTGGTTGCAACCAAACATTTCTTCCGACGCTATACGAATGCTAGGTACTCTCTCCGAAGGGCAGATCGTGAAACACGACGCGGGGGTGGTGTGGGTGCCTATGTTCGCTCTGATCTGACACCTACTGTACTATGCACATCGGATGCAAAGGGCGAAGGAGAAGCAGAGTTCTTGTTTTTCGAAATAAATACATCAAATCAGAAACTGCTAACTGGAGAAATCTACACTCCTGGACATAGAAAAAAGAGCACATTGACACCGGTGTGTCAGACCCACCATACTTGCTCCGGACACTGCGAGAGGGCTGTACAAGCAATGATCACACGCACGGCACAGCGGACACACCAGGAGCCGCGGTGTTGGCCGTCGAATGGCCCTAGCTGCGCAGCATTTGTGCACCGCCGCCGTCAGTGTCAGCCTGTTTGCCGTGGCATACGGAGCTCCATCGCAGTCTTGAACACTGGTAGCATGCCGCGACAGCGTGGACGTGAACCGTATGTGCAGTTGACGGACTTTGAGCGAGGGCGTGTAGTGGGCATGCGGGAGGCCGGGTGGACGTACCACCGAATTGCTCAACACGTGGGGCGTGAGGTCTCCACAGTACATCGATGTTGTCGCCAGTGGTCGGTGGAAGGTGCACGTACCCGTCGACCTGGGACCGGACCGCAGTGACGCACGGATGCACGCCAAGACCGTAGGATCCTACGCAGTGCTGTAGGGGACCGCACCGCCACTTCCCAGCAAATTAGGGACACTGTTGCACCTGGGGTATCGGCGAGGACCATTCGCAACCGTCTCCATGAAGCTGGGGTACGGTCCCGCACACCGTTAGGCCGTCTTCCGCTCACGCCCCAACATCGTGCAGCCCGCCTCCAGTGGTGTTGCGACAGGCGTGAATGGAGGGACGAATGGAGACGTGTCGTCTTCAGTGATGAGAGTCGGTTCTGCCTTGGTGCCAATGATGGTCGTATGCGTGTTTGGCGCCGTGCAGGTGAGATCCACAATCAGGACTGCATACGACCGAGGCACACAGGGCCAACACTCGGCTTCATGGTGTGGGGAGCGATCTCCTACACTCACCGTACACCTCTGGTGATCGTCGAGGGGACACTGAATAGTGCACGGTACATCCAAACCGTCATCGAACCCATCGTTCTACCATTCCTAGACCGGCAAGGGAACTTACTGTTCCAACAGGACAATGCACGTCCGCATGTATCCCTTGCCACCCAACGTGCTCTAGAAGGTGTAAGTCAACTACCCTGGCCAGCAAGATCTCCGGATCTGTCCCCCATTGAGCATGTTTGGGACTGGATGAAGCGTCGTCTCACGCGGTCTGCACGTCTAGCACGAACGCTGGTCCAACTGAGGCGCCAGATGGAAATGGCATGGCAAGCCGTTCCACAGGACTACATGCAGCATCTCTACGATCGTCTCCATGGGAGAATAGCAGCCTGCATTGCTGCGGAAGGTGGATATACACTGTACTAGTGCCGACAATGTGCATGCTCTGTTGCCTGTGTCTATGTGCCTGTGGTTCTGTCAGTGTGATCATGTGATGTATCTGACCCCAGGAATGTGTCAATAAAGTTTCCCCTTCCTGGGACAATGAATTCACGGTGTTCTTATTTCAATTTCCAGGAGTGTATAAACCTCCAAACGTCGGTGCCATGTCCTCCTTTCAGTCTGCCCTGTCCTCACTCGTGACACAGTATGAACACATAATCATTATGGGCGACACAAACATCGACTTACAGTTAAAATCTCCCTCCGCCGAAAAACTAAGGCGACTGTTCCACTCCAATGATATGGGTTTAACACTGCTGGACCCAACTCATCACACGCCACACAGCCACACAATCATAGATATAATAGCAACAAAGCGACCAGATAAAATAATCCGCGCCAATCAGACATCCGCTCCGGGACTCTCTGCTCATGACGTGATATTCTGAAATTACTCAATGCATACTACCAAAGAAAAATCTCACCTGGTAACCTACAGAAACTTAAAAAATATTAACCATGACGCTCTTCAAAAGGATTGCTCAGACATCCCTTGGCATGATATAAGCAATGAACCGACTTTAGACGGAAAAATTCGGCAATTATGTCGCAAAATTATTGCACTGTATGATAAATATGATCCTCAACGCACTGTCAAGGTAAAGAGAGCTCCCGCTCCGTGGCTCACCACTGCATTACGCCAGTTAATGAATAAACGTGATGCTGCGCATAGGGCCTTCAAGCGTAAACCAACTCCCAAGGCGTACGAAGCTTATAGGAAACTCCGAAGCAGAACCAAGCAAAGCGTGAGGAATGCCAAAATCAGACATGCCCGCTCTGTCGTATGCGGCATATCAAAACCTGCTGCACTGTGGAAAAAGCTGCGCAGTTTCGGTATAGGGAAGCGAAGATCTGACGCTGTTCATCAAGCGTCTGCAAAAGAATTAAACGATTTCTTCTCAACAGCTGTAAACTGCCACGCAGCGACAAATTACCAGCCCCAAGATATCAATCTCTCGAGAGACAAGTTTTTCCTAAAACATGTCGCTACAGGCACAGTACACAAGGCAATTATGAGAATCTCTTCCGAGGCAGTAGGAAATGATGAAGTGAGCATTGGCATGATTAAGGACGACGTAGACACTATTATTCCAGTTATCACAGACATCTTCAACCTGTCTCTTGTCAGTAGTACATATCCTACTGAGTGGAAGCAAAGTTTAATTCAGCCTATACCCAAGACTGACAACCCTAAGTCGCCAGGTGACTACAGGCCGATCAGCATACTACCTGCAATTTCTAAAGCCCTAGAGTACATCGTCCATGAACAGCTGACGGATTACCTCAAAACTCATAACATCCATGACGAATATCAGTCAGGCTTTCGAAAGCACCATTGTACAGCAACCGCATTAATCAAAGTAACTGATGATATTAAACATGCTATGGACAGACGTGAAGCTACTATCCTAACACTGCTTGACTTTAGCAAGGCTTTTGACACAGTTCACTTCGATATATTACTAATTAAAATGAAACAGCTGAATTTCTCAAACAGCGCAATAAACTGGTTCGACAGCTACCTCAAAAACAGAAGTCAACAAGTCGTTTGTGGGTCGGAAAAGTCATCATGGAAATGCGTGCGCTCTGGAGTTCCCCAAGGCTCTGTCCTTGGTCCACTACTCTTCTCACTGTACATTAATGATATTTCTTCAGTGATTCACTCCTGCAACTACCATCTTTATGCCGACGACATCCAACTGTACATAAGTGCAAGCCCCAAAAACATTAGTGGCGCAGTAGCGAGTATGAACGCAGATCTTTGCTCTGTTTCCCGATGGGCACAGAAACTAGGTCTGAAACTAAACCTCAAGAAATCCCAGGTCATACTTATATCTCATCCAAAGTTAATCAGTCGGTACTTTCGCGAAACAGTCTCTAAAATACTCCTCAATAGTACAAAACTACCAATACCAAAAAAACAGTAAAAGACCTTGGAATAATCTTGGATGAACACCTAAACTGGGAAAAACAAACAGTCACAGCTTGCCGGAAATCGCTCTCCTCCCTACATGCAATTCAAAAATTTAGAAAAATATTTCCAACCCATGTTAAACAAAATTAGTCCAAACACTAGTCTTGCCTAATCTTTACTACTGCGATGTAGTTCAACACGGCACCAATAGTGAAAATTGTAGATGCCTCGAGCTAGTGATGAATGCTTGCGTTAGATACGTGTGCAGTATTCGGTTGTATGATCATATCAGTCCGTCATACTCCCAGATAGGTTGGGTACGCCCACATAAGGCACGCGATCTCCACACGATGTGCTTACTTCATCGATTTCTTTGTCACTGGTGCCCCCAATACTTATCTTCTCACATTAAACACCTATCATCATTCCACAATCGCAACACCAGATCGGATACGTCTATCATCTTGGCTGTACCTTTACATAACACAAAATCTTTCTGCGTGTCATTCTCCATCTCAGCCATACGACTATGGAACGCGCTCCCCTGTGATCTTCGTCTTATCCAGAACTACTCAACATTCAAGAGGGAACTCAAGACTTACATATTAGGGACGGTATAGCCACCATTGTTGTGCCCCTCCCATCTCTTTCTTTCTCCTCTCCATCACAGATTCGACTTTTACCGTTCTATTTCTCTTCCTCTAAGCTATCTACCTCTTATATATCTCTTTCACCCCATTCTATCGTCTTATGTCTCTGCTCGATGAGAATAACTCACAAGCTGCAAGAACATAACGAGAAAATTCCCAACTAACAATGGGACTGACATTCAGAAAAGAAAAGTACGTTTACTTTCATATTCATAGTCATTATTATTATTATTATTATTATTATTATTATTATTATTATTATTCTTGATTGTTATAATTATTTTTATTGTTATAATTATCCTTGTACTACTGTTATAATATCTATTTTTTCTTTAACATCAATACTGCATAATACGCTATATTTCCTTAATGTTATGTAGAAACTGTAACTCGTTAAATCTGAGTATGCCTGGTTAGGTGTAAGAGAGGGCCTGAAGGCCCTGCCAGGTAAAATAAATGCATAAATAAATAAATAAATAAATATATCCGATGCATTACCATTTTCACTTCTCTATCTTTCTCCTAGCAGCTATAACATATTCGTGCTCGTGAAATCATACTTCATTCAAAGAACCCTACCTATGCATGATATGTACAACTGTACTAAGCTACTTCTGGATTCTTTAGTGTTGTAAAAGGTTCTGTCACCAGGCGCCATGTATAATACTGTATCCCAGCAGAATAAATAGTCCTTTCACGGGAAAAGCAGTATATAGCAGTACCCTTTGGGGAATTGTGCATGCAGTATACATGCCATAAACGTGCCTATCTTCCACAACTTCCCCTTTTACAGTATTTGAGCATAATGTATGACTACAGGATGTGGAATCAGACTAATATTCTTTTCCGGAGAGTTTTATGGGTGTTAGAAAGAAACACAGTAGGAATGGAAATGAAACTGAATCCAGAACTTTTCTACACCATGTCCATTAACTGATTTGTCTAGGTAACCCTAGTAGTACAACTCTTCTAACGGAACGATCTTTGATGTCATCTACAACAGAACGACGTTATTGTTGGTGATGCCTTTTACCAATGTGCAGCACTTTCCTAGAACTCATTCAACCAATATACATTTTCTATTCAGCTTATCCATTATAATCTAAACGTGCTTCTCCCATTCCAATGATATTATGAACTCCAGATGTTCGTCAAACAATTAAGAGATTATTATATTGTTTCTTCTCTTTCTCATGACGTATATCGATGTACCTACAGGAAAACTCCTAGTTGTGTATGAGTGACAAGCTAGAACAATCACATGCCCTAAGCAAGATCATGGACTACGTAAACAAGGTATGAAAATCAAATACTTTCGCGCAGTGCATATTAAGTGTCAAATCATCACTTGTCTGTCTGTAGTGCTTTTAATTTAATCATTGAACTGAAACATATATCAGCTAAATGCACTGTGTACAATGTGGCAATGGTAGTCCCTGTGTTAAAGACAAATTTTTTTCTCAGTTGTAGATTATTACAAGATGAATGTAGTGCTTTTTTTAAAACTTTGTAAATGGTCAGTTGGTTTCAAGGCAAGAGACTGGCAGCGTGATGAAACAACAGCATACATCTCAATGTATAATTTTACTTATGTATGTATCTGAAAGGTTTTACATTTTAGGCTATTATTAAGACATTGAACATCTAGAGTTTTTGATGTGTTTGAGCATATATATGTACTCAGACATTCACGTACTTACGTGCACACACATGCGCAAACACATCTCCAATTTTAGATGTTCAGTGACTGAATAAAATGTAGAACCTTCCAGATACATAAATGTAGTCAAATTATACAGAGTGGAGAAAAACTGTATCAGGAAATTTTAACTCTGGATAGCTGATGTCAGTAGCAACCAAAATTACTAATGTTTTGTAGGTCGACAATGCGTAATTTTTAAACTACTGAAACTTATATAAAATGTGGACATTCATGGCCGCAAATGACATGTTCATTATAATTATCCGGGCTGTTATGCCGTGGTCGGTTGATGAATTTTATGTCAGTTCCCAATGTTTCGTCCCCGTCTGCGGGAGGCATCTTCAAGGGGGTCGGTAGCTCGATGGAAGGTCCAACACACAACACACCCACTGGCTCGCCACTGAGTCAGTAGCGAGCCAGTGGGTGTGTTGGACCTTCCATCGTGCTACCGACCCCCTTGAAGATGCCTCCCGCAGACGGGGACGAAACATTGGGAACTGACATAAAATTCATCAACCGACCACGGCATAACAGCCCGGATAATTATAATGGACACTACTGAAACTTGGCGCCACGCTCTCCAATTGGCCACGGGATTGCCCTGTTTCCGGATACTCTGGACAACACATGACCGCGAATGCCTTGCCTGCTGGAGATCGCGATGTATCCAAGGCGGCCCGCACGCTCAGTGGTAGCACCCCAGCCTTCCACTCTGGGGGCCTTGCGGCGAATCCGCCGGGGTTCCGACACATGCAGTGTAGTTTCATGATAAGACGTACTTGGAGCAAACCGGTCAACAGCTGTTAGTTCGAGTACAGAAAGTCCTTTACAAACTGTGGCGGCACTGAAAAGTGCCTTTTTTGTAGCTGAGACATTGCTTACTTATAGCAGGTGCTCGAAATGGCGACGTTCTGACGCGACACAAGCTTGGTAACGTCCAACAGTGTTTTGCCGAAGTCTTTCGAAGATTCCTGGTATTGCCCTGGTGTGGTTGGCGGCATGTTGAATGCGATCCCTTAATACCTTTTCGTTTCTAGGTGGTTCACGTCTGGGTGGGTGAACTAGAGTCTTGAAGACTCACCACAGGAAAAAGTCCGGTGGCGTGAGGTCTGTTGATCGCGGGGATAATGTCCTACGAGCACTTCTGTCCATCACTCAGCCGTCGCAGAGTTCATTATATCCGCACACAGCAAGATTGTTTTGCGCTGGCGCCCCATCATACTGCAACCACATGCGTAACCGTGCGTCCATGGGAACATCCTCCACCAGGCGGGTTTGGTTTCTTGCAAAAAGCGAAGGTAATTTGACCCGGTACGTCGAGGAGGCAGACGGACGGCCCAATAAGATGGTCACTCACAATTCCTGCCCAAAGTTGAGCGACAATCAATCGTTCCTGATGTGGACGTACGTGAAGTGTGGATTTCCCCTTGCCCAGTAATGAACATTTAGAGTGTTGTAAAGGTCATCGTGGTGGAAGGTGCATTCGTCGGTAAGCAACACAATGGCGGGGAAGTCGGGATCTCGTGCAACACGTCGCAGAAACCACCCACAAAACCCTAGCCTGTTTTTGTAGTCCGCCACAAGATTTAGTTCTTGGACAGGCTGGAAACTAAATAGATATTGGCTGTCATCCCTCAAAAGCTCCCAGACTAACCGATGAGTGACCCCTCTGTCGTGTGCAACTGCTCGAGTACTTGTAGCAGGTGCTTTCTCGAAGCACTCGAGTACAGTCTCTTCAAGTGCAGCATCCCGTCGTATTCGAGGTCTTACGGCATCACTAAGATATCCCGCTAACGAGCCTGTTTCATCAAGTCGGCGGTAAATTGCTGTAAACATTTGCGGGTGTGGGTGGCGTCTTGCCGAGTACCGTTCCTCGTATAACCGTGGAGCTTAATGTACATTACCGTCGGATAGTCCATAAACAAAAAGTATTACTCGTTGTTCTTCAGACCAATAGTGTGACTCCATGCCTACTGTATTACTAAATCGCAGGTGACGTGGTGTGCTCCGAAGCGAAGCTTACGTGTGCATGCCTCCTGCGTGTGCGCATCACATTGGGGCAATGACGGGGCGAGGGATGTTTGTATGTGTGAAAAAAAAAAAATGGTTCAAATGGCTCTCACCACTATGGGACTCAACTGCTGTGGTCATCAGTCCCCTAGAAGTACTTAAACCTAAGTAACCCAAGGACATCACACACATCCATGCCCGAGGCAGGATCTGAACCTGCGACCGTAGCAGGCCCACGGCTCCGGACAGCGCGCCTAGAACCGCGAGACCACTGTATGTGTGAACCGACAACCACAGCGCTGCTCGTCAACCGACGGACAGCGACAGGGCAATCCTACAGCCAATCGGAGCTTGTGGCGCCAAGTTTCCGTAGTTAAAAATAGTGCGTTGTCGACCTACACAACATTAGTAATTCGGTCTCCTTCTGACGATAGCTATTCAGGGTTAAGATTTCATGACTAAATTGTTTTCCGCGACTGGAATATAATTTTGGGAAACACACTGTGCGTCCTCTGTGCAGTACTCTGTGGAGTTAATACATACAGACGTAAATGTGCCGACCGAATATTACGCCGACTTTTATCGGAAGACGAGAATTATAAAAACTCTCTTTGCCTAAATCTAGTAAAATATGGAGGAATGAGGGAAATGACTAACACCTGTTGGTAGATGCCATGCTTATCTCGCTCCTTTCTGTCGCCAATAGATAACTGTACTTGCAGCAGTCAGCTAGCATTTCTTGTAGTGGAGCCGGTTTGCCTAGGACGTGAAAAGCAAGATTTTTGGCTGCGTCTGCAGACATGGAAATGGCTGGACAGGAAGTCAAGCAGCTTTACTTGTGGAAATTGGGTTGGGGTCATGTATTTTTGCGAAGCTCTTGCGAGAAAATATAAGAACAAACCGACCCTCTCTTGTTGAGGCTGATCAGGGCCAGACCCGCCAGGTAAGTGTCCTGCCGCTCTGGACTTCCAAGTCGTTCGGGCGTGAAGCTAATTAGGAGTGATTGACCATTTTATAGTCTCTTTTGCATTCACTTAGTTTAATCAGTGTTATATGCTGTTTTTCAATGTTTAGCGAATTTCAGTTCCTTAAATAGCTCGATGTGTCTTTGTTTTTCTCACCAAGTGTGCCTAATGGAACTTTGTCTTATCGTGTAGTTTCATACAGAGTCTCATCTTAGAATGTTTGTATTCAAATACACTTCCTTAAAAATGATTCTCTGGTACAGCAAATAGTCCACGAACCAACATCTCTTTCCGAGTGAATCCGCGTCGCACCGGAGAGTGCTTCATATAGCTTTGACTGTTAAATAAACACCATGTAAATTAATTCAATTGTGTTTTCTAACAGTTCCAACAATCAGCGTAAGTAATTTTCTGTAATTATCTAGGATTTCCTTCTGGCTGCTTCTACGTGGTGCTACAGAGCGTTCCAGGTAGCTCGTGACTTCAAACACTCCCTCTACGGTGTTCTCTTTTTAACTCTGAACTAATTTTGCTCCCGTTAATTTGCACATCAATTTCTCAGTTGTTAGCGAGTCACTTGGGTTTTGTATACAACTTGTGCTTCATTTACTCCCAACTTCATTCCCACAGTGTTACAAGGTCATACACGATCTTTCGCGATCAGAAACGATCCTATTCAACTACTACCGTTCCTTCATGAGTTCAGCCCAGAGGGTCGCGTGCGCAGTCTGCTAGCCAATCTAGGTCTCGTAAATGCAGAACACTGCTACCAATCACTTTTCTGATATAGTAAACTATTCCCTGTTCTGGTTTTCGAACCTTTTTAGTCTCATCTTCAGATGGTGTACACCTGGATACATAGCTGTTTCAAAGGCTAATTCTGGGTGGTGGCTCTGGGACTACCACGTTCCATCTCGCGGTTCTAGGCGAGCAGTCCGCAACCGTGCGACTGCTACGGTCGCAGGTTCGAATCCTGCCTCGGGCATGGATGTGTGTGATGTCCTTAGGTTAGTTAGGTTTAAGTAGTCCTAAGTTCTAGGGGACTAATGACCACAGCAGTTGAGTCCCATAGTGCTCAGAGCAATTTGAACCATTTTGTTCCATCTTGACCCCTAAAAAGTTCGAAAACCGGTTCACGGAATTAATATTTGTTTCAAAAAAAAAAAAAAACGAATGGGTACAGTTTTCTATATTTACAAGACCTTAGCAAATTGCGCACTCACCCAAAGAGGCTGAACTCATAAAGGAACTGTGGTTAAATCGGATCGTTTCTGATCGAGAATGACCGCGTATGACATTATACAACTGTTGAAATTAAGTGGAGAATAAAAAAGATCACAGTGAAGTCGAATCCAGAGGCCATGCCACATCCTCATGTTCATCTGCAGCGTTTTTTGACTCACAAAGATAACTTGATAGAACAGAAAAAATGCTCTGTTGCCGCCACGTTCGCTGGATTTATCTTTTTCAGATGTTTATGCATTCAGAAATTTAGTAGATTGATTGTGAGGAACTATCCCTAAAAAATGGCTCCGAGCACTATGGGACTTAATATCTTAGGTCATCAGTCACCTAGAACTTAAAACTACTTAAACCTAACTAACTTAAGGACGTCACACAACACCCAGCCATCACGAGGCAGATAAAATCCCTGACCCCGCCGGGAACCGAACCCGGTATCCCGGGCGAAAACGCTACCGCACGACCACGAGATGCGGGGGAACTATATCTAAAAGAATAACTTACTAATTATAACATATACTGGGTTTATTAAAACAATTGACGGTTCTACTCTGTGTATGGTGAGTCCGAGAACGAGCATAAAAAAGGTTAGAGGAGCAGGACGATCATTTTCTATAAATGTTCTAATTTTTAAGTTGTAAGTATTGTAATTTTTAAAAGTGCTTTCTCATTTTAAACAAAATGCTGTACTTCTGTGACTGAAGATTCATATTACTGATGCGAGACTAATTTTGCCTCTGACATAGTACAGCACCCGCATTATGCACTGTACGAAAATTAGCATTTTGCCCTTGCCTTGAAGCTTGTGACCTTGCGTTTCATTAACAGAAACGTTTTATTCTGTCACACTGCACTCACATCCTTAAGCATAAGAATTACTGCATTTAATTTGAAATTTTATCTTTGCTTTTATTTCATCAACTGATAGAAGCGTATTATGAATCAAAACAAAGAAATAAGCAGTACGCTGACTTTGGTATTAGAGCTAATGCCACGCTCTAATTAAAAAAGTTACACATAAATTACTTCAGCATCGGGTATTAGAGGAACATTTTAATCCTGTACTACAAATTCAAATAGACGTGTCCAAGAATAATGCGAAATACATTAACAATAATGAAAATAATGAAAGACGATAGGTTTGTGCATTTTTAAATACACTACTGGAAATTGAAATAAGAACAACGTTAATTCATTGTCCCAGGAAGGGGGAACTTTATTGACACATTCCTGGGGTCAGATACATCACATGATCACACTGACAGAACCACAGGCACATAGACACAGGCAACAGAGCATGCACAATGTCGGCACTAGTACAGTGTATATCCACCTTTCGCGGCAATGCAGGCTGCTATTCTCCCATGGAGACGATCGTAGAGATGCTGGATGTAGTCCTGTGGAACGGCTTGCCATGCCATTCCCACCTGGCGCCTCAGTTGGACCAGCGTTCGTGCTGGACGTGGAGACCGCGTGAGACGACGCTTCATCCAGTCCCAAACATGCTCAATGGGGGACAGATCCGTAGATCTTGCTGGCCAGGGTAGTTGACTCACACCTTCTAGAGCACGTTGGGTGGCACGGGATAAATGCGGACGTGCATTGTCCTGTTGGAACAGCAAGTTCCCTTGCCGGTCTAGGAATGGTAGAACGATGGGTTCGATGACGGTTTGGATGTACCGTGCACTATTCAGTGTCCCCAAGACGATCACCACAGGTGTACGGCCAGTGTAGGAGATCGCTCTCCACACCATGGTGCCGGGTGCTGGACCTGTGTGCCTCGGTCGTATGCAGTCCTGATTGTAGCGCTCACCTGCACGGCGCCAAACACGCATACGACCACCATTGGCACCAAGGCAGAAGCGACTCTCATCGCTGAAGACGACACGTCTCCATTCGTCCCTCCATTCACGCCTGTCGCGACACCACTGGAGGCGGGCTGCACGATGTTGGGGCGTGAGCGGAAGACGGCCTAACGGTGTGTGGGACCGTAGCCCAGCGTCATGGAGACGGTTGCGAATGGTCCTCGCCGATACCCCAGGAGCAACAGTGTCCCTAATTTGCTGGGAAGTGGCGGTGCGGTCCCCTACGGCACTGCGTAGGATCCTACGGTCTTGGCGTGCATCCGTGCGTCGCTGCGGTCCGGTCCCAGTTCGACGGGCACGTGCACCTTCCGCCGACCACTGGCGGCAACATCGATGTACTGTGGAGACCTCACACCCCACGTGTTGAGCAATTCGGCGGTACGTCCACCCGGCCTCCCGCATGCCCACTATACGCCCTCGCTCAAAGTCCGTCAACTGCACATACGGTTCACGTCCACGCTGTCGCGGCATGCTACCAGTGTTAAAGATTGCGATGGAGCTCCGTATGCCACGGCAAACTGGCTGACACTGACGGCGGCGGTGCACAAATGCTGCGCAACTAGCGCCATTCAACGGCCAACACGGCGGTTCCTGGTGTATCCGCTGTGCCGTGCGTGTGATCATTGCTTGTACAGCCCTCTCGCAGTGTGCGGAGCAAGTATGGTGGTTCTGACACACCGGTGTCAATGTGTTCTTTTTTCCATTTCCAGGAGTGTATTAACATCTAAGTATGACACTGTAGAATGTTAATCAGCTACGTTCATACTAAAATCACTTTATTGCCGTTTAGTGTTAAACATAATTGTCTGTGGGTACTGGTTTTAATAATTCAGACCAGAGAATTGACTATTATAATGCTGTGAACCGGAAGACATAGACTACACAGCTCCTAAGAACTCTATTGAGTCTAGCCCCTTCAGCCACACAAACCAACCAAACCAACTCTATTGATATCGCAGCTCCTAATTAACCTTCAAAGCTATTTCATCCTTCACAGTAGATCTCTTCAGAGTAAAAAGATTTTGACAAGAAAAGTTAAAATCTGTTGAACAGTGAGAGGAATAATACACAACTCCATCATTCGGTAATTATCACCGGAATGTACTATTCATATCGACGAAGAGACATAAATCAATGACAGTAGTCGATGAATACAGGAAAATCTATCAGAGGAGAGTAGTATCTGACGTGCGAAAGAGCTGCCGGTACTAATGTACGAAAATGTGTCTCCGCAAGTTTTATTCCTTAATTGCAGATATCCTTTATAAACAGCTACATTAATGAGGTCGTATACATTAATTATTAATAACCATGTGTATGGAAAAGTTTCATACTGGTGTTTCTGAGCCATTTCTTACCACAAGAGACACGCTGTTATTGTTTGGCCTGTTACGATGTATTCATTATTGCCTTTAGATAACAAGTCTCTGTTACTTCTAAATGGGTTAAGAAAACTGCTTAGTGAGATAAAATTTTGTATTGAGAAACATTTCGCAGAATATCTTTTTGCGTGAAGACAGTTCTTAGTAAAATGTTGCCTCGTAAAACCCGTTAAAAGTCAGCCCTTACAGATAACGTACTTTATGGGTGCCCATAACCGCACTTTTACTGAAGCTATTAACATGAAGTAAAGGAAAACTTAGCGCATGCGCAACACAACCACACGTAAAGACATGAACAACAGGCACTTGCTCTTTAGGAAATGCCTTCAGTTTCCTCGAAGATGAATGTAGACGTTGCATATAGCTTTCAGAAACACGAACGGTCGTTTCGCTTTAAATCATAGCAGAGTCTTATGGTTTAGTAGAAAATTCCTCAGAAGTTTTATTTTATACATGTGATGAACTTGGTTCAATAATTTAGAATAATACAAATTCACATAAAACGTCTGTGAACATTTGAAACAACACTTCCAATTTCGGTTGGCGGTATGGTCTTCAGTCCGAAGACTTGTTTGATACAACTCTCCATGCTACTCTACCTTTTGGAAGCCTCTTCCTATCCGAGTAACTACTGAAACCAACATTCTTCTGAATATGCTTTGCCTCCCTCCACACTTTTTACTCCTCCTTCCCCCCCCCCTCAAAAAAACCACCCCTCCAGTACTAAACTGGTGATCCCTTGATGCGCCTTATCAGCTGATGCCTTCGCCTAATCTCGTTGCGCCACCAATTCCTTTTCACCATTTAACCGTACGGTAAAGCTATATCCCTCGGGAAACATTACAGTCGTCGCTTCCCCTTAATTTCAACCGTTCGCAGTACCAGCAATTCAATGCTGCTTTGCTTGCTCTTGAGGAACCACACGTCTTCCTGACCTCTTGACAGATACTCGTACGTTGTGTTTGCACCCAAGGTACGGCTATCTGTATCGCTGACGCACGCATATCCCCACCAATGGCACGCTCCATGGTTCATGGAAGAGGGGGAGGGGAAGGCAGAATTCCTAACAGTACTTGTTTCAGCTTTGTAGCTTGCACAGGGGTCTGAGCTCCGCCGTTACCCACGTTAGATTTGTGGCTACCTACTTCAGTACGGTTACGTCGTTATCTTCTTTTACATGGTAGTGATGCTCCGTGGTAGGACAAGAGTCGGGTTTCTGAATGGTCACTAAAGATTGGGAAAAAGAAATAGTGTTCCAGCTCAACGTGACAGAAGTTAAGGCGGAACATATGAGGCAGAAACGACGGAATGTTGGAGAGGCATTGTGATTTCTTTGTACAGAGGGAGAACTTAAAAAAATGATAATCATATCAAACATTGGCGCTCGGCGAACGCTTGCACTTGGAGAAGAGCATGGAGATAGTGGTTGGACATGGTATAATTGAAAGGTATAATTACGTCACATGGAATTTTTTGAAACAACTCGTTTGATCGCTTCAAAAACCCGAGATAGTGTGTCAAACATAATGATACAGGTATAACCTTGCTAACTTTCGCTGAATCCCAGGGGCCTTACACTCCTCCTGTGGAATAGTTTGATCCTATATCTGACTTCCTTTGAGATAGGCTCTTGTTCGAGGCAGTTGATGGAAGACAGCTGAATACGATATTTCAGATTTTGGCTATGAACATACGTAGCGACAAGCAGAAACTTTTGTAACTGATGCCTGGTACCGCATGCACTGTTCGCAGCCACCATTCACTCACGCAGCTGCTGCAGGTAAAACCGATATCTACATCTGTACTTCTGCATCTATATGTGCATTCTGCAAACCACTGTAAATTGCATGGCAGAGGGCAATAACCACTGTACCAATAATTATGGTTTTTCCCATGCCATTCACTTATGGAGCCCGGGAAGAATGTTTAAATGCCTCCGAGCACACTGTAGTGAATCTCACGTTGTCCTGACGACCCCTGCGGTAGTGGTAAGTAGGCTGTTGTACAGGGTGGGAAAATAAAAGAAGTTGGGACGAATGAATACGATTGGATGTGAATGTATGCGCAAAATCGCACTCCTTAACACCACATGTGTGCCATACCAGTTAATAGCGTCTTGCGGGCTGTGTCAGTGTGAGTGGAGTAGTGCAAAAAACACGATGGTACTCACAGTGGAGCAGTGTGTGTTCATTGTGGAAATTAACGTGAGATCAAAGACATGGAAAGAGTGTGGACAGCTGTTTGCTGAGAAGTTTAATGGTATCATGGTGCAAGCAAAGAGTGCCATTCAGCGCTGTGTCCCAAAATGCCGTCACACAAGATCTGGTTCGAAGGAGGCAAAACCCATTCCGGAACGAGCCCGCAGACCAGGAAATGTGGCTGCAGTTTCAAGAGACCCGCATATCACGTAGATAAAAAGGACAAACACTCCACCTGAATCTGCACATGCATCCCTACCGAGTGTCAGTTGTTCGTGCATCAAAACCTGCGCCTCTAGTTTTGTGAGTGGCTGTTCACTGAGATTACAATGAATGGTTCGGAGATGGATCTGTTATTTATGTGTGATGAACCCAGGTTTCACCTCAGTGGTTATGTCAACTCACACTGCCGCCTTATTAATCCCGTCTTTTTTCATCAGACGCTGACTGCGGCACGTTACATCAGCAACATTTTGAAACTACTTGTGACAGAATTTACGGAGATGTAAGAGACTACAGTTACTTCCAAATGGATGGAGCCATTGGCCACACAGCCAGGCGATCATTGGAGCACATTTACACAATCTAAACATATGACAGATTGGCTAGCAGAGGTTAGTCTAGTAGCAGCCCTAGGTCACCGAGGTCACCTGACCTGTCAGTGTGCGATTACGTTGTGTAGGGAGCCCCAAGTCTAAGGTGTAGTGCTGCGATCCCCTAGTCTTCAAGAACTGCAGCAGAACATTTCGGATACGTTTGCAGCAGTTCGAGGAGTCCATATTCGATCCGCCTTCCGTGACTTTCTGAGGGCTCAAAGTGCAAAGGGATGAATGGTGGTCAACATCTGCTACCGTCAGATTAGTACCGTATTTCGTTTCCTTTCCTGTGTTCCTTTGTTCCGTCGATCTCTGTTCTCCGGGCCGCTTTTATTTGCCCCACCCTGTAGTACGAGGGGAGCTCGATAAGTAATGTAACACTTATTTCTCTCTACCAAAATGGCGTCTTTACTAGAGGTGCATTTCAAGCAGATAGCCGTCATTCAGTTTCTTTTGGCGGAAAACCAGAGTATCAAATATATTTATAGGCGTAGACCTGGAAGTGAACTAAAGCACAGTGAGTCTTTCAGAGAGGCGTCTATCATCATTGCAAGAAGATCACACAAATCTGTCCAATCGTCGCGTGCCGACCACCCACACAAAGCTACCTTACCGTCAGGAAATTGAAGAAACGACTTCATTGAGTTCGCTCCAACTAAAATGCAGACGAACTTCTTCTTCTCCATGACAATGCTACTCTGCGCCCCCATAGAGGAGCTCACAAACTGGACTGATCTTCCTCATCCGCAATACAACCCAGAACTCGAACCACCCGACTTCCACCTCTTCAGGCCAGTGAAGGATACATTCCACAGGGCACACATGGGCGCAGGGGACGTTACTGGGCCAGCACGAATTAGGCACCAACGTCGAACATCAAGCGGTATCACGCGGGCATAGAGGTCGTGCCAGTAAGGTGGGGTGGGTTTGTGGCATTGAACGGAGATTAAGTTTAAAAATAAGGTTTTGTGGCCAAAATAGTGGCGAATAAAATAGAGGTTTGAAATCGAACATAAAACCAATCTGCACTCAGAAAAATGTACTGCGTCACATACTGAAGCCCCAGCTATATTTCTAGAGTCGTAATTTAAATGAGATTGTGTAAATTTTGTAAGTAGGCTTTCTCGCGGCAGTTCACGTCTGTCTTCAAAAGTCTCCTAGTTCAGTTTCTCCAGCGTCTTTGTGTCACTCGTCGACGGGGTAGAAAGACCTGTGACCTTTAGTGTTGCCCTTCTCTGTATAAGTTCATTGTCCACTGTCAGTCCTATTTGTCACCGATCCCACACACCTGTGCAATACTGTAGACTCTGTCGCACGTGTGATGTGTAAACTGTCTCTTTTGTGGACTGATAGCATTCGCCTGGTATTCTACCAACAAAACGATGTCCGCCTCCTGCTTTACATATAATTGAGCCTATAAGATCCTTCACTTTCATATCCTGATGAAGTGATACACTCACTTATTTAGAAGACCTGACAGAGTGCTTGGAAGTTATAGGCACAGGATACGACGGTTTTTCGTTCTGTGAAGTGCACAGTTTTACATTTACGATTAAAAGCATGTTGCTAAGCTTTGAAAACTTAAATATCTTATCAAGATCTGACGGAATATTTAAAAAGTTCTTCAGAGAGTGAACCGTTATAGACAACTGAATCGTCTGCAAAATGTCTGAAGCTACTATTAATATGGTGCGCAATGTCATTAGTATATAAAATGGACAGCCTGAATCCCAAAATACTTCCCTGGGGCACACTTAAGTTTACTTCTACATCTGTCGATGTCCAAGATAATATGCGGCCTCCATACTAAAAAAATCCTCAATCCAGGCACAAATTTGCTTCATATCACATACAATCTTACTTTTCTTAAAGGTCGTAGATTTGAGCCATATGTTTTCGTTAATCAAGAAATACTGCGTCCACCTGACTGTTAACTATTGATGAAAGGCAACTGTTACATTTCATATTCCTAGATTTCAATAAAGTATTTGACTTATGGATATATACTATATGCTTATAGGTAATAGCATATAAAGAAGAAACAGATTGTCTAAAAATAATATACTATGTACAGAATCTCTATTGAAACATTTGGCAAATTAAAACTGCGTGTAGGACCGAGATTTGAACTCAGGACCTTCGCTATTCGCGGGAAAGGACGCTACCAACTAAGCTACTCACGCGTGACTCACGGCCCGTCCTCACAGCTTCAGTTCTGCCAGTACCTCGTCTCCCACCTTACAAACATCACAGTAGATCTTCTGTGAACCTTGCAGAACTAGCACTCCTGCAAGAAAGGACATTGCGGCGACATGGCTTAGTCACAGCCTGCGGATGTTCCCAGAATGAGATTTTCACTCTGTAGCGGAGTGTGCTTTCTACGAGCTGCAAGGAGTAGTCAAAAGTAGTGCGCGGGAACTAAGATCGTAGAGCACTTGCTCTCGAAAATCAGAGGTTCTGAATTCGAGTTTCATTCCGGCACACAGTTTCAGTCTGCCAGGAAGTTTAATGTAAGCGCACATTCCACTGCACAGTGAAAACCCCATTCTGGAAAATCTCTCTTGTACACCTCTGTTTTACACTTGCATCTGTAAGTTTCTTATGGTGAAAGGTTTGTCTACGAATTGATTAATAAGCGCTGGAAAGAGAGGAAAGATTTCAAAGGTCTACCCTGTACGTAGTCGGAATTCCACCCACTACAGCATTAACCGCTACCTATACAGTTTCTTGTGTGGGTTTCTAACATTCTGCGTAGTGTCTGTTCTAAGTCGTGTCTCCCTACCACTTTCACGCAACGACTCTCTGAGCGTGTTTTTTAGGGAATTGACTAGCTTGAACCTGGGATCTGTTGCTGGTAAGGAGACGCCAGACCACACATGACATGTAGAGTTCAGTGACAATAGCGATAATATAACCAAGTACTTAATGATTTCAGCGTCAGCTCCACTGCACTCAATGTAAAGGAATCTTAATACTAACTAAATTTAGTGGAAGGGGTTGAAGGCTTTCCTATTTTTAGTTAGCTGGTAAAACAATGTCGAAAAAGCAGTTAAGTTTACCATTGGAAAATTTTATTCTACTCACAAAACATTTTTTATAAATTGCACTATTGATAAAAGGAAACACTTTAATACAGGATGATAAAAAACCAACTGCGTTCAACAAAAATGTAAAGGAATATTCCCTGATTGGGTTTCCAAGTTCTACAATGGATCGAAGGTTGACCTATGCCATATCACATCTATAATCAAAATTGTCTATAGTGACCCTCAATAATCCTTAATTACTTATCTAACTTGACGTAAATTACAGTGGCTGATGTGGCTTCTCAACAATTATATAACAGAAAAATCATCGCGTTTCAGATTTTAACTTACGTACCAAATGTGAACACCATGAGCTACAATTGACGACCGACACTAGTATTACGCAAAAATGGGGTGTAACAGATGAGACTACTGCAGTTCTGAGTGAAGCCTTATGCGCTCAAAAATGCGGCATCGCATGCGTTCATTACCTTGTCGGTGTTCGTCAAGGGGGGGGGGGGGGGGGCATCACAGCTCCACGCACCTCGCCATCTCAGAAGCAACTCCTCCCTAACTTCTCCTTACTATAATTTACCAAAGTTGGTTTAAAAAAAAGTATCTGGCTGTGCTTTCATCTGACCAATCAGGGCCTCAATGATAACCCTAAGCTCCACCTACAAAAATTCTGTCTACTCAATTAGAAACGTTATTATATTAACAAGTGAAGAATATTTCTATGCTATTATACTTATTATTTTTTAAATTATTTTATTTCTTAATGTACATGTGAAGTTTTTTTTTTTAAGAAAGTTGTTATCGCAAGTGAGGAGACTTTCACATCGATTTTCTTAGAAATATTGTTTTTTTTATAGATGTAGTAATTAAGTTAAATCTATTCCTAACACATTTTCTAAATATCATGTACAAGTAAAATGTTTCTGTTTCTAGACACTCATTTCAACATTCATTTCAACATTGTTACGTAAACAAATAATAATTATTTCCAAGAATTTCTTTGACAAAGAAATATTCATACACAGGTATTGAGATATTATCCTAACCAAAGGTACAAATATTTAAAAAAAGGGGAAAGCATCGAGCAAGATAATTTTTTATTCTTTGTTTTTATTAGAAGAAAATAAGAAAAATATAGTTATTGTTTTATTTTTATGAGCAGAAAATAAGTGGCATATAGTTTTAGGGTTTATTAGGCCTTACTTTTGTTCTTTATATACCGTCCATTTCAGTACTAATGACTTATTTTTATCGATAGTCTATTTTTTACTTAAGTTCATACTCAATGACTGTTATTTTGTAGTTTATTAGCTGTGTGGTGTGCTTAACTTATTTAGTTTTTCACACATTTCTTTTGCGCAAATCCTACATCACATAATTTGATTTCACACATTCAGACAATCCTATTAATGTTTAAGCTTGAGGTTGGCGAATGCTTGTGATTTACTTCAGCGAGATGGATGTGGTCAAGTATTTGATGTACAGCTTCGTTCGTCGTTCCTTGTTGGCTTTGCAAGTGTGTTGCTGTTGTGGAGGTACCATAATGGAATGGAGTGCAGAATCTCGTATGCATGAAAGTCATCGTTATGTGTCGCTGAAAGCGGTCATTTTTCGTTGTAATACTTCACAGAAGACTAGTTTACAATAGGATAGGGATTTGGGAAGGTATGCCGTCTATTCTTCACCCATCTTCTTTGTTGGTCTCAATCTTGCGAATCTTCAACTTCTGTTCTTCCTGCGTTTTCTCTGTTTCATCCTTGATTCTTGGTTCTTCTCTGGGCAGGACATGGAAGTATTTATTAATAACTAGTCGCTTTAAAGTTCTTCCCTTAGTAACAGTTTGATAAATTGTTTGGGCATGTCATTTTTACTTTGGGGAAGTTTTCTTCAGTTTTGTACATCAGTGTGCTGTTTAATAGCAGTAGTGTGGCTTTTACACTTTTTTTTGCGAGTGGTGGCTTGCCCAAGCGGTCTTCTCGTCGGGCCGTTTTGTGCTCGCTCCACTGAGTGGGGCCTTCCCGGGGTTTACGACTGGTGAAAGTCCGGTGTTTGCTTGTCTGTTCCTGTACCGGTCACTATCCTTTCCCTTCTCTCGACCCTTCTGCCTTGTAGGAATCGTGTCTTGCTAATTACGTCCTTTTCTTTCTTGATATTTCTCGCATTGCAGCTTGTGGGTCGCTGCATCTGGTCCTTGCTGGAGTTTTTACAATGGTTCTTATAAAAATGTTTTACTTATATTCATCTAACATATGTCTAGTACCTACATTGTTTTACGCCTTTTTAAAAACTTTTACAAATTTCGGCGCCCTTTCCATGTTACAATTCTAAGATATTTTGAGTCTTCAATTCTACAAGAATCTTCAAATTCGTTTTTTATTTTTGTGTAGTGTCGTGGTGAGTAGCATTTTAGTATTTCATTCTGTTAGACTATCTACACTTTATCCCTTCACCTTCATCTGTGGCACTACTGCTGTTATTTTTGTTTTGGTTTTTATTGAAACTACATTCCTTTATCCACCTTCTTCTCTCTTCATTCTTCTTTCTCCTGACGATCTTATCTGCAGCATAATCTTGAAATATTCTGCTGATTATTTACCAGTAATAATCTTAAACTTCAAACTTTCTGATATGGCTCACATGGTGTAGTCCTAAGGCTTTGCCTGTTTTGGGTTCATTAGTTCCACAGGATTATCATGAGCAATTCTACTAATTATGACAGGTCCTTTGTATGCAGCGTAAAACTAATGTATTTTGTGTTTGTGTTCGCTGGAGACTTGGTGTGTTTTTAAAAATACTTTCTGGCCTGCTGAGAATGTTCTTTTACTTGCTGTTCTATATCCTCTTTCTTTTCTTTTAATGGCTGCCTTTCTGATGTTGAAGAGTGCTGTTGCTATGACATGTTTGTGCTCTCTATATGGTACAATAGCAGATCTAACATTTTCTCTGGTTATGTTTGGGGGTTCAATATTTTTTAATACAGTAAATGGAGGTAGTAGTGTAGTGTTATGTGGCATTTCATTTATTACATCTTGAATATCTTTAAGGTATATATCCCAAGTGTTGTGTCTTTTGCCTGCATATAATCGGCATAAAGTGCCTAGTCCTTCATAGATCATGCTGCTGGATTTACACTGCGTTTATACTTAGATATTTAGATGGGTTTTATTTTGTGTTGTTTTAACATGTTCTGCCATTGCACTGATTTGTATTGTGGGCCATTATCCGAAATTATTCGTTCCACTCGACCTACTTATCTGAGAAAATCTTGTGTAATTGCTTTACTTATAGTAAGACTTGTTGCCCGCATTAATGGTGTCAAGGTAACATATTTAGAAGTAAGTTCCAAAACGACAAACATAAAAATGTATCTATTTTTGTGCGTGGGAGGGGCCCCATCAAATCTGTTGCTTCTATTTGTTTTAATTTTTTAGTTATTATTGGAAACATACGTGGTTTCGTTTGGAAAGTGACGTGTTTAGCCCTCGTACATTTTTTGCATTTGACTAATACTGTTCTAACTCGTCTTTCCATATTAGTAAAATGGCTTGTTTGTTTTATTTTTAAAAAGCAGTTCTTTGGTCGAAAGTGGCCGTTACTTAAATGTGTATACCATATGTACTTTTTAATTAGTTCATCTGGGATATAAATTAACCATTCATTTGTTGAACATTTCGTCTAAAAAATGAAACATTGTTTTTTACGAGATAGTGCTGTCGAATGTCTGCAAAATCATTACTTCTCCCCTTGTGTTTGATAACTAGTATTTCGGGATCCTTGTGCTGTTCTTGGCCTATGTTTTTAAATGCTGTTGTAATCTAGTTTTCGATAGGTACTTGTTTCATATACACTCCTGGAAATGGAAAAAAGAACACATTGACACCGGTGTGTCAGACCCACCATACTTGCTCCGGACACTGCGAGAGGGCTGTACAAGCAATGATCACACGCACGGCACAGCGGACACACCAGGAACAGCGGTGTTGGCCGTCGAATGGCGCTACCTGCGCAGCATTTGTGCACCGCCGCCGTCAGTGTCAGCCAGTTTGCCGTAGCATACGGAGCTCCATCGCAGTCTTTAACACTGGTAGCATGCCGCGACAGCGTGGACGTGAACCGTATGTGCAGTTGACGGACTTTGAGCGAGGGCATATAGTGGGCATGCGGGAGGCCGGGTGGACGTACCGCCGAATTGCTCAACACATGGGGCGTGAGGTCTCCACAGTACATCGATGTTGTCGCCAGTGGCCGGCGGAAGGTGGACGTGCCCGTCAACCTGGGACCGGACCGCAGCGACGCACGGATGCACACTAAGACCGTAGGATCCTACGCAGTGCCGTAGGGGACCGCACCGCCACTTCCCAGCAAATTAGGGACACTGTTGCTCCTGGGGTATCGGCGAGGACCATTCGCAACCGTCTCCATGAAGCTGGGCTACGGTCCCGCACACCGTTAGGCCGTCTTCCGCTCACGCCCCAACATCGTGCAGCCCGCCTCCAGTGGTGTCGCGACAGGCGTGAATGGAGGGACGAATGCAGACGTGTCGTCTTCAGCGATGAGAGTCACTTCTGCCTTGGTGCCAATGGTGGTCGTATGCGTGTTTGGCGCCGTGCAGGTGAGCGCCACAATCAGGACTGCATACGACCGAGGCACACAGGGCCAGCACCCGGCACCATGGTGTGGAGAGCGATCTCCTACACTGGCCGTACATCTCTGGTGATCGTCGAGGGGACACTGAATAGTGCACGGTACATCCAAACCGTCATCGAACCCATCGTTCTACCATTCCTAGACCGGCATGGGAACTTGCTGTTCCAACAGGACAATTCACGTCCGCATGTATCCCGTGCCACCCAACGTGCTCTAGAAGGTGTAAGTCAACTACCCTGGCCAGCAAGATCTCCGGATCTGTCCCCCATTGAGCATGTTTGGGACTGGATGAAGCGTCGTCTCACGCGGTCTGCACGTCCAGCACGAACGCTGGTCCAACTGAGGCGCCAGGTGGAGATGGCATGGCAAGCCGTTCCACAGGACTACATCCAGCATCTGTACGATCGTCTCCATGGGAGAATAGCAGCTTGCATTGCTGCGAAAGGTGGATATACACTGTACTAGTGCCGACATTGTGCATGCTCTGTTGCCTGTGTCTATGTGCATGTGGTTCTGTCAGTGTGATCATGTGATGTATCTGACCCCAGGAATGTGTCAATAAAGTTTCCCCTTCCTGGGACAATGAATTCACGGTGTTCTTATTTCAATTTCCAGGAGAGTAGTACATTGTAAACTGGCCTTCTGCTGCTTCCAAACCTATGTTATTGAATGCACCCTGTGGACATCGTGTTAAAGCATCTGCTAATACATTCGCTGGTCCTGTTATGTGTGTAATAGTGATGTCAAATTCTTGTAGTATTAACATCCATCTGGCTAACCTCCCATGAGTTAGTTTGGCGGATAACAGAAATACTAATTCGTTGTGGTTAGTGTATACTTTTGTTTTTCTTCCGAATAGGACATATCGAAAACGTTGGAAGCCCCATACAATGGCCAATGCTTCCAGCTCCGTGACTGAATAGTTTTTCTCGCTTTTTGTGAGTACACAACTGGGAAATGCAATTGTTCTATATGATCTTAGCAATGCCTGTTCGTATTCTTGGAATAAAACAACTCCTAAACCTGTTTTTGCGCTATCAGTGGCCATACAAAAATTTTGTGTTAGTTCGGGATGTGCTAAAATCGGTGCTGATGTTAGGGCCTTTATCAATTTTAAAAATTCTTCATTGGCTTGTTGATCCCTTACCCATGGCGTGTATTTACCAGTCAATGCTCATAGGCGTGGTGTCGCGAGATAGTCGATCCAAAAATAAATTTTATAGAATCTGGTGAGACCTAGAAATCCTCTGAGCGTTTTCTTATTACATGGAGTACAGAATTCATTGGTTGCCGTCAGTTTTTCTGGATCAGGCATTACCCCTTTCTCTGAAACTATGTGTCCTAGAAATTTTACCCCTGGCCTTCCAAATTTGGTTTTGTTATATTTACTGTGACCCCCATGCTCTTTCATGATCTGTAAAAACTGGTTTAATATGTCGTTGTGATGTTCCCAAAAGGGTTCTGCTATAATCGCATCATCAACATAACAAGCTATTTTTTGTGAAATGTCAGGACTGAGTATAGTATTAAATCCCCTAATAAACGCTACTGATGATATGTTTAAACCAAATGGCAATCGTTTAAACTGGTAACATCTACTAAATACGATAAATGCGGTAAATTTTCTACATTGTGGGGCCAATTCTATTTGCCAGAAACTACTCCGTAAACCAAATGATGAAAATATCTTAACACCGTGGAAGTTTTTTTTATCAATTCCTCTAATTTTTCTGGGCGATCTGTCTCAGTGATTATTGTTGAGTTGATTTGTCTGGAATCAAGAACTAACCTGATGCTCCCATGTCGTTTTTGTATAATAAGGAGCGGGCTGTTATATGTGGAGGTAGCTGGTCCAATAATATCATCATCTAACATTTTTGATATCTCCAGGAATACTTTATTCCTGTAGGTTAATGGGATTGTGTAGGGTGACACTCTAAATGGTCTGTGCTGTTTTACATCAAAATTGTACTGAAAGTGTTTAATACTGCCAGTCTTAGGTAAAAATACCTCTGCTTTATCTTGTAAAATACCCTCTAATTCTCTTTTACTGTGTTCCGAAATACCTTGAACATCTTGCAATTTTTCGTCGATTTCTTTATGGACTTCCAACATGAGTTGAGGCGGTTACCCCTTTTGTGTATACCATTCTAATTCTTCATCCTCTTTATCTCGAATAATTCTTAATTGTTTGTTTATAACTGGTATTTCTTCTAATTTTAGCTTTTGATCACAGAGGAGAGTGGCATTGCCGAATGTTACGCTACCTTTCCCTATATCTATTATTGCTCGTCTCTCATTTAAAAAATCTGCACCTATAATCAAATCTACAGTTAGTTTAGGTATAATCACGAAGTTGGCTTCGATATTTTGACCTTGGGACGAAAAAGTTAACATCGTTTGTCTCGTAACTTCCACAGCATTGTTTCTAATAGGGCCTCTTACTCTAATCTTACGTGTTTTCAGAACTAGCAATTCCTCATTGGCATTACACTGCATGATTAAATTTTCTGAGATCGCAGTCAGTTCACTTCAGCTGTTGTTGTTGTTGTTGTCTTCAGTCCCGAGACTGGTTTGATGCAGCTCTCCATGCTACTCTATCCTGTGCAAGCTGCTTCATCTCCCAGTACCTACTGCAACCTACATCCTTCTGAATATGCTTAGTGTACTCATCTCTCGGTCTCCCTCTACGATTTTTACCCTCCACGCTGCCCTCCAATGCTAAATTTGTGATCCCTTGATGCCTCAAAACATGTCCTACCAACCGATCCCTTCTTCTAGTCAAGTTGTGCCACAAACTTCTCTTCTCCCCAATCCTATTCAATACCCCCTCATTAGTTACGTGATCTATCCACCTTATCTTCAGTATTCTTCTGTAGCACCACATTTCGAAAGCTTCTATTCTCTTCTTGTCCAAACTAGTTATCGTCCATGTTTCACTTCCATACATGGCTACACTCCAAACAAATACTTTCAGAAACGACTTCCTGATACATAAATCTATATTCGATGTTAACAAATTTCTTTTCTTCAGAAACGCTTTCCTTGCCATTGCCAGTCTACATTTTATATCCTCTCTGCTTCGACCATCATCAGTTATTTTACTTCCTAAATAGCAAAACTCCTTTACTACTTTAAGTGTCTCATTTCCTAATCTAATTCCCTCAGCATCACCCGATTTAATTTGACTACATTCCATTATCCTCGTTTTGCTTTTGTTAATGTTCATCTTATATCCTCCTTTCAAGACACTGTCCATTCCGTTCAACTGCTCTTCCAAGTCCTTTGCCGTCTCTGACAGAATTACAATGTCATCGGCGAACCTCAAAGTTTTTACTTCGTCTCCATGAATTTTAATACCTACTCCAAATTTTTCTTTTGTTTCCTTTACTGCTTGCTCAATATACAGATTGAATAACATCGGGGAGAGGCTACAACCCTGTCTCACTCCTTTCCCAACTACTGCTTCCCTTTCATGCCCCTCGACTCTTATTACTGCCATCTGGTTTCTGTACAAATTATAAATAGCCTTTCGCTCCCTGTATTTTACCCCTGCCACCTTTAGAATTTGAAAAAGAGTATTCCAGTCAACATTGTCAAAAGCTTTCTCTAAGTCTACAAATGCTAGAAACGTAGGTTTGCCTTTTCTTAATCTTTCTTCTAAGATAAGTCGTAAGGTCAGTATTGCCTCACGTGTTCCAACATTTCGACGGAATCCAAACTGATCCTCCCCGAGGTCTGCATCTACCAGTTTTTCCATTCGTCTGTAAAGAATTCGCGTTAGTATTTTGCAGCCGTGGCTTATTAAACTGATAGTTCGGTAATTTTCACATCTGTCATCACCTGCTTTCTTTGGGATTGGAATTATTATATTCTTCTTGAAGTCTGAGGGTGTTTCGCCTGTCTCATACATCTTGCTCACCAGCTGGTAGAGTCTTGTCATGACTGGCTCTCCCAAGGCCGTCAGTAGTTCTAATGGAATGTTGTCTACTCCGGGGGCCTTGTTTCGACTCAGGTCTTTCAGTGCTCTGTCAAACTCTTCACGCAGTATCGTATCTCCCATTTCGTCTTCATCTACATCCTCTTCTATTTCCATAATATTGTCCTCAAGTACATCGCCCTTGTATAAGCCTTCTATATACTCCTTCAACCTTTCTGCCTTCCCTTCTTTGCTTAGAACTGGGCTGCCATCTGAGCTCTTGATATTCATACACGTGGTTCTCTTCTCTCCAAAGGTCTCTTTAATTTTCCTGTAGGCAGTATCTATCTTACCCCTAGTGAGATAAGCTTCTACATCCTTACATTTGTCCTCTAGCCATCCCTGTTTAGCCATTTTGCACTTCCTGTCGATCTCATTTTTGAGACGTTTGTATTCCTTTTTGCCTGCTTCATTTACTGCATTTTTATATTTTCTCCTTTCATCAAGTAAATTCAATATTTCTTCTGTTACCCAAGGATTTCTAGCAGCCCTCATCTTTGTACCTACTTTATCCTCTGCTGCCTTCACTACTACATCCCTCAGAGCTACCCATTCTTCTTCTACCGTATTTCTTTCCCCTATTCCTGTCAATTGTTCCCCTATGCTCTCCCTGAAACTCTGTACAACCTCTGGTTCTTTCAGTTTATCCAGGTCCCATCTCCTTAATTTCCCACATTTTTGCAGTTTCTTCAGTTTTAATCTACAGGTCATAACCAATAGATTGTGGTCAGAGTCCACATCTGCCCCTGGAAATGTCTTACAACTTAAAACCTGGTTCCTAAATCTCTGTCTTACCATTATATAATCTATCTGATACCTTTTAGTATCTCCAGGGTTCTTCCACGTATACAACCATCTTTCATGATTCTTAAACCAAGTGTTAGCTATGATTAAGATGTGCTCTGTGCAAAATTCTACTAGGCGGCTTCCTCTTTCATTTCTTAGCCCCAATCCATATTCACCTACTATGTTTCCTTCTCTCCCTTTTCCTACACTCGAATTCCAGTCACCGATTACTATTAAATTTTCGTCTCCCTTCACTATCTGAATAATTTCTTTTATTTCATCGTACATTTCTTCAATTTCTTCATCATCTGCAGAGCTAGTTGGCATATAAACTTGTACTAATGTAGTAGGTGTGGGATTCGTATCTATCTTGGCCACAATAATGCGTTCACTATGCTGTTTGTAGTAGCTTACCCGCATTCCTATTTTCCTATTCATTATTAAACCTACTCCTGCATTACCCCTATTTGATTTTGTGTTTATAACCCTGTAGTCACCTGACCAGAAGTCTTGTTCCTCCTGCCACCGAACCTCACTAATTCCCACTATATCTAACTTTAACCTATCAATTTCCCTTTTTAAATTTTCTAACCTATCTGCCCGATTAAGGGATCTGACATTCCACGCTCCGATCCGTAGAATGCCAGTTTTCTTTCTCCTGATAACGACATCCTCCTGAGTAGTCCCCGCCCGGAGATCCGAATGGGGGACTATTTTACCTCCGGAATATTTTACCCAAGAGGATGCCATCATCATTTAATCATACAGTAAAGCTGCATATCCTCGGAAAAATTACGGCTGTAGTTTCCCCTTGCTTTCAGCCGTTCGCAGTACCAGCACAGCAAGGCCGCTTTGGTTAATGTTGCAAGGCCAGATCAGTCAATCATCCAGAATGTGGCCCCTGCAACTACTGAAAAGGCTGCTGCCCCTTTTCAGGAACCACACGTTTGTCTGGCCTCTCAACAGATACCCCTCCGTTGTGGTTGCACCTACGGTACGGCCATCTGTATCGCTGAGGCACTTCAGCTATCAATTACAATATTGACTGGGATATGCTTTACCATGGTCTTCCCAATTGGTTGAATTTGAAAGGGTTGGTTCTGTTCTTTATCTTCTTGCATCAACGAATCCTCCACTAAATCATACATGAGTCTTTTCAGGAATTTCCCTTGTCAATTCGAACTTTCTGTAGGATAAGCTTCGACTGCCACTTCTCTCTGTTTAATTTCCTCTTCTCTATGTCTCCCTTCATTTACGCTTTCTTCAAAATCTTCTACTTTTTCCTCATCCTCGTCTATCTTCTCCTTCTCCGTCGCCACTTTCACATAATCGCGCCTAAATGCTCTAATTATCGCTTCATAACTTCCTTAATTACATTCGTTGGATTGTGTGCCCGCTAGTGCATTATCCTCATTGAATTCGCTTTCCCGGGTTTCCATCTCAAATAGCTCTGCAATACTAATTACTTCGTCCTTTCCTCCTACATTCGTTGTGCATGCCTCATGTAATTCATCTTCCTCGTCAGTATTCTCCCAATTAATTTCGTACCAACACGATATTGTTATTTTCCTGTCTTCGTTTTCATCTGGTCCCTGCGGATTTGTTTCTTCCTTCTTCTCTTCTCGTGATAAGGTATTTACTTCTCTCTTCAGGGTGCTGCAATTGTCCGGGGTCGGTGCAACAATCCCTTTGGCATGGGCGCTTAGCTGTCAATTGGAACGTTTTTCGGGGTTTGATAGTCTTACCTCCACCTCCTCTGTCTGTATTCTCTTTTCTTGCTCCGCTTGTTGATAGTGGTTTCTTTGTTGATAATTTGTCAATCTATTGGCGCTCCAGTACACGTTCCGGTTGTCGCTATTCCCTCTGTAATAGTTGTTGCCATTCCTGGGTGAATTATATTTATTGCCATATTCTCTTCTAAATCCATAACCGGTTCTTTGTTAAAATCTATTGTCCTTTCTTGGTGCGAAGTTATCACGTGGTTCGTAATTATTGTTTCTTCGTACTGTATCTTGTGGGTTCCACTGCTTTTTCCTTTCGTTTTCACGTGCGCTTCGTCTTTTTGTTGCGTCATCTTCCGAAAATATGAATTCTAATTCCCTTAGAATACCTTCAAATGCTTCCACGTCATTGCATCGGCGACCTACTAATGAATGCTGGTACTTCAGTGGTAACTTTATCGCGCATATTTTAATCAACTCTCCGTCACTGTATGGTACATCTAAGCATTAATTTTTCTTTACATTTAGTTTGAAAAATTTCACGGGACTCTTCTCTCCTGAATTTTCAAAATATGGGTTCTGTAATAATTTGTACTTCACTCTGTTCTGTGCTTCGCTGGAGCAATATCGTGAGAGAAACTTCTCTCTGAAATCTTCGTACGATCGGCATGTCACTGCAACATTCTGCATGTTTTCTGCAACTGTTCCTGACATGTGTGCACATATAATTTGTGTGCTAGCGTCTAGTGTTCTGGTAATCCTACTCGGAGTTGTTAATTAAAAGTTCGTTGATATAATGAGTTTCCCTCTCGAAAGTGTTGAAATTTTCTGACTGTGAGGAAATGATCGTTGTCGTACTTCGTCATAGTTCCATATGAAATTCGCGATTCTTCGCCACTTTTGTTTCTAATCGTTTCTCATGTCGTTCTTTCCAGTTGTGGTAGATCCCCTGCATATTCTCCACTGTAAATTTCGCCTACCCTTGCGTAGTGTCGTCGAAGTGGTAGGCAATGATTTTCTTCCATCGGTTGTGAACGTACAGCTGAATGCACGATCCAGACTGTCTAGAAAAATTAATTTGTGGTTCTGCATGTGTTTGTGGTGCCGTTTCTTCATCAAGAATTTCGAAACGTGTTTTTTGCGGTGCAGGCTGTCTTATTTCACGTATGTTATTTTCCGCCTGTGATTGGAATCGCAAATGCATGATATCTTCGTTAATTGCTTGTTTTTCCGGTGCTGTTACACATACGGATGTGGTTGCACACTCAGTGTTTGTTCGATCTTGTTCACTACGCTCTTCAATGGTTTGCAACAACTCTGTTCGCAATTTCTGAAATTTTCGCTTCTTTTGCGCTTCTATTTTGACTATGCTGTTATCATATCTTTTCAGCGCTGCTTTCGTGATACGTTTGTGTAACACACTGTTTACAACAATTTCACACGCTGTACCTGCTGCTTGTCTAGCAATTACGTTAATCTGTTTTTCTAGTTTCTTTACTTCTCCCTGGGTGTTGTTACGTAATGTTTTGATCTCGTCCTGAACGTCATTAGGTAATGTTTGTACGTCCGCTTGTACCTTGTCAATGTCTGTTCTCAATTGATTCTGACTTGTTACTAAGTTTCCTATCAATTCTCGAGATTCTTTTGCCTCGTCTGCAATATGACTTAGTTGAAACTGAATTTTTTTTTATTTTGTTCTTTAATCTCACGCATTTGTCTCGTGGTTTCTGCAATTTAGTTTGTCATTTCTGCATTATGAGTTTTAATTCGGCTCGCTAATTATTTATTTTCTCTTGTCATGATTTCCGTCATTAATCGTAAGAATTCTGCCAGATTTGTGGGTCCTATTGCGTTTTCTTCCGACGTCCTAAGCTCTGTGTTTTCGCCTAAGTGTTGGTTTGCTATCGATTGCATTGAACTGTGCGGTGACACGTTTGTGCTCGAATTCCTTGTACTCTCTGGTGAGGGAGCTCTGATTACTTGTAGTATGGGTTCTACGTATTCATGACGCAAGTTAGAATCCTCATCGACAGTCTCTCTACTTTCCTGCTCCTCTGTTGAATGCTGACTTATTTTCTCTATGCCTTGACGTACATCGTTATGGTGCGTTATCTGTCCTATTTCTCGCGAGACTGCATCGTCTGTTGTATTGTTCCCTATTCTCTGTCCGTCTTCTTGCTGGATCTCACACACGACTTGACAATCCTTTCACTTACTTGTTGGGTCAGAACCAAATTGTCAACGATGTATCCACCACCTGTGCGCTTGCATTAGAGAGATAACTTAATTCTAACAATATTAAAATGTATAACACAATTATGCTATTGTCTCTGCTAGAATGTTTCACATTCTACTGAATACTTTTTTTACTATCTATCGCTGCAGCTACTGTTTTTGACTATTTAAACCTATAGGGAAAAAAATTTGTTACAAACATTTTATAATAAGATATTTTTCTGACCTACTTAGGCTTGTGGTCGACCTTCAATCATGGTCATTTTAACATCCAGCCAGGGTCGCAATTCTCTAAACATTCTGCATGGTGTCTGTCTGTTCTAAGTCGTGCCTCCCTACCAATTTCGCACAACGACGCTCTGAGCGTGTTTTTTAGGGAATTGACTAGTTTGAAACTGGGACCTGTTGCTGGTAAGGAGACGCCAGACCACACATGACATGTAGAATTCAGAAGAGTTCAGTGAGACTAGCGATGATACAACCAAATACTTAATGATTTCAGCGTCAGCTCCACTGCACGCCATGTAAAAGAATCTTAATACTAACTAAGTTTAGTGGAAGGGGTTCAAGGCCTTCCTATTTTTAGTTAGCTGGTAAAATAACGTCGAAAAAGCAGTTAAGTTTACGATTGGAAATTTTATTCTGCTCACAATACATTGTTTATAAATTGAACTATTGACAATAGGAAGTATTTTAATGTTGTTGTTGTTGTGGTCTTCAGTCCTGAGACTGGTTTGTGGCAGCTCTCCATGCCACTCTATCCTGTGCAAGATTCTTCATCTCCCAGTACCTACTCCAACCTACATCCTTCTGAATCTGCTTAGTGTATTCATCTCTTGGTCTCCCTCTACGATTTTTACCCTCCACGCTGCCCTCCAGAACTAAATTGGTGATAATGTCCTACCAACCGATCCCTATTTCTGGTCACGTTGTGCCACAAACGTCTCTTCTCCCCAATTCTATCCAATACCTCCTTGTTAGTTATGTGAGCAACCCATCTAATCTTCAGCATTCTTCTGTAGCACCACATTTCGAAAGCTTCTATTCTCTTCTTGTCCAAACTATTTATTGTCCATGTTTCACTTCCATACATGGCTACACTCCATACAAATACTTTCAGAAATGACTTCCTGACACTTAAATCTAAACTCGATGTTATTGAATTTCTCTTCTTCAGAAACGCTTTCCTTGCCATTGCCAGTCCACATTTTATATCCTCTCTACTGCGACCATCATCAGTTATTTTGCTCCCCAAATAGCAAAAGTCCTTTACTACTTTAAGTGTCTCATTTCGTAATCTAATTCGTCAGCATCATCTGACTTAATTTGACTACATTCCATTATCCTCCTTTTGATTTTGTTGATGTTCAACTTATACCCTCCTTTCAAGACACTGTCCATTCCATTCAACTGCTCTTTCAAGTCCTTTGCTGTCTCTGACAGAATTACAATGTCATCGGCGAACCTCTAAGTTTTTATCTCTTCTCCATGGATATTAATACCTACTCCAAATTTTTCTTTTGTTTCGTTTACTGCTTGCTCAGTATACAGATTGAATAACATCGGGGAGAGGCTACAACCCTGTCTTACTCCCTTTCCAACAACTGCTTCCCTTTCATGTCCCTTGACCCTTATAACTGCCGTCTGGTTTCTGTACAAATTGTAAATAGCCATTCGCTCCCTGTATTTTACCCCTGCCACCTTTAGAATTTGAAAGAGAGTATGGCAGTCAGCATTGTCAAAAGCTTTCTCTAAGTCTACAAATGCTAGATACGTAGGTTAGCCTTTCCTTAATCTTTCTTCTAAGGTAAGTCGTTGTGTTATTATTGCCTCACGTGTTCCAGAATTTCTACGGAATCCAAACTGATCCTCCCTGAGGTCGGCTGCTACTAGTTTTTCCATTCGTCTCTAAAGATTTCGTGTTAGTATTTTGTAGCTGTGGGTTATTAGACTGATTGTTTGGTAATTTTCACATTTGTCAACACCTACTTTCTTTGGGATTGGTATTATAATGTTCTTCTTGAAGTCTGACTCTGGGGGCCTTGTTTCGACTCAGGTCTTTCAGTGCTCTGTCAAACTCTTCACGCAGTATCGCATCTCCCATCTCATCCTCATCTACATCCTCTTCCATTTCCATAATATTGTCCTCAAGTACATTGCCCTTGTATAGATTCTCTATATACTCCTTCCACCTTTCTGCTTTCCCCTCTTTGCTTAGAAATGTGTTTCCATCTGAGCTCTTGACATTCATACAAATGGTTCTCTTATCTTCAAAGGTCTCTTCAATTTTCCTGAAGGCAATATCTATTTTACCCCTAGTCAGATAAGCCTCTACATCCTTACATTTGTCCTCTAGCCATCCCTGCTTAGCCAGTGTGCACTTCCTGTCGATCTCATTTTTGAGACGTTTGTATTCCTTTTTGCCTGCTTCATTTATTGCATTTTTATATTTTCTCCTTTCATCAATTAAATTTAATTTTTCCTCTGTTACCCAAGGTTTTCTACTATCCCTCGTCTTTTTACCTAATTGATCCTCCACTGCCTTCACTACTTCATCCCTCAAAGCTACCCATTCTTCTTCTACTGTATTTCTTTCCCCCATTACTAACAATTGTTCCCTTACTCTCTCCCTGAAACTCTGTACAGCCTCAGTTTCTTTCAGTCTATCCAGGTCCCATCGCCTTAAATTCCCACCTTTTTGCAGTTTTTCAGTTTTAACCTACAGGTCATAACCAATAGATGGTTGTCAGGGACCACATCTGCCCTTGGAAATGTCTTACAATTTAAAACCTGGTTCCTAAATCTCTGTCTTACCATTATATAATCTATCTGTTACCTTTTAGTATCTCCAGGGTTCTTCCATGTATACAACCTTCTTTCATGATTCTTAAACCAAGTGTTAGCTATGATTAAGTTGTGCTCTGTACAAAATTCTACCAGGCGGCTTCCTCTTTCATTTCTTAGCCCCAATCCATATTCACCTTCTACGTTTCCTTCTCTCCCTTTTCCTACAACCGAATTCCAGTCACCCATGACTATTAAATTTTCGTCACCCTGAAGTCACATGACCAGAAGTCTTGTTCCTCCTTCTTTCGAACTTCACTATTTCCCACTATATCTAACTTTAACCTATCCATTTCCCTTTTTAAATTTTCTAACCTACCTGCCCGATTGATTGATCTGACATTCCTCGCTCCAATCCGTAGAACGCCAGTTTTCTTTCTCCTGATAACGACATCCTCTTGAGTACTCCCCGCCCGGAGATCCGAATGGGGGACTATTTTACCTCCGGAATATTTTACCCAAGAGGACGCCATCATCATTTAATCATACAGTAAAGCTGCATGCCCTCGGGAAAAATTACGGCCGTAGTTTCCCCTTGCTTTCAGCCGTTTGCAGTACCAACACAGCAAGGCCGTTTTGGTTATTGTTACAAGGCCAGGTCAGTCAATCATCCACACTGCTGTACTTGCAACTACTGAAAAGGCTGCAGCCCTCTTCAGGAACCACACGTTTTCTGGCCTCTCAACAGATACCCCTCCGTTGTGGTTGCGCCTACGGTACGGCTATCTGTATCGCTGAGGCACGCAAGCCTCCCCACCAACGGCAAGGTCCATTGTTCCTGGGGGGGAGGATGATAAAAAACCAACTGCGTTCAGCAAAAATGTGAACCAATATTCCTTGAGTGGGATTCCAAGTTCTACAATGAATCGAAGATTGACCTATGCCATATCACATCTATATTCTAGGTTTAAATTAATTTTCACAAAAGAGAAAACTATCAAAATCGTCTTCAGTGACCCTCAATTATCTTTAATTACTTATCTAACTTGTTGTAAATTACAGTGGCGGATGTGGCTTCTCAATAATTATATAACAGAAAAATCATCGCGTTTCAGATTTTAAATTACGTACCAAATGTGAACGCCATGAGCTTCAATTGACAATCGACACTAGTAGTACTTAAAAGGGGGATATAACATATGAGACTTCTGCAGTTCTGAGTGCAGCCTTATGCGCTCAAAAATGCGTCATCGCGTGCGGTCATTACCTTGTCGGTGTTCGTCAGGGGGCGGCGGGCAGCACAGCTCCACGCACCTCGCCGTCTCGGAAGCAACTCCCTTCTAACTTCTCCTTAATATAATTTACCGATGTTGGTTTAAAAAACTATCTGGCTGTGATTTCATCTGACCAATCTAGGTATCAATGTTAACCTTAAGCTTTGCCTACAAAAATTCTGTCACTCCAATGAGAAACGTTATACTTTTCGTGGTGGGAGCAATGTTTTTACCGCTTGCAACGAAACAAGAGTCACGAAAAAGCCTCACGCTAAAACTGGCAGCTAGTGTGGCCCTTTTAGTGTTATTGTAAGTTCTATACTGTCCTTCTGGAGGGCTCTATCTTTTAACATGGGCTGGGGGGTGGTCCTAGATGTTGGCTGGCATCGTGGGTGTCAGTCTCTTATCGTAGGGCCTTCTAACTTAATACGGTTCTGCTCTCGGCTTCTGTTCTCGTTTCTTCCCTCGGAACTGCGTCTGTTTCACGGTTGGAAGGTATGACATGCATTTAGGCGTTCTTGTGATAGTTTGTGGTATTCCATTTGCTCACTCGTATTTCTTTCTCCCATTCCTGTCAATTATTCCCTTATGCTCTCTCTGAAATTCTGTACAACCTCTGGTTCTTTCAGTTTATCCAGGTCTTAAAATTTAAAATATGGTTCTTAAATCTGTGTCTTATCATTATCTAATATTTGTGAAACCTTTTAGTATCTGCAGGGTTCTTCCATGTATACAACTTTCTTCAGTGATTGTTGAACCAAGTGTTAGGTATGATTAAGTTATGCTCTGTGCAAAATTCTGCCAGGCGGCTTCCTCTTTCATTTCTTAGACCGAATCCATATTCACCTACTACGTTTCCTTCTCTTCCTTTTCCTACTGTCGAATTCCAGTTACCCATGACTATTAAATTTTCGTCTCCCTTCACTACCTGAATAATTTCTTTTATCTCATCATACATTCCATTAATTTCTTCATCTGCAGAGCTAGTTGGCATATAAACTTGTACTACTATAGTATTCTTGGCCTTCATGTCTATCTAGGCCACAATAGTGCGTTCACTACGCTGTTTGTAGTAGCTTACCCGCACTCCTATTTTTTATTCATTATTAAACCTACTCGTGCATTACCCCTATTTGATTTTGTATTTATAACCATGTATTCACCTGACGAAAAGTGTTGTTCCTCCTGCCACCGAACATCTTTGAGTACCCCAAGTCTTCCAGACCTACCAACGGAGACGTCCAGTTGTGCACCGAGGTAACAGATTGTGGTCCATCGATGACTTCGAATGAGATTGTCCGCACTCTTCAATATCGAAAGGGATCGAGCAGGTCTGATCGACGTTGTTGTGGTGATGACAGACGCCTCGTCTAACGATTCACTGTGCTTTTATTCGGTAACGGGTTTCCGTACACATTGTGCAAGCGTTTTGGCAATATTGGCGACGCTCTGGTCTTCCGACATGACTGAACTCATTGAGAGCTCTCAGCTTGAAGCGCACCGCTGTTGCAGATGCCATTTAGAAGGTTATGTACAGCGCAGCCACCTATCGGAACTTCATGAACTATAGCAGGTGATGAAGTTTTCCACGATGTCCCAAACCAAATTACACATATTTCCAAACAAAATTGTACGAGGAAAAAATTTGTTGCTTTGCTTACTAAACGCCTCTCGTACATCCTGCAGAAGACACACAGTCCACAGGAGAGTCTAATTATTGCGCTGCGCCGGGTGCCGCGTGCATATTGCTCTCGGTAACCCTCCGAACAGACCGATTTGCAGCAGCTTGCAATCACATGGAAGTAAAGACCGTTTCCTGCTGCTTACGAAGAGGAACTAGCTCATCCCGTGCCCGAGGACAACAGACGCTGAGGGAATTCGTTGTGCCTGGTGCATATTTCAAATAATAATAAACAAATACCATTAAACATAGCTTGCTGATTCTCTTTTAATTTATGTGTCTCACATCCTCCTAATATTACTAGTAGCCTTTACAGTTAAATCAATTTACCTACATATGTTACGACCACAGAAAAACTTGGTACAAATTTTAGCGCTTCTCAGCAACATTCATCAGACTACGCTTACTAACAAGCCCGACAATGATGCACTACTGGCCGTTAAAATTGCTACTACACGAAGATGACGTGCTACAGATGCGAAATTAAACCAACAGGATTAGCTTTTCAGAGAATTCAGACAAGTCTGGCGCCGGTGGCGACACCTACAACGTGCTGACATGAGGAAAGTTTCTCATACACAAACAGCAGTCGACCGTCATGGCCTGGTGAAACGTTGTTGTGATGCCTTGTGTAAGGAGGAGAAATGCGTACCATCACGTTTCCGACCTTGATAAAGGTCGGACTGTAGCCTATCGCGATTGCAGTTTATCGTATCGTGACATTGCTGCTCGCGTTGGTCGAGATTCAAAGACTGTTATCTTAATATGGAATCAGTGGTTTCAGGAAGGTAAGAAGGAACGCCGCGATGGATCCCAAAGGCCTCGTATCACTAGCAGTCGAGATGACACGCATCTTATCTCCATGGCTGTAACGAATCGTGCAGCCGCGTCTCGATCCCTGAGTCAACAAATGGGGACGTTTGCAAGACAACAACCAACTGCAGGAACAGTTCGACAACGTTTGCAGCAGCATGGACTATCAGCTTCGAGACCATGGCTACGGTTACCCTTGACGCTGCACGACCAATAGGAGCGCCTGCGATGGTTTACTCAAAGACGAACCTGGGTGCACGAATGGCAAAACGTCATTATTTCCTATGAATTCTGGTTCTGTTTACAGTATCATGATGGTCGCGTTCGTGTTTGGTGACATCGCGGTGAACGCACATTGGAAGCATGTATTCGTCATCGCCATACTGGCGTATCACCCGGCGTGATGCTAAGGGGGGTGCCATTGGTTACAGGTCTTGGTCACCTCTTGTTCGCACTGACGGCACTTTGAACAGTAGACGTTATATTTGAGATGTGTTACGACCCGTGGCTCTACCCTTCATTCGATCCCTGCGAAACACTACATTTCAGCAGTATAATACAAGACCGCACGTTGAATGTGGTGTACGAGCCTTTCTGGATACAGAAAATGTTCGACTGCTGCCCTGGCCAGCACATTCTCCAGATCTCTCACCAATTGAATACGTCTTGTCAATGGTGGCCGAGCAACTGGCTCGTCACAATACGCCAATCACTACTCTTGATGAACCGTGATATCGTGTTGAGGCTGCATGGGCAGCTGTACCTGTACACGCCATCCAATCTCTGACGCAATGCCCATGCGTATCAAGGCCATTATTACGGCCAGTGGTTGTTGTTCTTCGTACTTAGGATCTATGCACCCAAATCGGGTGAAAATGTAATCACATGTCAGTTCCACTATAACATATTTGTCCAATCAATACCCGTTTATCATCTGCATTTCTTCTTGGTGTAGCAATTTTGATAGCCAGAAGTGTAATATCATCTGATCTGTTATACAGTAATGGTACATCAGAAACTTCTGATTTACTGCAAAATGGGTTATGCTCAACAATTTGTAACTTAACGAAGAGCCTGGAAAGCATACATTTGATTTCAAGAATCCCTAATTTACCAAATTTTTAACAAACGTACATTTATTCACGTTAATATACTCGTAAAATGAAATTTAACGTGAATGATTCTTTGGACGACCATACTGTCGCTGAAATGTTCTTGTAGAAATAATAAACAGGCAGTCGGTCGCAAAGCTGGTTTATTAAAACCTCTTTCGCATGGTTTCAACGTTTATAAAAACGTCTTCTTCAGAAAGAAATATAGAGAAATTGATTACATTTTGTAGTAGAGGTATGTTAAAATATAGCACAATGGCAAGTGCACTAGTTGTACATTGGTGAGGAAATATCAAATGCCATCAACCATGTTGTGCATGTCTTAATTTATTACGGAGGTGAAATTTTATATTTGACTGACGCCTTTCAGCTATATTATTATGTACCTCTACCACATCGTGTAATCCAGTTGTTCATATATCCTTTTGTAGAGGACGATTTTATAAATTTTGAAATCACATCAAAGAAGTCTTAATACACTCTCAGCTGATCGGCTGTTTAGTATTTCTACATTATTTCACTCTACGGTCGCCGCTCCAGCAAGCACAAAATTTTGAAAATTGTAAAACTGTGTGAAGCACAAAAGTTTATAATTACCGATGCTATAGCACAAAATGCTTTTACGTGAGAAAGTGTTCGAAAACACACAGTATATCATTAAACAGCCTCGAGTTTTGGTACAATCAACACGAAAAAACGCTTTCAAATTTTACGTCAAGTTTCGCACCTAAGTTTTCGAGGCTGTTTTATCTGAAACTCGTGTCTTTACTTAGCACGCAAAAGAAATACCAGAAATCGGCTTATACAAATGAGAATATTGAAGTAGACTGGCAAGCTGCACGGATTTTAGACCTACCTTTTTTCACCTCACTTTTTATGCTACGGGCCAAAGATGAAAGCTGAAATGTCAGTGCATCTCACAAAGACGACGTAACAATGCAGAACAATGCACATATTCTAGCAGAACAACGCACAACTTCTACATGGAGTGACTAACAGTAGAAAACTGTCAACAAGTAAAATACTGCCCTTGTACTCCTGAGTAAAGGTCCACCTGTAATAACCGTTTGTCTCAAATTATTCTTTTGTATAACTAAAAGGTCAGCAGTTGCCTTTTAGTTATTGAAGGTATTTTAATTACGTCTTTGTCACTAAATGGAAATGTTATATTTTGTTGCCAAACGGGTTTCTTTTTATTAATTTAAAACATCGTCAGTGGTGTGTATTGAAAGGTATTTAAAATCTGGCTTGATTTCTTGACCCGAAAACAATTCATTACAAACGTATTGATTTTACATTTTTTATACCGAGTTCGGTCACATCACGAAACGGCGCCTCCTTGCACGTTTTCGACGTCTTCCTTCATTTCTCACTGTTTATTCTCTCCTAATTCCACCCTGCTTTGCACAACTATTCATCTCTTGATGTGAAACACTCCACAATGTAGCACCATTTCTGTTGATTCGTATCTTTCTAAGTAAGAATCTCTCGTGTGCTTTATATAATGTCACCAATATTTTACAGCTAGAATGAGAGTTTTACTCTGCAGCGGAGTGGGCGCTGATATGAATCTTCCTGGCCGATTAAAACTATGTCCTCGACCGAGACTCGAACTAGGGACCTTTGCCTTTCGCGGGCAAGTGCTCTACCATCTGAGTTACCGACCCATGACTCACGCCCGGTAGTCACAGCTTTACGTCTGACAGTATCTCGTCTCCTAGTTCTGCAATGTTCGCAGGAGAGCTTCTGTAAAGTTTGGAAGGTAGGAGACTAGATACTGGCAGAAGTAAAGCTGTGAGTACCGGGCGTGAGTCATGCTTCTGTAGCTCTGATGGTAGAGCACTTGCCCGCGAAAGGCAAAGGTCCCGAGTTCGAGTCTCGGTCGGGCACACAGTTTTAATCGGACAGTAAGTTTTTACCGCTAGTTTTTCCTTTGTTGTAAAAATGTTCTTTTCTTCTGCTATTCGTCACAGGTGCGTTGTGTTGTCTAGTTATGTCACTATGTATTTATTTATGTGTAAGAGGAATGAAAATATAGTGATGCAGTTGAAGATCTAAATGGTATTTAGATCTGGAGGGGGAAGCACGGGAGAAGGGCAAAAAGTCGTAAACATTGATGCCAAAAAAAATATTATAAGCTAAGCACAACAGTAAAAGATATATAGTCTCGAATGACTATCAACTAAAGAAGCACACTTGGAGCTGTTGTTAATCCAGTGGGTGCGTTAAATCCCCTGAAAGGAAATTAAAGTTTCTGCGGCATATAATTGGTCAGAAACGCTACATTCAGTGTTACATCTCCTGAAAGGAAATTCAAGTTATTACGGCACATTATTGGTCAGAAAAGCGACATTGTTTTATAACACTTTAACTGCTCTTCGGTTACAATTTACTGCGATGAAATATGTAGCGCGTTTATAAGCTAGTCATACAAAAGTAACGTTTAATTGTGAAAATAGTGAAAAACTTAAAAAAAAAATTTTTACATAACACTGAATGCATCGTATCTCAAGTTTTATTCCCGCTTAACATCGGTTCCCGACGTTCCTGCTGGGTGACCAGCGCGATTGAGCTATTCCAACAATAACCATCCAGTCGTATCAAGATGCAGAGCATGCTCAGAGTAGTTTATGATTTCATGAAAGGTAATCCGCTACTACAGATGAGAGAGAATCCAAGACTAAATATAGCAAGCGACAGCAAGCCACCACCTCAGAGTCAAACAGTTAATAACTGGTACAATCGTTTCACCGAAACTGGCACGGTATCTCAGGGTCGGCCAGCAGTCTCTGACGCCGCACATGAACACGTTCGGCAGTATTACATTCGTAGTCTGTGTAAAGCAATGAGACATTCCAGCTTAGAATTGAATAGGCCTAGTGTTGCACTGTGGAAGGTATAACGTAAAAGCCTACCATTAAAACCCTAAATCCTATAAAATGGAACTGTTGCAAGCATTAAGAAAAGTGACAGAGAAAGTGGGTTGAGTTTTGTGTAGTAATGTTTAACAAACTGAAGATTTAAGATGATTTTCTAATAAAATTGTCTTCAGCGACTAAGTGACATTCCGTATCTGAAATAAAGTGAATTGGCATAATGCTGAGGTTAGAGTGAGCAGACACCATGCCATAATCGAAGATGTAAGGGACTGCACAAGGTAATCGTTTATATGCGCTGGAGTTTTAACAATTTTAACGGTCCTTTCGTTTTCTCCGAGTCAGTTATAACTGGCTTATCGTACCTGAAAATGTTTGAACATTAACTAATGCCTCAGTTGCAACAGCATATGTGCACAGTATTTCATTTTAGCAACGTGGCGTGCCAACACGTTATCGTCGTAAAGTTGTCGCGTATGCCCGTACGAATGTGCCGACTTGGTGGAACAATATCCTGGCCATGAGGGTCATCTCATTTAACCCGAATGGACTTCTAAGGAAGGCATTAAAGGCAGACTATTTGGTGCTTCGCTTCCTGCAAACGTCAATAGGCTCTAACATCGGTTAACGCAATAGTTGCCACTATACATAAAGATTCGCTTTGTAGGATTTGGCAGGAAGCTGATAACAGCTGGGACTTTTATCGTTTTACAAAAGGTAGCCAGGCTGAAGATTTGTAAATAATGCTTGAAATTATGTTGCTTTAAGTGCTATATGAAACATTTTGTAAGTTATTTACCTCTTTCACAATTTAAGAACACATTTGTGTAACTAATTTATAAACACACAGTGCTACTCGTCAGTTAACAAAATTGAGTAATGTAATGTTATTCACAGTATCTATAGTCAAGACGTGGGAAAACTAATCCACATTTAAACTAACTACATTGTATGTTATTTATAAAAATTCAGCTCCTTAATAACTTGACATATATCAGTGTAAGTGAGCTGACAGCATCAACAAATTGTGTTTAACGTAGATATACGATATATGTCTATCGAACACATTAGATTTGCTCTTTTAACCCTACCTATATACTATACAACTGTATAAAATGTTATATAGAAGCAAAAGCACAACAGTAAACACCTCTCATAAAGAAATTGATCACACAAAATATTTAAATAAGTTGGGCTCAGTGCTACTGATCGTCACTAACTAGCAATAATGCCATATAACAATAAACAGTTACGATTCTGCTTTCCAAGGTAAACTATAGCAGTGAGAATAGTAAGAGTTTAAAAAAGTTGTTTCACTCTCTCCATTTCAGCATATTTAGAATCAATAATGCATAAATAGAAAAACTCAGTTTTGCATGATTCATCACAAAGTTCAAATCAATTACATGATTAGAAATTAAACAATAGATAAAATATTTATAAAGGCATAAAAGAAAATCTAATCAAAGAAATCTATACGCACACACACACACACACACACACACACACACACACACACACACACACACACACACACACACACGCACGCACACACGTACATATAAACTTCCGTTGAACTGTTTTCTCCAGTTTTCTGCATTAAGAATTACTCATGTTAGCGGCAAAGGACGATCATGATAACTCAGAAATTTGACAATGTCAATGCATTAAGCTACGATTTGTACCATGGTTAATAGGTAAATAGGCAATGACGCTAATCAGTGTAAAAGGCTCCTCCAAACAGAAGCAAGGACTGGTTAAGCTCTTAGAGTAGAGGAGAGCGATCTTGTCATAGTTGTTGGAATATGTAGGGCCCCATTAATTTTAAGCACAATACTGACGGTTTGAGCGCTGTTTTCAGTTGGTCGTTGAACCTCATTTTGGCACTGACCTGGTTTCTGTTGCTAGCGTAAATGAAATCCAACAATGACACAACTAGGACAGCGATTTTCAGGCATCTATACGGTGCCACCAGCGATAGATAGAGGGCCCGTTATAATTAGCTATATGGCGGTACTGAGCTTACAAACACACAGATTAGGAATGTGAGCTGTTACTGTGGCACGTTTGAATTGATTTTCAGATGTCTGGAGAGGAATTTACTTCCCTCATCATTGTTGGCATGGGATTCACACATACCTCACGGTGTTGTCCGTAATATAATATGATGAGCTTTGTCGGAAAATAAAAGTCGTGGATGACGAAACGGAAAACAAAGATTGTGCAAACCATGTAGTTGGAAAGATGTGAAGAACGAGTTTTCGAAAATTTAGTATTACTTCTTAAATTAGCAACCTCTGTTTACCGTTTACTTATAACAATTCATAAGAAAGTTCAAAAACAAAAGCTATTGAAACTAGAACACACATTAATTTACGATAATATATACAAGGTATGTAAAGCAAAAACTGGTGGATTAACAGAAATTTAAAGTATGGTAGTAGGAGATGAAGGTTGCCGGAAGGGGGGGAGGGGTGAGGGGTGGTGGGAGGAGAAGCCGAAATGTTAGATGCAAATCGTAATTTTTATACGGAAAAGGGATCTTGTGACATGTGAAACAGGTACAAAATAAAAGAAGAAGAAACAGTGGTACTATAAATAATACGTTACAGTGAAATTCTCTTAAGTACTACGAGAAACTCCCATGAAGTTTTCAAACTACACTAATAAGTTTGTTGTTCAACACTCAAAGACCAGTTCTGCTGCAATCTTTTTTAAAATTTAAGCTTAAGTCCGTTGCACTCATTTCTTAGCAGTGGTTAATAAATTGTTATCAAAGAGCAATACATTGAGCCGTCCAGTGGTAGATCACTGATGCATATATTTTCTTATCAGTGGTTAATAAATTGTTATCAAAGAGCAATACACTGAGCCATCCAGTGGTAGATCATTGATGCACATATTAAGAACAGTAAGTGACCGAGGACTAATGAAAATGGTAGTGCCCACATCGCAACACCCCATTTAAATCTTAACATGTAGTCTGTTTATTGAAACGTTCGGTTCCTGTTTTCTGTGTATGATATAATTCGTTGTTTGTACTTCCCATAGGTACGTAATGTTCCAGCATTCATTGTTTATTCTCACTTTCTGAAGTAAAACGGTGAATCCAACAACAAATTGTGTGGGCTGAGGAGTATTACCTCCTTCTAGCGAGAGGTGGTCCTTAAGTTTTCATTCCCACGTTAAAAAAGTAAAACAGTAACATTAACTATTCTTCTGGTTTCAGGTACGAGTCTACAGCCCATTGATAAGGATGGAATTATGTGATTACTCGTTTTTATTGACATAAGCTGCCAAGTGGGTTGTAACTTTAATTATTTGTTTTATTGCCAAATTAGTAACAGTCGAAAGCCCATCTTCATCATCAACTTACATGTACTGGTTACTTAGCGTATACAAAAGATATATGCTTAATACATCCAGTTTCATTGAAGCAGTCTCATAATTACAAAAAAACTTTTGGCAAAAGCCTTTGCATGTGGTAAAAAAATTAAACAGTATAGAGGAGAGGTCCCCAAAATCGGATGCTTTATATAAATTAACCGTAATAACATTTTATTTCGTCAGTGTATATCAAAAACACTGTTAATAAATATGATAATTATTGTATGAGTAATACAGCAAAAACATTTATTCGTTTAAAATATCTCTTTTTCAAAATGTCAGGTGCTATAAGATGATGCATGTATCAGATTTTTTTAGGGTACCTACTATGGGATCATGACTATCATTGATATACAATTTGATATGATTCAGTGCAATGCACTTTAAATAGTCAAAAGTAATTAGCGTATGTTTTCAAATTACAGAATGGTTCAAATGGCTCCGAGCGCTATGGGACTTAACATCTGAGGTAATCAGTCCCCTATAACATAGAACTACTTAAACGTAACTAAACTAAGGACATCACACACTTCCATGCCCGAGGCAGGATTCGAACCTGCGACCGTAGCAGTCGCGTTCAAATTACACTTTCATTGTTTTCTCACTAGGTAAAAATAACTGTGCCAAGTTTCAAAGTGCTGAAGTTACAAAATTTAAATTATTGGCCCATATCAATATAAAAAGACTTCCATTCGACACCAGGCCACAGTTCATGGGCCCAACTAAGACATGTGGTACATTGTATCTCCCGTTACAAACTGTCGTTAAAAGATGAGGATGTTTACAATAAACGAACTCTTCATCTGCACTGTTCTCATCGCCTCTTGAGAATGGGTACAAAGTCGTCGTCGGTTGAAGAGGAAGTCAACCTAAAGATTCTTTTGTTTTGTTTTTGCCTGTTCAGCTGGTTGGTTGGCGCGGATGCCTTAGGGACGGCTGTTGCAGTAGTCTTGTGTGATGATTCTATGGTTCCCAGAGTTTTACTTCATTAGCTAGACCTACTTAGTTCTCCATAACTTTGCAGTTGTTATAGTGGTTGATGTACCAGAAGGTCGCCTTACTTTGTTAGGCCTATTGTACTGACATACCGTTGGTAGTGCATGAATTTGGACTGGTGAGACTACCTTACTGGCATTTCTTCCATCTATTGCTCACGTCTCTTCGGCAGCATCATGTCATTTTCTGACTAAAAGAATTAATGGTCAGCAAAGCCACGCCTATTGAAGGGAATTCTGCCAGGCGGCTAAAACACTTTAATATCAGTTTCAAGGGCTGCACATTTAGAATAAACGTTTCCGATTATTTCACTTACCTCATAGGAAGTTAATGATCTGAATGGATGCTCACACATTAAAGAGACAACAGCTATCCAATGGCGGCAACTGATGGGTTGCATGCGTAGGTAGAAGCACAAGAGTAACTAATTATTTTCATGCTATTTGGATGGCATCGATGTTTCTTGTGTGGGAGACATACGCATCCAAGATGAATCGGTTTCTATACTCCAAAAAATGATGAAAGCACTCCCTGAAGATGTGGAGTTGAATCTATCGGAAAGAGTCACAGGTAGCTATATTGATCCGGCAGGACAGTGCTCCTGCAGTCAATCTCCATGTTCTTTCGATAGAAAATAATAAAAACAACTGCCATAACAGACCCTCGTTCTAGAGAAGACGGACTTCCAACGTTTCTTCTCAGACTTACATCACGTTTCTTCTTTTAGCACTAATATTTTCGACAGTCGACTCTGAACAACAGTTATTCCAGTTTCTTCCACATTACAAATTTTTGATATATTCAAAGATTCTTTCTCCAACTACAGCTTTAGTATGTCGTAAAGCAAACTCACCCTTTCCTTCGGAAGGCCTTTCTCTCTATCAAGCGACACAGATTACGATATATTTTGGTGAGAGATGGATGTCGGTTTCAAAAATTCCTCAAAGATTTTTCGCCGCCTCTCCTTATGAGAGAGGAAATAGGTGATCAGTATTGTTTTCCATATCGATATGAAAAGCTAGTTCGCTGATAAAGGAAGATCTTACTATAGAATTCTTGCTCTCAATGATTCTACACAACCTAACTAATTCTTCCTCCTGTTCATTTCCTAAGATACACTTCCGTACAGCCTTTGTATGTATCGCATCATTTACATTCTTTGTAATATGTTTTACACAACCTTCAAAAGTTGGATTCGAAGCTTTTAAATAACCAATCTTCTTTCTTTAAATGCGTTAACAGCTTCAGTCATGGACAGCTGATTCCATTGTCGAGACTTTTCCACATCTTTAAAGCTGACGCCTGTAAAATAAAACCGTCAATATTAAATAACAAACCCATCGCTAATATTGAATATCCAGCATTGCTAACTTTTGAACTATCCAACAACGAGAACCTTCCGCCTGGTGAAAACAAACACACACAGAATGGAAGCCATATTATGTATTAAATAAATCAGATCTCAAATAGTTTTTTCGAAACCAATATATTAAGCCTAAACACAAGAATACATGATAATTGCTTACATTAAGTGATGTTTACAGAAACGCTGAACGGTACAAAACACATCTCAACAGCGGTCTCACAACGCTTCCCACCAAACTAGCACCTGCTATTGTCCCTGTAAGCAAACTCAAAATGGCAGCGTAGCAGGAGAAGACAAATCACTACATGCACATTCTGGCAGAGTGCAGCAATTGTAAGAAAGGAAATCCTATTATCTGATACCGGAGAACCACACGATAATCGGCCCCTCTCCCCTACTATAGGATCCACTGAACATGGCCACGTGACCGATACTAATTCGGTAATAAAATAAGTAATGTAGTCCGTAATGGGATAGCATCAGTCTTATGGCTGGGTTAATACGAAACACGAATTCCTTTCATGACCCAAACTCTTAATCTCAGAATAGTACTTTCGGTCTACGTCTACTATTATTCGGTGAATGTATACCAATACATGTCTTTCCCCGCAGTTTGTAGCCTGTACAGCTCCCTCTAGTACCACGGAAGTTATTCCCTGATGTTTTAACTGATGTTGTATCATCCTGTCCCTTCTTCGTGTCAGTGTTTATCCCTCCGATTTTGCCTAGAACCTCTTTACTTATTAACTTATTACATCACCTAATTTTCAACATTCATCTGTAATACCACATATTAAATGCTTCGATTCTTTTCTAGTCCGGTTTCCTTACAGTTCATTTTTCACTGCCATACAATGCTGTGCTCCTCAAAGTAAAACCTATATTTTATTTCCTTTGGACAGAAATGCACTTTTTGCTGCTACTAGTCAGCTTCTTACGTTCTCCTTGTGCCGTTCGTCACGAGTTATTTTACTGCTTAGTTAGCAAAACTACCTAACTTCGTCGGCCATGTGAACCCCAGATCTGAAACTGAGTTTCTCGTTGTTCTCATTTTTGCTACAGCTCATCAGTTTCGTCAATCCTCCATCACCTCTCATACCTTATTCTGTACTCATCAGACTGTTCCTTCATTTCAGCAGTTCATTCATTTCTTCTTCACTTCCACTGGGCTTGGCAAAGTCATGAGCGAATCCTCTCGTTGACAACCTCTAACCTTGAAATACAATCCCGCTGTCCAAACCCGCTTTTATTTTCGACATTGCTTCTTCGATGTATAGACTGAACAGTATGGCTTACATCCCTTTCAATCCGAACATTCTGTTCTTTGTCTTCTAGTCCTTTTGTTGATCGATTTTTGTTACTGTACAGTACATTACTGTATACTATATGTCTCTCCCTACAGCTTATACGTATTCTTCTCAGACTTTCGAACATCTTGCAACATTTTAAAGTAACGAACTCTTTTTCCATATGGACATATCCTATGAACGCGTCTTGATTATTCGTCTTGCTTCCAGTATCAACCACAGCTTCAGAACTGCCTGTCTTTCCTTTGTAAACCCTAACTCATGGTTGCCTAACAGATCTTCAGTTCCCTTTTCCATTCTTCTGTATATTACTCTCGTTATCGCCTTGTATACATGAGCTATTAAGATGATTGTACGATAACTGTAGGACTTGTCGGCAGTAGCAAACTTCGAAATTGTATATTTTCCGAACATCTTATGGGGTATAGCCATTTCCATACATTCTGCAAACCAAGGTGAATAGTCGTTTGGGTGCTATTTCGCCCAATTATTTTAGAAATGTCAATGTAGTGTTTTCTATTCCTTCTTCCTTATTTGACTTTAAGCCTTCGAAAGCTCTTTTAAATTTTTTTCTGTTGATTACTGTTTCTTCTTCTATCACCTCATCCGACGTCCTCCACAGATCTCAACGTGCAATAATTCCAATGCCAAGATTCCAGTATCTGCACACTACAAATCACAAGTCCAGGACGTTGAAAACAACACCACAATCATCAACTAGTCGAGCCACAATAAAATGGCGCACAGCTATTCGACTTGATCAACGGGCTGAGGTGCTCAGGTCGGCTGTTCATTCATTTCTTCTTCACTTCCACGGGGCTTGGCAAAGTCATCAGCGAATCCTATCGTTGACAACCTCTAACCTTGAAATAAAGGGCTCCTCTAACCGCGTGCTACGGTGATGCAGCATGGTGATTTCTTTGTGTATGAAACCTGTAGACAGGCAGCTGCAATAGACGAAGCATTAACAACCTACCGCTCCTTGTTTTAGGTGGTAGGCCTATTTAAAATTATACGTCCACCCACTTCCTGTATATTTTTTTCCTGTCAACTATTTTTCTGCCGGTCGCTGTGGCCGAGCGGTTCCAGGGGCTTCAGTCTGGAACCGTGCGACCGCTATGGTCGCAGGTTCGAATTCTTCCTCGGGTATGGATGTGTGTGATGTCCTTAGGTTAGTTAGGTTTAAGTAGTTCTAAGTTCTAGGGAACTGATGACCTCAGATGTTGAGTGAAAATGGTTCAAGTCACTCTGAGTACTAAGGGACTTAACATCTGTGGTCATCAGTCCCCTAGAACTTGGAACTACTTAAACATAACTGAGGACATCACACACATCCATGCCCGAATCAGGATTCTAACCCGCGACCGTGGCAGCCGCGTGGTGCCAGACTGAAGCGCCTGGAACCGTTCGGCCACAGCGGCCGGAGATGTTTAATCTCATAGTGCTCAGAACCATTTGAACAATTTGAACTATTTTTCCATGATATTTGTCGCCCGCTAAGGAAACGTTATCCTTGGCTGACACTAGTACTTTGTAATCAAGTTACACAGGCATAAGAGTATTGAAGAACTCTGAAGTAACTTAGTGAGAAGTACGCCTGGATATTGTCAAGCGCGGGAGTGTTAGACAGTCCACTTGCAGAGCTTGGCTCCGCGGGATGATTGCTGCCAACGCAACCCCACGTCCGACTACCGCGCGCGCGCGTGTGTGTGTTTGTGTGTGTGTGTGTGTGTGTGTGTGTGGCGCTCGCCTGCCGGGGATTTCCCAGAGGCCGGACGCTGCGGCGCCGTTTCCTTCCTGCTTCCTGTTTCCTGGAGCCCGACGCCCTGACACGGCCGCCACCGGCACAGGCTCACTGGGTAGCCGCACTGCCCACCCGTCCTACTCTACCGCCTCACAAACCTCCGCCGTGGTGGCAACTTGTAGATCAAGCTTTGGCAATACACCATTCGAGCAGTACTGCTTTTACTGCACGAAAAAGTAGCTTTGTTTTTAATCTACTTTTCCTTTTATGTCATTGGACTTCACAGTTTTCTAACGTTGAGGTTCTGTTCTTCATGCGAGATTCTATTAGATCTATCGAATCTACATCTAAATTCATATATATTTACCAAGTTTCTCGTGTGACGTGTCAGAAGAGCTGTTTATCAGATCCCTCAGATCCTATGAATCGAACCCCTGGGTACCTACTGGGAAGGAAAGGTGTCCATAAGCTCATGAAAACTGCAGAAAAACAATATCACACAGTGGATAACGTCATTTTGAACGAAATCTAGTTGTGGTGGACCAATTACGCACAAAAATGCGGGTACCGCGCCCCATCTCTCATCTAACAGTGAAAGGAACCTAGCAGTCACAGATCAATAATATTATCTTGGAACTCTTCCATTTGGTCCGTGTTTGTATAGAAAAACAGTAATACCAAAAATTGAGTCCACCTTGATGCAAAACACCTTGTTATTTTTTTTAATCTAAAACATGCAGAAAATGGCATGGTTGTACAAACACAGCAAAACATTATTACATTTTTACAAATGATATTTTGAAACATAGTTTTATATGGATATTTTCAGACTACATTAGTTATTGTATGTTACAGCATGGTTTAAGCAATTACTGACTTTGTTTGTGACATATTTTCTGTGCTTTTTTTCTGTTGCTTCTTTTTACTTAGCAAACATCATGTCATCTGCAACCATGTGAGCGGCTGTTAGTAAACAAATACTTAAAGATGAACTTCTTATGTGAGTAGTATATACATGTGCTTGTGGTAGTGTTGTGGAAACCAGTTACCTCTGACAGCTAAGGGAACCTAGTAGTTACTACAAGAATTTTATTTCTTACCATAAGACTTCAATTAAAGTGATTTACCCACTGAATAGAGGCTATAAATGTTAGATAAATGAAAAAAAGGTAGCAATGGTGAAAAACACCTTGCTAAAGCGTACTAAATTTATAGTATATTATAATAGTAAGTGGACGATGTGCGTGCCGCTAAAATTCAGAAACGAGTCCTGGTGCGCACAAGGGAGTTATATGGTGCATTAGCCCTCTATTCCCCATCCGTGAATGAGGTTTCCGTTTTTACCTGTAGCTTTAGAAGATATAAGAGCTCCAAAGTTTCTCCCTCTAGATACTTTTAGAACATTGCAAAACATTCCAGAGTATTCGAGAACATTCCAGAACATTAGAGAGTATTCGAGGGAATTCGACAACATTTCAGAATGTTCCAGAATATTCCACAATGATCCGGAATGTTCTGGAATATTCGGGGCCAGTCGGTAACATTCTGGAAGATTCCAGAATGCTTAGAAACATCCCAGGTCGTTGTGGAACATTCCAGAACACTCCCCAATGCTGTGGAATGTTCTGGGACATTGTGTACCATTCGGAACCTTTCTTGTTATGTTCTAGAATTCACCACGGATAGGGCTACCCATTGGTTGGGGTATACAAAGCAAGACATGTCGTGGCTTCGAACGTCAGTTTCGTATCAGTCACGAAGGGAGGAACCGAAACATTAGCCGGCCGGGGTGGCCTAGTGGTTCTAGGCGCTACAGTCTGGAACAGCGCGAACGCTACGGACGCAGGTTCGAATCCTGCATCGGGTATGGATGTGGATGATGCTCTTAGGTTTGTTAGGTTTCAGTAGTTCTAAGAGTTAGGGACTGATGACCTTAGAAGTTAAGTCTCACAGTTCTCAGAGACATTTGAACCCAAAACGGTAGTGCAGTGAGTGAATAAAAACAAACTGTGAAAAGGAAGTACTCAGAGTGGTACACTGACAGATTACAAATCGGAAGAAAAGTGTGAAAACTGTGCAAGGATTAGACCTTGCCATTTGTGAAGCAAAATCGTGAGAACAGTTAAAAGAGCAAAAACAAAACAAAAAACAAAAATAAAATGAACCGAAACAGGCGAAGAGTACGAATCACACTTAAGTTCCCAGTTCCCAACGACCAAGAATGGGTAGGTAGAGAAAGTGAGAAACAACTGAACTGCCCAAGCCAATTCAAAGACTGGAATTTCTAACCAAATTAGCCTATAGTTTTACATTTAACAAAGTGCAAGGACAAACTTTCAATTATTGTGACATCAACCCCAAAGACTCCAGCTCCTTTTGTGGTCAACTACGAGTATATGCAGCTTGCTCACGAGTAGGAAATTCGAAAAAATTGTGCATAAATACCCCAGATAACAAAATGAAAAATGTTCTTTTAAAAAAAGTATTGTAAACAGTTTGAAGGTCCCGAGTTAGGGTCTCGGTCAGGCACACAGTTTTAATCTGCCAGGAAGTTTCAGTTTGAACATGTTTCCAATAAATATTTTTACCTGTTATACTTTAAAGTTTTTAGTTTTAAGGATCTATTCTTCATGTGCAATTCTATTAGATCTATCGAATCTACATCTAAATTCATATTTATTTGTCAGGTTTCTCGTGTGACGTATCAGAGGAGCTGTTTTATCAGATCACTAAGATACTAAAACCAAACTATCACACAATCTCATATCAACCCCCTCAGCGAAGGCAGGTATACCAGCTAATGTGTCACTAAATCACGGATTCAGCAAACTACTGCAAAATCTTACTGATATGAAGAAACATCCACGGAACAGCAAGTAGAAACTCCACCAGTTTCATCACAGTGAATGATGGGCCCAACTAGCAGGATATGAATGTCGAAAATGCGCAAATAAAACCCAATGTAAACCCCGATGTAGGGACGGTGATCCAGCGGCAGCTCATGCTCACCACTCTTAGATGAAATGAGTATAGTTGACTGCTGCTGTGGCAGTCGGGAATTATGGTTCAAGCTCGACCCCTCTACTGTGCTATTTTTAAGTAGGAGACATCTCTCCCTGTGGTACCCTGCAAGCCCACTCTTCCATCCATCGAAACCGGCAGCAGAGAGGTAACTGATCCCTGTTTCAAAATCCACTTTACATAATCGTAACCCCAGTCAGAATCAAATCCGTTCCCACTTTTATTGACTATGGAGGACAACCTACTGCTTGCTACAATCTAGATATGAAGTGAACCTTTGTTGATCTTCCTCTCTAATGCAATAAAGACCGAATTTATGCAAATACACTGTTTCTCTTACATCAAAAAAAAATACTTACTTCCCTTAACAAATCGGTGTCTCACAAACAAAAGAATTTGTCACAGACTCTCATCTTGCTTAAAACCTGCGAAATGGACAACAAATATTGTGTCCTGAGATCTGCCTTTACTCTCTCATACCTTGCTTTCACATGTTTACTCTTCAGGCTCCCTTAGTGTGTTTGGAAAAGGGTGTTCAGGTACCATCTTAATTTTACGACTTTTCTGTTTCTTTCACGACTGTTGCACGAGTGAAACTGCTGCCAGAAATTCGCCGCGTGAATAATTTCATTGATTTTCCCAGTTTTAGTACATGTTTATGCGAGGTAGTATTAATTTCAGCAAGTGTGGTTGGGATCGTACTGTTAATCCCGTCTCATTACTTTCACTCTTCGAGCACTATGTACTAATTCACTTGCACAAGCATCAAGAGCCTCTGGAGAATGGAGACAACTGTCTTACTGAATTTGATGATGCATATTCCTTTCCCTTTTCCTAAATTGGTGCTATTAGTAGCGTTAGGGCAAAGGATATACAGGGGTAGAAATTAGAAAATTTTTATCAAAACTCACTCAAATTCCAAGGGCATAATCAAGCCAGAGACAGAGGCGCAAGTGAGCCAGTATGTCAAAAGTGAGTCAGATTGTCGGCACATTACGACATCTTCTTTTTTGTGACGATACACATTCAGCAAACAGTAGACTGTGACAGAAAAGCAAAAGAAGCGAAGCAAGAATATTCGCTAACTCATAATATATATTGCAAGAAACTGTTTCACAAGAGCACACACCAAGGAATTGACACAGCAATTTACAACCTTTCCGGTTAATACGAGAGATATTCGGAAAGTAAGGTCTGTTGGTGTCTGAAATGGAAACCACAGTGAAAATCCGATTAATCTTTGCACAGATGCTTTGGACATTGCCTCTAGTATGCCCATCGATAGCGTCATATGGCTCTTTTCAGTACTGAGACCACAGTGAGCACATAAATATGCCTAAACAACAGTGTCACCTGCCAAGTAGGCGGGCCAGGTTTGAGATATCGCCTGATGTCATGCAGCCCACATAACATAGCTGACACGCACTTCCTTCGTTCCTGGGTTACCATTCTCGGCCTCATTCAGCAGGGCAATGAAGATGCTCCTACAGCGTCCTCCATTGGAAGTGTTTGATAACTCACAATAGAGCCCGTAATTCTCTCTCCCTGAGTTTCATCTCTGCTCACATGAACCGCTGGCTATGAAGATAATATTCTAGAACTGACAACGAGCTGTAGATCAGCATAGAGAATTGACAGAAAGCCCAGGCGGCTGCCTTCTATGACGAGGGTATTGGAAAGTAGGTACAACGCTACGAAAAATGTTGAAATCGACTATGTACAGAAGTAGCTGGAAGGTGTAGCTGATTGTTGCATATAAAACATTTTTGATTTTCACAGTTGTTTCTATTTTTAGACCGATAGGACCTTACTTTCCGAATGAGCCTTGTATAGCAAAACAAGGAGGACTGAGTCTCGCCTCATAGCCGCATGCCAGCTCCCCTCAAATACCAAAGCTCTCCAGTTCTCGTCATGAATTGATTGTTGGAATCGATGGCATTCACAATATGAACACTTAATTCCATGACTGTGATACTGTAGTGAACTAATGTCCTTGATGCTCCAGCACAGTCTGTGAACTAGACGAAATTGCACTTAAGATGATGGTTTTCATCTAATGAACTTCATGTTGCTGGCTGCATACCGATGGAGGAAATGTTTGTCTTCCAACAATAGTACATTGCACTTTGCTACTCATCGCTGAGTTTCAACGCAGAAGCAAGCAATGGGGCGTTTCGAGGTCCACGTTCCTGTTCGACACTTAGGCATCTATGGGTGCTGAAACCTTCCAGGAGTAGGAAGGGGATCAACTGGAGCATCACAACCTATACCAGATATCATCACAGATGGGCCAATGCAGAATTCGGAGAGGGACTGAGCACACGTTACAGCTCAAGACCGCTTCATGCTGGGAAATGACCGCACATGCTCCCTGTAAACTCACCATGGCAAACTCGCTTGGGCATGCATCCTCAGAGCTCAACAGACAGACATCAGCTAGAATGCAGGACACAGCTGAATAGGCAACTACAGTGGCTGGTGCAGAAGATCGACGTCTTGTTAACATTTACAATAAATGATTAAAATATAATATAACTTTACTGGCGTCGTTGATGATTCACAGTTCCCAACATCTGTAGTGACTTCACGAAGAGGTGTCTCCACTTGGGCCTCTGTAGTTGTATAGTGTGAATGATTTGCGTGTGTGGTTTCGTGAGCAGTGCAGTAGTAGTTCAAAGATGCGCGTATTAGTTTAGTTATGCGGTTAATACCTGTGACGAACTTTTGGCAAGGAGGAAGTTCAAATCATAGATACACATGAAGTGAACAGTATTGAGTCTCGGTTGGGCTACAGGTTTGATAGAGCGTCTCCTCACTCCCTCTGGGTAGCTAAAGGAGACTATTAGGCGGTTCTCCGCCTTTTACGGTATTGGGGATGTGACTAGTAAGGGAATCGAAAGACCCTGTTATCGTCCGGCAGGTTGAATGGTTAAGTAACAGGATGACGTATGTTTTTGTTGCTGTTGCAGTCTTCATTCGAGAGACTGGTTTGATGCAGCTCTCCATGCATTTTATTCTGTGCAAGCCTCTTCATCTCCGAATAACTACTGCCACCTACATCGTCTTGAATCTGCTTAGAGCATTCATGCCTTGGCTCCCCTCTACGATTTTTACCCTCTACACTTCTCTCCGTCACCTCCAAAGGTCCGAGGCATTTTGCTCTGATTGTTGCCAGCATCATACTTAAAGTACCAGGGAAGCAGGTTGCTAGCCTTACTTGCCCCGAGTCCCATTGGGTTTTACTCCTGACTGTTGAGGGATTTAGCAGTGGATTTGGTAGTCTTTGCCGTATGAGAACAAAGGTGACCACGGCTCAGAATATGTCCGAGATGCCCAGCCTTATTCCAAAGTAACAGGTATCCCCACTGTCGGGACCACTTACTTGGCCACTCATACGTTGCCCGTGGTTCATGTACTAGGACATGACTACAGAAACCCACACCATGAACCACTAAAGAACTGGGAGCGAGGTGTAGCAAAGCTAATGCAGTGAACGCTCAGCTACGATCCACTCCCTTCTGGAAGAAGGAAGTCAGTACCAAGACTAAGTTATCTGTGTACAGCTCAATCTTTCGACTAACTTTGTTGTATGGGAGCGAAAGCTGGGTAGATTCAGGTTACCTTATCAACAAGGTTGAGGTTACGGATATGAAAGTAGCTAGGATGATTGCAGGTACTAGTAGATGGGAACAATGGCATTAGGGTGTCCACAATGGGGAAATCAAAGAAAAACTGGGAATGAACTCTATATATGTAACAGTCAGGGCGAACAGGCTTAGATGGTGGGGTCATGTTACACGTATGGGAGAAGCAAGGTTACCCAAGAGACTCATGGGTTCAGTAGTAGAGGGTAGGGGGAGTCGGGGCAGACCAAAGAGAAGGTACCTGGATTCGGTTAAGACTGATTTTGAAGTAATAGGTTTAACATCAGAAGAGGCACCAATGCTAGCACTGAATAGGGGATCATGGAGGAATTTGATAAGGGGGCTATGCTCCAGACTGAACGTTGGAAGGCATAATCAGTCTCAAATGATGATGATGATGATGATGATGACATTTCTGTCCAAAACTAAATTCGTCATCCCTTGATGCCACAGAACATGTCCTAACAACCGATCCCTTCTTCCAGTCAAGTACTGCCTCAAATTCCTCTTCTCCCCAATTCTATTCAGTACCTTCTCATTATTTATGTGATCTACCCATCTAGTCTTCAGCGTGCTTCTATAGCACCATATTTTGAAAGCTTCTATTCTCTTCTTGTCTAAACTATTTATCGTCCATGATTCACTTCCATATTTGGCTACTCACCATACAAATACTTTCAGAAAATATGTCCTGACACTTAAATCTATACTCGATGTTAACAAATTTCTCTTCTCCAGAAAATTTTCCTTGTCGTAACCAGTCAACATTTTATATCCTCCCTACTTCGATAGTCATCAGTTATTTTGCGTGCGAGACAGCAAAGCTCGGCCGGCCGTTATGGCGGAACCACGCGGCTGCTATCGTTTCAGGTTCGAATCCTGCCTCGGGCATGGATGTGTGTGTTGTACTTAGGTTTGTTGGGTTTAATCGCTTCTTAGTCTAGGCGACTGATGACCTCAGAAGTTAAGTTCCGTAGTGCTCAGAGTCATTTGAACCATTTTTGGAGCAAAGCTCGTTTACTACCTCTAGTGTCTCGTTTCATCTGTTTCCGTCAGCATCATCCTATTTAATTCGACTACGTTTCATTATCCTCGTTTTTATTTTGTTGATGTTCATCTTATCTCTTCCTTTCAGGATACTGCCCATTCCGTTCAGCTGCTCTTCCAGGTCCTTTTCTACTCTGACATAATTACAATGTTGTCGGCAAACCTCGAATCTTTTATTTCTTTTCCATGGATTTTAATTCCTACTCCAAATAATTTTTTTTCCTTTACTGCTTTCTCAACATACAGGTTGAATAACATAGTAAATTGGCTACAACCTGTCTCACTCCCTTGTCAACCACTGCTTCCCTTTCGAGTCCCTCGACTCTTATAACTGCCATCTGGTTTCTGTACAAATTTTAAATAGCCTCTCGCTCCCTGTATGTTAACCCTGCCACTTTCAGAATTTGAAAGAGATTATTCAAGTCAACATTATCAAAAGCTTTCTCTAAGTCTACAAATGCTATATACGTAGGTTTGCCTTTTCTTAACCTATATTGTAGGATAAGTCTTAAGCTCAGTACTGCCTGTCGTGTTCCAACATTTCTACGGAATCCAAACTCATCTTCACCAAGGTCGAGGTCTACCAGTTTTACATTCGTCTGTAAGGAATTACGGTTAATATTTGCAAAACGTTACTTATTTAACTGATAGATCGATAATTTTCATACCTGTTAGCTTCCGGCTTTCTGTGGGATTGGGGTTATTATTTTCTTCTTGAAGTCTGAGGTTATTTCACCTGTCTCATACATCTTGCTTACCAGATTGGTGAGTTTTATCATGGCTGGCTCTCCCAAATCTGTCAGTAGATATAATGGAATATTGCCTGCCCTCAAATACATCGCCCTTGTATAGATCCTATATATACTTTCACCTTTCTACTTTCCCTTCTTTACTTAGGACTGGTTATCCATCTGAGCTCTTGATATTCATGCCGGTGGTTCAGTTTTCTACAAATGTCTCTTTAATTTTCCTGTAGACAGTATCTACCTTACCTCTAGTCTTCCATGCTTCTGCATCCTTACATTTACCGCTAGCCAACCCTGCGTAGGCATTTTGCACTTCTTGTCGGTGTAATTTTTGAGAGGTTTCTATTCCTTTTCGCCTGCTTCATTTACTGCATTTTTATATTTTCTCCTTTCATCAATCAAATTCTAAATCTCTTCTGTTACCCAAGGATTCCTATTAGCCCTCGTCTTTTTTACCTACTTGATCCTCTGCTGCATTCACTATTTCATCTCTCAAGGCTACCCATTCTTCATCTACTGGAAATGTCTTACAACTTAAAACCTAGTTCCTAAACCTCAGTCTATGCAATACATAATCTGTCTGAAACCTTCCGGTGACTCCAGCTCTCTTCTTCGTATACAGCCTTCTTCTGATTCTTAAACCAAGTGATAGCTATGCTAAGTTATCCTCTGCAAAAATTCTACCAACGGCTTCCTTTTTTACTCCTTACCCCCAGTCCACATTCACCTACTTCTTTTCCTTCTCTTCCTTTTCCTACTATAGAATTCCAGTCTTGCAAGACTAATTAATTTTCTTCTCCCTTAACAACCTGAATAATTTCTTTTATCGCATTACGTATTACTTCAGTCCCTTCATCATCTGCGCAGCTAGTTCGCATATAACCTTATACTTCTGTGGTAGGTGTGTGCTTCGTGTTTATCTTGGCTATAATAATGCGTTCACTATTATGTTGGTAGTAACTTATCCGCGTCTCTATTCTATTATTCATTATTAAACGTATATTATAATTAATATTACTAATCGGTTCATTTTGCTGTCTGTTTCAGTTATGCTAATGTTTCGACCTACATTTTAATAGTTTTTGAAATGAAATTGGTTTTCTGGTTTCTTCCCTATATATGTATGTATGTATGTATCATGTCAAACCTACTAGGTATACCTAATTAAATATGTCCTTCAGTACATTTAATGTACGGTAACTTTAATTTACAGTTTGCTTCAGCCTATTTATTTTCACTAGTTTTTCGTAAAATATTTCGTTACTTTGCTCGTAAGATGAGCCTTATGACTTTTTCCATTATGTGGCGAAGTGGTCGCGAGGACTAACAGTTCAATACTATTTCAACTCAAGTTTCTATGCGTATGAACAGTTTGAACTATATTAAAGTTTTTCTTGTCTGAAGTTAACTGATTTTGTTTGTTAACATTTGTAGAGTCTTTGCTCTCATACATCCATATGTGTGTGACTCGACGATAATTAAACGTACCAATCCTAAATAATCTAAGGGAAAGTATTGCATTTGTTACACGTGCAATTTTGATCGCACGCCCGTCGCTAGACGCGCCAATCCTGTTGGTTCATGGTTTCTGGACGGCAGAGGGGAGAGTGTGCAGTGGCGGATTTTTTGCCTGTGTTCAAGGCTGGAGCTGGTTCTGGCAATGGCACCAGAGCCCCTTCAGTTCTTACACAAAAAGCTCATTGCCATTGAATCTATATTGCCACCGGCAGCATCAAAGCCTCATTACCCACAGAGGAGTGGGTCCACACATCCATGGCTGGTTCTTAAAGCTGAGGCGACCAGGAGTGGAGATGCTGGAGCAGAGTGCATCACATCTGCGGTTGCCACCTGTCGAGCAGCTCAGCCGGACAACTACTGGCATTCACCATGGTGTGATGAGTGCTGAACTGCTGAACAGGTTGAGAACCAATCTAGGTGCAGAGGATTGGACAGCTTTTTGCATTTTCTGCTTTACTCTTTGGGAAAGATTGGAGGGGAGGGCTGATAATGTTTTATTTCACTGGCCACAGGTATCTCTTTGACAGCAGATGCAGTGAACTGGGTCCCATTGTCAGAGACTGAGTGAACCTTGAGATGTTGCACTTAATGGATGTTTTAATTTCAGTGCTACTCTGTTCGAAACCTCTTTGGAAAGCCAACACATGTATATCAGGAGCCGAAGTGAAAAATGTGGCACATTTTTGTGGATTCATCTTTGAAGTCAGTATCTTGTATTGCAAGAAATGAACATGACACTTTAAGTGACAAACAGAAGATATTGCTGACGAAGAACTGAACGGGTTTAGCTTAAAGCAGAAATTGCTGGTGGAACTATACAATTTCAAACAAACGCAGTTGATGCAGCAGAGGTTGTAGTTAGGTAAACTCCTAGCCTGTTTAATATTGAAAAAAATGATGCTTACTGGTAAGACAAAAGCTGAAGACAAAAGTTGGACAAAATGAAATCAACATCAACTCATCAAAGAGTTGTATAGAAAGAAACACTTGTGCACATTAGTATGAAAGAAAATTTATTAATCATCATGCCATATGGAGAAAATTGGAAATAGAAAGGAAAGATTAATGGAATGATGACAGTAGATACACAGTAGCGCAGAAAATACAATTGTCATAAGAGGCAATGGAGGAATGCCTGTGGCCCTTGTGTAAGGATAAAAGAATTAAGTTCAGATTTCGTATGCAACCTGGAAAAAGTATACAAGAGAATGAACTGGCACATAGAACAAAATCTTCATAAGGATATAAGTATGAACGTCTAAACAAAGTTGAATCAATATACTAAAGGATCCAGACAACAGTTTTGCAGAATGTGCACTGTAATAGACCTACTTTTTTTTTTTCAATGGAAACATTAGCATCACTACTTTCAGGGCCCAATTTGAACTGATACAATGATGTTGCACGAATCGTATATTATAATTTTCATTGCCATATTGTCTGCTGCTGTGATGAACTTTTTAAATAATTTTGCGATGCCTTCAGCTGCCATTGCCCTTATTTCACATACGATTGTAAAATTCCGACCTTAGGCCATTTTCAAGTATTTTATGGATTATTCCTTAGTGGCATACGATGCCGTGTACGTCCACGCTCCTAATACTGGATCTGACGGCCACCAAATACGTTAGAGAATGTTTTGCGCAATGTTAGGAGCACGTTACTTTCGAGTAGCCATTGCACGTTTATGTTGCAGTAGTTATTTGGAGATAAAGAGGCTTGCACGGGACAGACAACACGATGAGGGAAATACACTGCCTGAATTTACGTCAACGGCCAGGGCACGTAATCGGGACGCTAACGGAAACAAGGCAGAAGATTCCTCTGGGGCACTTCAATTCAAATAACCAAGTGCAGTTAAACTTCACCGGAGGGTGGCTAAAATTTACCAACTTGAAAACACACCTTGTTGCTAGCTGGAATGTCCGAACAGCCGACAACGGAATCCAAATGACACAATGAACACTCGTGACTTTCTGGTAGATTAAGAGAAAACTGAACTTTCGTGTGCAGGATCGGTGAGCCATGGACCTCGTAGCAATGGGAACAGCGCCGCACACTTCGGCTGCGCGTGGACGCCGCCAGCTGCCTCGGCCAGAGTACGCACCGTGGAGATTTCCTCGCTGCTCCACGCCAACCGACAACTCATGGGCCTGGAAACAGTGAAAGGATCAAACATACGTCAACCTGCTCCAATTTCCCTCCGTTGGGCAGCGCATGTGGGTCTGCGACGGTTGGCGAGCACTGGCTGTCGGCGCCTCACCGGCGCTCCATCCCCGACTTTCACTGCTGCTGCGTCCCGACTGCACTGCTAGTCCGTCCCGAAGTGGCTGCAAGACACACGACGATCCGATCCGATACTATCGGCCGCTCCAGAGATGGTACGACACTGCATTTATCAATATGCACTGCTGCTGCCGCTCACGGGCAGGTAGGGCAGGAAGTTATTGACGCCAGTAAATGGAATACGAAAACGACGCTGCAGTATCGTACTAGATGATGACGAACACTACATGGAATAAACGAGAGTCGCGCACGCCTCAAGCAGTATCAAACAATTCTTCGGACTGAAGACGACAACAACAAAAACTACAACAACATCTTGTTCATCATTCCTTCTATCTGGCAGTGGGGTATCGGCGCATAGAGAGAGGCCAATACAACTCTAAATTTCACTGCAAAGTGAAATTCTAAATTTCGTTCATCTTGATCAGTTCCATATAATGCAACAAAATGTTTGAGGAATGAGATGCGTGTCGAAGCACAGTGAACCAAACTTGCAGCTGGTTATAGGATATAACATTATCTTTGTCTCAGAAATATTTATCTTTGAGCAGCTTGCTGTAACAACGGAATTGCTTCGGTTCAGTTACTCTGGCGAACCGTGCTATACTGAATTTGTAAAGGATGCAGTATACCTCGGAGAATACAGTAGTGTGTGTGTGCGGGTGCGCGCGCGCGTGTGTCTGTGTGTGTGTGTGTGTGAGTGTGTGTGTGTCTACAGGATTGCGGAGTCGACGTTAGGGGAAGGTTGCGCATTTTGTCAGATACTTACACATGAAGCGCCTCTTAGCAAACTACCGTAATCACAGGAGCGACTGGAGCGTTGTTGGTGATTAGTAGGTACGCCAGAGTACAGGGTGTCGGAGAGACTCCATGTCTATTGAAAGCTGCGACTGGTGTATTGCGACTGTATGGACACTGAGAAAGGAAGGAAAGAACTAAATCATTAATCAGAAATGAATTTGGAGCAAATACACTCCTGGAAATGGAAAAAAGAACACATTGACACCGGTGTGTCAGACCCACCATACTTGTTCCGGACACTGCGAGAGGGCTGTACAAGCAATGATCACACGCACGGCACAGCGGACACACCAGGAACCGCCGTGTTGGCCGTCGAATGGCGCTAGCTGCGCAGCATTTGTGCACCGCCGCCGTCAGTGTCAGCCAGTTTGCCGTGGCATACGCAGCTCCATCGCAGTCTTTAACACTGGTAGCATGCCGCGACAGCGTGGACGTGAACCGTATGTGCAGTTGACGGACTTTGAGCGAGGGCGTATAGTGGGCATGCGGGAGGCCTGGTGGACGTACCGCCGAATTGCTCAACACGTGGGGTGAGAGGTCTCCACAGTACATCGATGTTGTCGCCAGTGGTCGGCGGAAGGTGCACGTGCCCGTCGACCTGGGACCGGACCGCAGCGACGCACGGATGCACGCCAAGACCGTAGGATCCTACGCAGTGCCGTAGGGGACCGCACCGCCACTTCCCAGCAAATTAGGGACACTGTTGCTCCTGGGGTATCGGCGAGGACCATTCGCAACCGTATCCATGAAGCTGGGCCACGGTCCCACACACCGTTAGGCCGTCTTCCGCTCACGCCCCAACATCGTGCAGCCCGCCTCCAGTGGTGTCGCGACAGGGGTGAATGGAGGGACGAATGGAGACGTGTCGTCTTCAGCGATGAGAGTCGCTTCTGCCTTGGTGCCAATGTTGGTCGTATGCGTGTTTGGCGCCGTGCAGGTGAGCGCCACAATCAGGACTGCATACGACCGAGGCACACAGGGCCAACACCCGGCATCATGGTGTGGGGAGCCATCTCCTACACTGGCCGTACACCTCTGGTGATCGTCGAGGGGACACTGAATAGTGCACAGTACATCCAAACCGTCATCGAACTCATCGTTCTACCATTCCTAGACCGGCAAGGGAACTTGCTGTTCCAAGAGGACAATGCACGTCCGCATGTATCCCGTGCCACCCAACGTGCTCTAGAAGGTGTAAGTCAACTACCCTGGCCAGCAAGATCTACGGATCTGTCCCCCATTGAGCATGTTTGGGACTGGATGAAGCGTCGTCTCACGCGGTCTCCACGTCCAGCACGAACGCTGGTCCAACTGAGGCGCCAGGTGGGAATGGTATGGCAAGCCGTTCCACAGATCTACATCCAGCATCTCTACGATCGTCTCCATGGGAGAATAGCAGCCTGCATTGCTGCGAAAGGTGGATATACACTGTACTAGTGCCGACATTGTGCATGCTCTGTTGCCTGTGTCTATGTGCCTGTGGTTCTGTCAGTGTGATCATGTGATGTATCTGACCCCAGGAATGTGTCAATAAAGTTTCCCCTTCCTGGGACAATGAATTCACGGTGTTCTTAATTCAATTTCCAGGAGTGTATTTATCGGTAGTTTCTCTTCTTGACGCCCAAACGCAAATGTCCACAAAGACTTTTACTGGTGGAATTCCAGACTAGAACAAGCCAATCAAAGGGAAGGAAAAATACACGATGAATTGGTGTAAAAACATTGAAATACCCCTCCTCTGAGAGACAGCCCCACTTTCAAACAAAATGTTGGACACTATAGACCGGCAGTACACCCGTGGATATTTTGATTATCAAATACGCCGGGAGAAACTCAAGAATCACAAAATGTACTTCTATTTCTGCTACAAACTCGCTTAATATATACCTCCCTAGAGGTCACGCTGGTCCAGTCAAGCCCGGCCGCAACCAAATTTAAAGCCCTTAGATGATCCTGTCTAGGACTCAAAGTAAAGTCCGACAACTCTGTTACAGTGAATACTGCCTCTCTATTAAACACAGTAACAGAACGACGGCAAAGGTGTCATTTTTTTCTCAATTTCACAAGTGTCTGACATCCAGAAAACTTAATCTCATTTTATCATCCTTATTAGAATTGCAAAATTAATACTATTAAATCTTGGTATTTGATGCAAATTTAACACTTATTTTAGTTTAATACTTTGGAATAAGGTATTAATCGGTGTCGGAAAGGTTAGTAAACACAAGTTTAGTAGTGGTACTTAGTAGGTATCCCAGTGCAAAGAAATCAAAGACACGTATAATTAAACTGCAAATGCTACTTCGCTATAGTTAGTAGGTCTGACTGTAATCGTTTACGCGAAATTCATTATTATTTATTAACAAATATAATGAAGTGAATTAGTACTCGAACGCGAAAGACTAACCAATGAACTACTATATACGTTTAAATATCGTGTCCAACGGAGCGTTTAAAATAAGTAATAAATGCTAACAAGCGTGAAGGGAGGGGCATGTGAGCCACTGGGATGGGGTGATGTGGAGAGAATGGAAAAATGAATACTGGGAAATAGGTCAGTGTAGGCATCTCCAGGAAGTAATTACGATCCATAATTGGAGAGCATTTTATTCCATAAATAATGAGTTCGATGAAATTGATGAAATACGTAACTGCATGCTTGCTGAGCCTAAAGTCAGCCTGCTCTCACTACAGAATTTAGTATTCTATGTGCAGTAACTCGGTTTCTCAGTTTCTAGGAAGTCGTCCAGTTTCGTAATAAACCATATTTATTGTTTGGTAAGATTTTCTTTCATAAGTATCTATTTTCCCCAGATATGCAGTTGAAAATTGCATGGCCGATTTCCAGATGACGTGATTTGAATTCTTTTCGCGCTGTCAGAATATCTGAATTTTTAGAAATAGTATAGATGACAAGACAATACTCTTCTCCAGACTGTGAAGATCGTTCAGGGTCACTGGAGCAATACGGATTCATTGTAACTTAACACTTTCAATGCTATTCAAATAATATATGAAATAATGACTCCACATCGGCTATTTCTAAGGTTAAAGGAAGAATGGAGAAAAGGGGATGTGACATCTCAAAATTGTCCTCTTCCTGGAAAAGTTGTCGAAGCATAGTTTTCGGAATCTGCATGGTTCAATGCATCTTCTATATATCGAAGTAGACGTGATCATTCGACATACGCCAGTGATCATGAGACTGGTAATTATTCTAAATGACCGTAATTATAAGCCAGCCCGACTAAGCAAATGTTGTATTTGTCTGGTTACTCAATACCACTACCGGCATACGTTGACAGTATTCTGTAAATAATGCCACGGACTTCATAAATCGCCCAGTTTTATCTATGTCATCTGCCTCATTTGATTTTAAGTACTCCAAATTCTTTTAAATTCTGACTGTAATTTTGGATCCCACAGATCTTCTAAATCGTCTCCTGTTTCTTCTTTTACATCAACATCTACATTTATACTCCGCTAGCCACCCAACGGTGTGTGGAGGAGGGCACTTTACGTGCCACTGTCATTACCTCCCTTTCCTGTTCCAGTCGTGTATGGTTCGCGGGAAGAACGACTGTCTGTAAGTCTCCGTGGGCGCTCTAATCTCTCAAATTTTACATTCGTGATCTCCTCGGGAGGTATAAATAGGGGAAAGCAATATATTCGATACCCTCTCGAAACCTGGTGAGCAAGTTATACCGCGATGCAGAGCGCCTCTATTGCAGAGTCTGCCACTTGAGTTTGTTAAACATTTCCGTAACGCTATCACGGTTACCAAACAACCCTGTGACGAAACGCGCCGCTCTTCCTTGGATCTTCTCTATCTTCTCCGTCAACCCGATCTGGTACAGATCCCACACTGATAAGCAATACTCAAGTATAAGTCGAACGAGTGTTTTGTAAGCCACCTCCTTTGTAGATGGACTACATTTTCTAAGAACTCTCCCTATGAATCTCAACCTGGTACCCGCCTTACCAACAATTAATTTGATATGATCATTCCACTTCAAATCATTTCGCACGCATACTCCCAGATATTTTAAGGAAGTAACTACTACCAGTGTTTCTTCATATAATCATACAATAAAGGATCCCTCTTTTTATGTATTCGCAATAATTACGTTTGTCTATGTTAAGGGTCAGTTGCCACTCCCTGCACCAAGTACCTATCCGCTGCAGATCTTCCTGCATTTCGCTACAATTTCCTAATGCTGCAACTTCTCTGTATACTACAGCATCATCCGCGAAAAGCCGCATGGAACTTCCGACACTATCTACTAGGTCATTTATATATATTGTGAAAAGTAATGGTGCCATAACACTCCCCTGCGGCACGCTTCTATCGCATCAGTCAAATCTTTCATCCCTACAGGCCTTCAATGTACACTCTCCACCTATCCGCTCTCTCTTGTGCATTTAACAATGGAATTCCTGTAGCGCACTTAATCTACGACCCTACCTTCCTATATCACCAAAGGTTGTTTCGACTTTCTTGTATGCTGAGTCAGTCTTTCCGACACTCATTCCTTTTTCATTTTCTTCACGTTTTTCGCGCAGCCATTTCGTCTTAGCTATGCCTGCACCACCTATTTAATTCATTTCCAAGTGACTTGGATTTCTGTATTCCTGAATTTCTCTGAACATTTTTGGCTTCCTTCTTTCGGCGATCAACTTAAGTATTTTTTTGTCACTAAGTTTTCCTTTAAGTCTCCTGTGATCTCCCAGTCCTGTCCTGTCTACTGAGCTATTACTCAATGTTGTATCTACAGCCTTAGAGAACTTCAGGCATTTCTCGTCATTCCTTGGTACTTCCGTATCCCACTTCTTTGCCTATTGATTCTTCGTGCCTAGTCTCTTAAGCTTCAGCATACTCTTCATCACTACTACATATCTGCTCCTGGATAAGCCTTGCTATCCAGTATCTGATTTCGGAATCTGTGTCTGACCATGATGTAATCTGACTGAAATCTTCCCGTATCACCCACCTTCACTTATCCTCTTGTGATCCTTGAGCTGAGTATTCGCTATAACTAGCTGAAAGCTACTACAGAACTCAGTCTTTCTCCTCCATCAGTCCTGGTCCCGGGCCCATGTTTCCCGTAGCCATGTGTTGTGCCCCTTCCCCTACAAGTTCATCTAGTCCCCCATAACTATTAGATTTTCGTCTCCCTTTACATACTGTTTGGTCCTTTCAGTATCTTCATATGGTATCTATATCTCTACAGCTTCAGCTCGCGACGTCGACATGTATTCCTAAATTATCGTTGTCGGTGTTGGGTTTGCTGTCGATTCTGATATGTTCATGTTTAAAAAAAAAATCGGGCGTTCGGGATTTTCAGACTACTTGCAGACAAGCGTTTAAAATTAGATTTACTCTTTTTTTTATTTATCCTGAAACACATGAAATGGCTATTAAGGGCGTATTTAACATGGTGGAACATTATCATTCAAAGTTCACTGTCTGTATACCAAATATTCACTCGAAAAGCAAATTTTATCAAGTCCTACCAGACTAATTTTCACGTTCTACCAGTCACAGACCCACAATTATTCGTGATTTAAACATCTGGTCGTTTCAGTGCTCTTCTTTGTAAAAAGTGCTTGCCAAAATATTCCGTACAGAGCACGAAACACGCCACCGCAGTTGTTACTACGACCACAAAGTTCATACGCTAATATCTATCAAACTGTTTAAGATAGAAACACCAAAAGTCCAATAAGATGTTCGTAAAACTAGTCGCTTCAGTCACGACATGTTCGAACCGAAATTAGCTCACTACTTCCTCATCTTACAGAGTATTTTTAAGGAGCGATCTAACATCGAGTTATCCGTAGGTCGGCTATCAAACGATTCCCTCGAGGTACTCTCCTCTCTGCGCGCTCCCCTATTCGCGAGGGAACAGCTTAATCCTGAGTGGCTGTCGATCTAAACGACCCATCAGAAAGTTCCATCCTGATCATTCTCACGGTGAATCTTGCTTTATTCAATCAGTAATTTGACAGTAATTAATTTCAGCAATACTTCAATTTCTTGTATTTTCTTTCATCAAAATAAGCAAAGTGCGAAATATTCTTCAAATTTCCAAATAAACGTATTCCGCCTCTAACTTCCATTCTGGCTGCACTTATACAAAAGTATGCTAACACGGACATGTGTCACTTGAATCGTGGTTGCAACATAACTTTCCCACGGTTCGTGTGCACAAAGTCTTACGTAAAATGAAATATGAAATTTTAACGTGTGTCCCACATAGACTCCCTCAATCATTCTCACGGAATCACACACCAAAATATAAACAAATAATAATTTGGACCAATTTTGGTATTATGTAACGCAAAGTGACAAAAGTTTTAAAAACAAAGTTCTAATTAATTACTTTTTTGTGCGCTGACAACATCGAAATGGCATGAAATGATAATGAAAGTCAATGTGTTATTGTTCCTAACTTGATTTTAAAAAACAAGCGTAGTTTTTAAGACTTTTAGGTAATTCTCTTCATCTACGGAACTATAGGGAATAAAAATCTGAAATTTTGAGAGCATCATTTAAAAAAATGGTTCAAATGGCTCTGAGCACTATGGGACTTAACATATGAGGTCTTCAGTCCCCTAGAGCTTATAACTACTTAAACCCGAGACAAGATTCAAACCTGCTATCGTAGCAGCAGCGCGGTTCCAGACGGTGGCGCCTAGAACCGCTCGGCCAATCCGGCCGGCGAGCATCATTCCAGTAATAACAAAAGGCTATGTAACATACTGTAACAAAATCGGATAATAACTAATATGGATTATTTAGATTCATAGAGGGTATGAACCTTTGTATCGATTGAATGTTACGCTATACAGTTCAAAACGGTTCAAATGGCTCTGAGCACTATGGGACTTAACATCTATGGTCATCAGTCCCCTAAGCCTTTGAACTACTTAAACCTAACTAACCTAAGGACATCACACAACACCCAGTCATCACGAGGCAGAGAAAACGCTATACATTTCTCACGGCCGGCAGCGTCAACTGTGGTGTGAGTAGAGCAAAAATAAAAAAATAAAAAATAAAAACATAGCCGTCCTGCAGCCATTTTACTAGACGGCTGTGTGCCTTACTGCAATGACTGTTATCTCTTAATAACTTGCTTTGTTACACGTCCATTAGACGGAAATGACGGTCTAAGAATTGTCCATGAACTATTATCTAAATTAAATCAATGACTACTGGCGCAACAGTTTGATTGAGAAACGCGGCCTCTACCAAAGCAATACTGGACTTGCGACAGATAACCACAGTGAACTGAGCGAATACAGACCAAGAGTTTTCTTACGATGGCGGTGCTGCTAACGACGATCACGGTGCCGACATTCCTGTGTTACTGCCTGTTCTTTCATTTCCACCAAATGGGTCATACAGCCCTAACGCTCAGTAAGTACACTCAACCGTCCAATGGCGTGCCTCCTTCTTGCACACAAATCCAAAGAAGGAAACATGTCATATTTAAACGCCATTGACTTTCTGATTCTCCCTTCCCTTCCCAAAAGGCTACTACTTCAGCTACGTTTTTGTACATCACCATCATTGGTATCCATCAAGCGATTTCGAGCCTACAACTACCCCCACATCACAGGTTTTCTGAAAGTAAAAATAAGCGCTCGAAGCTAGTCTGTTAATTTTCTGCGGTCCACATTTCTTTAAGAAACAGTAATATTTTAATTGGCTGAAGGTACTCTTAAGAACGCGAGAAGCGCCGGCCTCCCGCTGATAAAGGTCATCCCCTCTCCTGGGCAGTTTATAAACGCACAGTTGCTCCGGCCCCTCGGGATTGTCTGCCGAGCCGACTTTCACGGAGACAATACCTGAGACTGCCTGCCTGTGTGGATGCCAGAGAACGCTTTTATTCTGTCACGTGGGTCACTGCTTTGTCCGCCCCAGATTCAGCGTTCTGTCCTGTTCCTATGCACTCAGAAAAAGTAAATGCCGTTAAGATATGATGCTATTGAGAAGTCAGTACCTACAGTCGCTGCTGTGCAGTTCACTTTTATGAAATATTATTATCTCATTCTACCCCATCATTATTTTCTATGTTGAGTGTTATTTCCACGTACAATGAAAAGGGGTATGCCAAGTGGCTTGCCACTTTCGGTTTAGTGATTGCAAAGCATTTTTGCTGAAAGGTAATAATTTTTGCTCTCAAAGCTATGTATCCGACAAACCTGTGCTGAAACAGCATCTTGCCCCTGCAGCTAGGTAGGCGGCTGTCACAGCGATCCTCTGTTCAAGGAAAAAAGAAAATGCTTCAGATGGGTCTAAGCACTATGGAACTTAACATGTAAGGTCATCAGTCCTCTAGGCTGAGAGCTACTTATACCTAACGTAACCTATGGACACCACATAGATCCATGCCCGAGGCAGTATTCGAACCTGAGACCGTAGCAGCAGCGCGGTTCTGGACTGAAGCGCCTTGAACCGCTTGGCCATAGTAGCCGGACCTGTTCAAGATCGGTGACCATGATCGAGGTCGAGTTTTTCACGAATGACCATTGTGTTCCTACAAACATTACTTCCCTCAATGCTCAAATAAATCCTTTATTAGCAAAACGGGTTGAAACTGAGTAGCAATCAGTAGACCAGAAACGCTTCTCCTCCGATGGGTTGATCATAATACGCTAGGACAAATGTTCTGCAGCAGGAGCCTCTAGGAAACTTTACTCTTAGCACTTTATGATGAACACGTCAAGCCGTCCGAGAAGATCGATATTAAATAGATGAAATCTTCCTCGAAATTTAGGAATTAACCTCAGCATTGGGTGAAAAGAACTCTATTTCTTATAGGATTCCGTTATGTTGTAAGACTTCGTGGTCTCCTGATCCTCGTTGCTTACATATTCCGCCCTTACAGTAATATTCCGCACATCAACATGCTTCATTCGAACCTAGCCTCGGTAACAAAAAGTCAGTGTTGTATGAATTCATGTAAACGATATGCAAATAACAAGTTATCGCACCTCGGTTGAAATACTCGCGGCTGGCGTACACACATACATTCCAGACATTACGATCACACGAGCTTTTAGTTCAAGAGAGGCACATAACACGCCGGGAGGCCGGTCTCTTCAGAGGACGAGTCAACCTCGGTCGCCTGTGGAGTGGACAGCGTTTACCTCAGTGAAAGGGGAGAACGACCCCATATTCAGATTAAAAGCAAATTCCGCTACATTGTGTGGGAGCGCCCAGCCTACGCATTCTTTACAAACATAGCACGCAGTTTCAAAGGTTTTCACAGGGAAACAGCAAACGCCAAATGCTGATGCCACAGATTTCCGGATTGGTCTCCTTAAACGAAACGTCATTCTCCAGTTTTAGAAGAGCAGTAATGATTGGCAGACGATATTCCTGACGCCTTGAGCTGAGGGAGTAATGGAAAAGACCGAAAGATATACCCCTTCATGTCTGGAGTTGAGAGTGGCCATTCCGTTGTTGCTCTTGGAGCGAGAACACGTAATGAGGACGTGTGCGCTCGTACGTGTACTCAAAGAGCGAGGCACAAGTCTCCCCTCAGTACTTCACCGGGAGAGCACCTCTGTTGAGAGCGAATCAGAGTGCGACTTTACATTGAGTCATTGCGATTAAGCGTTGTTCACTGTGTTGGCCGCCACACTTATTGTGCAGTGTGAACGGACAGAGTTATAGTTAAATGGCATCATGGTGGACTGATTATCCGACCAGTGTACCACGCCAATAGTTGGACTAATGGCGAATAGGAGTCTTTGACTTCATCAAGGCGTAGGGGAAGTTTGACTGGCAAAGGTCAATCCAGATAGAACGAGAGTTATCTTATTTGTCAGCAGCATGCAGCGCAGACAGCAGTCTTCGCAGATTACGGTATTGTGCGCTACAGCTCTTGTGAGCCCCATATTTCCTCCACAACAGTACACTTCATTGCATTTCACACGCAACAGCCTCGACTGTACCTAGCAACATTCTAACGGATAATTATCCATGTTGAGTAGGTGCGGCTCTCAGCCATTCTGCAAAGTCAATAACAATGTTAAACTTTCTATAGAAATTTCAATAGCGAATCCTATCCTTAAGAGGTCACTTCACATTCCGAAAAGAACCCGGAAATAACTTGTTCAGTTCATAATTAAAAGTGACATTGTGATATCTCAGAATTTTTTGCAAAATAAATAATAATTTTAGTTAGTTTCATGTATTTCTTACACTAACTAGCACTACTCGAGTACCCAAGTATCCCACTAGTTACGTAAGATATTTTGTGAATTTTTGTGTCATTTCCTTACAGGGGACGAATCCAGAAGATATTTATTGCTGAAAGTTTTTCAGGCATTTCTCTTTAGTACGTTAGGAGCGTCTGTATGACTTCTGTAGTAGTGTGGGGTTGGAAATTGCATCTTGCAGGAGCCACAGGGTAAAGGGTACATCTCAGATTAATCCGTTGCTCAGAATGACAGAACAGCACCCACACGCTCACAATATGTACAAAACGTAAGGACGAAAGTGCCACTGCCAAGTAAAATAGCTCGATGAAACTTAGAGCAGACGTAGAAACAGCTGTCACACTATGGTACAAAAGATAGCTGAGAGGAATACGCAATGAGGGGAATCGAAATGACACTTTTATTGAAACACAATAAACATATTGAAGAGATAGCGATTCAGAAGTCCGCTGGACATTACTGTAGATAGGACACGGTTCTCAATAGGTTGCTTGATGACAATAAGTGACAATGCATGTTCTGCAAGTTACTCCCATGTTCACCAAGAGGCTGCTAAGGAGTTCTTGTGGGTAGGGAACTGCATTCCTCAACACGCTGCAACACGTCTCCCCAAAGCGTACTCGATCTGATTTAATTTGTGGAGACCGACAGGTCGGTCCATTAGGGGAATATTCGTTCCCAGAGCTCCCACACGTGCGCTTTTCTATGTGGTCTCTCAGTGTCATTCAAAAAAATTAAGTTGAAGCAGAATTCACCTCTGAAAGATGGAGCATAGAATCACAGTAACGTTGATTTGTGAGGGCACCATGTTCAAATATTTGGAGGTCAGTGCGTCAGTGCAACATTGTGCCTCCCCATCCCACAACTCCATCATGTTCGAGAATGCCGGATGCACCGTCATATGGCAAGTGATTCGCACACGCAGTACACCCAGTTACGTCGTCTAACGTGATCATTGTTGAGGTCCTGGTGTTATGGCAGGCGAGGGAAAATGTTACGTGGCCGTTTCGGCTTCCTAATCATTGAAGGCAGTACATTCACCAGTCAATGCTATTGTGACACTGCATTCAGCATTCAGCCCTGACTTCATTCTTACAATATACAATGGAAGACCGCTTCCAGCAGCTGAGGTGGAGGACCCCTTCGAGTGAGAGGTTATTCATCGAATTGATTGTCCTGCCCGCTCTCCCAACTTAAATCTCATTCAGCACGTGAGGGGTGGTCTGGGGAGGATTACTGCAGCCCATCCGCTAATTCAATGACCATACATTAGTTGCCAACGGTGCAGGTGGAGCAATGGAACTCTCCACCCATAAGAACTCCTTACCCGGACTGGGGGCAGCATAGGAGTACCTTTCAGAACATGTACTGCCTTATTCAGAACTTTTTTTTTGTAATGTGCAAGTAATCATCATAAATCTCGATGACTTTCTAGAGATTATATTCTTTGAAGAAAAGTGTCATTTCTGTTCGTCTCATTTCACATTGTTAACTGTTACCTTTGTATGGTTGTGGGAGTTTGTTGTTCTTTGCTTATTCTTGAATTGAGAACAACTGTGTGAGGTGAAATGACAAGTTTAATGTCGCAATATTTCTCACCACATTACAGCTTTTCACACAGTTTTCAACTCGCCAACCTAAAAAACAGCCAACATCAAAAAGTGATATAAGTTTATACACAACAGTGTTAAATATTAACTCTCTGAAAGAACATTAATCTTAAGCACAGTATTATGAAAGTTTAATTGGATGTTTCTTTACAAAACTGGTCCTACACATACGTTATAATGTTGGTCAGTACTACGAAAATCGTCCGATTCTGGTTCAAAGTTCGATACTACTTAGGATGACAATCAACGTCACGGTGGGTGGTTAGTTAAGTGACAAATTCCCGCAGAAACTTTCTCTATTTTTCTCGGTGTGTAAGAAAACATGTACTCTGCCCTAGTCTTATTATGTCGCGATATACACGCGCATGGTTGGAGCAGCATGCATATTATAGTGCACTCTCAGTTCTCGCAAGAACAATTAACTAATTTGGCTGTTTCGTTTCTCCACAGTAGGAGCTAACTGTTGCTACAGCTAATTGTAACTGGAGTGCAGCCGCTGTGAACACGGTGTCCACACCAATCACTTCTCTGCGTCGTACGGAGCGTTAAGTGCTCCGTTCTGCACTTGACGCCGTTTCAGAGAAACATTATCTACGAAATCTCTCTCTTGTCCTACTCGTGGCAGAACTGCCTCCCCCCACTTGGGTTCCTTTCCACATCACGGCTTTTTTCGGCCAGTAGGAGCGTTCCTCTTATTTTTTAGAAACACCCTCTACCAATCGCAACGTCCCTTGTATCGAACTGCGTCGAAACTTGAGTAGTTTTCTCCTTCCTTGTGAGTTCCCGCCAATCGGGCGTTTTCTGCCCTTTCTAGACGCCTACAGTACATTGACCTTTCCGTGTGCTGCACCCGCTGGACGAAAATGCGTCACTTGCTTTTGTTCATATCCCTTTGGAATTCTGAAACGCCGCTTTCTAAAGCTTCTTCTCTGATCTTGCACCGATGGCCTCGCTACAGGCGGCCCTCCAACTTGACTCAGCTGGCATGCGGTCGCTGTCCTCCTTCGTGCCACCTGGTTGCTGGCGTAAGTCCCACAGCGCGGATTCACGACGCCATTGTGTAGCTGGCTTTTTAAAACTAAAACCAACTCGACTGGCGTTCCCTGTTCTCCCTTCCGCTCAATCACAAGCATTGAATAGGAATGGCGTGTTAATTACAGCCGATTGATTGTCATCCCTTTTTCCATTACATATTGATAGGCAAATATTCTCATAACTGTCGATTTACGTTAGGTGTCGTCTTCACCTTCTGATTGCGATTTGTAAAGCTCTCATGTAACGTGCGAATGTGATTATGTATTCTGCCACCTTACACCTTCTGTATTATACATTAGGAGTGCTTTCCTTATACGATCGAAGTTCCATCGAGCTACCTTACTTGGCAATGAAACACCATGTGTGAGTTACTTTCGTCCTCATATTTTCAACATCAGCGAATGTCGCTTGTAGCATGAATTAAAAGGCTTGTTGGAATTCTTCTCTTAGCAGACAATGACAACAACTCAAGGAGTCAATTGGAAACAAAAGTAGTTTGCTACAAGAATTCAAATCAGTTAAAAGCTAGATTACTATTGACAATAAAAGAAAGCGAGTAGACAACAGAAATTTATTAGGAATTCTCAGCTAAGATACCGCATAAGGTAATGGATGCTAAGTATTCTTTCCCTGCGTAACGAAATCAGGAGCATCGGTGTATGTGTGAAACCGCACATACAAGACTTAAACAAAACCTTGCTACCCTCTCCTCCACCCTATCATTTAAACCGAGCTGTAGTCAGGAACGTCTGTTTCATGAAACTCATGGCGCCATTCATTTTGTTAACCATACATCAGCCGGCTACAGCGATTAGTGTATATGTTCACACCACAGAAACAATAACTTTCCATCTAATTTGATATTTTGCTCACGTTAGTTTCGCAATAGGGTAAAACTTCGACAGGTTTTTAATGGCCCGACATAGCACAAAAATAGACAGTGAGGCTTTAAGAAGTGCTGCTTCGAAGCATTATTACAAGTACAAATTACCTTGTTTCGGTGACGCTCATTGCACACAGAAATTGCTCTCTTATTTCTTTTCTGGAGTTGGTTAGGGGAAAACAATGACATATTCTAATCACTCGTTACCTCGCTGGAGAAGATAAATTTTGGTGTAAGCGTCGACCAACAATACGTATGACAAATCTAGAGGCCTATTATCATTCAGAGATGCAGGTTTTAACATAAACGAAGAAAATCGGCGAACTGACCGTCCTTGCAATGCAGGTAAGTAATTTGCTGTTGTTCCTTAGATCAATTATGACATTTAATAATAACGGTCGTGAAATGGTGTGAGAAAACTGTGTACGCGGTCCTCACCTAAAAATTCATTATAACATTACCGAAAAACAAGAGAAATCCAATAGCTTCCTAAGCTGCATAGAGCCTATGTTTCCTATAACGAAGTAATTTTCCCGGGCTGCCATTTGCAAGCTTATACAGCATCAAATTAATATTCATACTTACGTCTCTATCTAATTTCATTTTGTTAGTATGTGAATTAGTGAGAAATACAGAGTTGAATGTGGTTTAGTAAATCGACAATACAATGATACCAACATTTTATTCAGAAATACAGAGTTGAATGTGGTTCAGGAAACCGACAATACAATGATACCAACATTTCGTACAGAAATGGCGTTTTTTGCTCCAACTCTTGAATATTTTTTACTGTGAGGTATTCTTCTTCAATGGTAGTCTCTTGTCGACTGTCTCTCG